>NC_069136.1:55997741-56313991 GCF_026914265.1 Mya arenaria | reverse complement strand
CTCATACATTTAATAAATATGCCCGACACACCTTCCCATACTGCTCTACAAGTATGTGAAATGAAATTACATTTTACAGACCGTTCTAAGGCGGTACCTAACAATCCTAGATAAACATCCTTAGTCGTTTTTAAATAATATATATGTACCGAGTTTTTCCATGTGTCTGGTATGTGATTGTTTATTTTTGTGTTCTATTATTAGACGTTTACCCTGTACCCTTAAACGGGGTTTATCTTTCCTCAAGTTAATGACTACGTTGATAGGATTAACAATTTACATTTTTACATTATTCGGGATTGTTGGGATAAGAGTGAGGCTGTGCACACAAACTGGTTTAAACCCCCATTAATTTACATTTTACTGACCTTTCCAAGGCGGTACCCAACAATGTTTGATAAACACACCTAGTGTTTTATATATGGTATATGTATGCACTGCGCTATTTGTAGAGTTGTGTGCTGTTCTTCCATGTTTGGTGTTTTGTTGTTGTGGTCTTTGTTTTTGGCTTGTATTCAGTTCCAGGCCCAGGTAACTCAAGTATAGAGATCACTGACCTAATTGATCATGTTAAAACTAAATAATATTTATGCGAAAAACTACAGAAACTAGCTCAGTAGAAAACAATTTAAACATAAACCCGGTTCAATGGAACTGGGTAAACGCCAAAGACATAGAACATGAAAAACGATATTAGTTTAAAATTACAACTGACTATTTATTAAAGTCAATCATTGTGTGACATTTTCGGTTCATTGTACTGTGACTAAAGGGTTGGCAAATGAGAAAGAGATAATGTTGCAGTGTTTCTGGGATTTAATTTGGGATTTAATTTGTTTATATTCCTGAAAGAAAAAAAACAATCAATATATAACATATTGAATTTAAGCTTCTTGAACACATCTAACCAAACTAGCTAGCAACAATATGTGTCTGCAAAACTGATTTGAAAGAAGATTCCTATCACATGATTGGTCAATTTTAGCTTTAAGCTTAACAGTCTACGACGACACTTAAATTATTGTGCCTTTGTTACTTCATATCTTTTCATATTTAAAAGAACTACAATTCAAATACTCATTTATGGATAACTTATAATATATATATAAAATACGGTTGAACTATTCACATTTTTAATAGTAGTTTCAGTCACTTTAAAGAAATATTATCAAATTTCGCCCCATTTAAGGAAGTTTGTTTAAATGGTATCTAACAGACATTGACTTATACATCTCCAGGGGCGCAGTGATAAGGCCCCAGACTACAAACCATGGACCCCCTGCTTCGAAAACGTCTATTTTTGTCTTTGTTATCTTTATATATTTACATATCCATTACCCACCGCCTTACCGTTGCTAAGTTTGCTTCATACAAAAACGCTTTTTCAGTGTTTAACGGGTACTGAAATTCTAAGTCTACCAGCACTTAAATGAAATGCATAAGACCAGGTGAGGGAGCTATTGGAAGAATTTTTTATTCGAACAGATGTTATTGCCTTTTTCTTTCAACATGATCAGTATTTACAATAATGATATAGACTGTACGAAAGACAAATGGGTTAGATTCAAATATTTAAGGCATGAGTAACGTTTTCCCGATGAGCCAATACACTTGATGGGTATTTGGCGATAAATATCAATACGAAAATGGTAAGAAAAGGGATAAGTGCAGGAAATGTCAAGATGTAAAAATATAAGAATAATTATGACTTACTATTTCACATGTGACATGTGGAAAACTGCTTGAAAATAACCGGGTTCAATCTTTTTATTGTTTGTATTGTGGCCACGAAAAGCAAAAACAAAACATATTGGAAAGTGTTATTTTATGACATATTAAATGCACTGTTGTCATTAGCGTTTCAATTTTACGCTTAAAAAGTTGTTTGAACTGATATTTTAACCGCTTTATTGTGACGATATATGATATTATCTGTTTCCTGTGTCGGCCGGGTTGTTCTATCTACCGAATGGGTGGAAAGAATTACTGTTATGTTTTCCCGAATGAAATAAAGTATTTTTCAAAAATTCTTAAAAGAAAAAAATGGATTATTGGTGTAAAAATAAGTTTATGAATTGTGGAATTAAATTCATTTTCGGTACTATCGTGTACAAATAAGGAAATAATTACTTGGTCGATATCATTATCGGGGTATAAACTCAGTTGTGCTGCTTCAAGTGCGTGTTGAGTCCACACACTTTAACCAGCCCAACTGCGTTATTACCCCGATAATGACATCAACACAGCAAGTAATTCCATTATTGTAATTATAAAATGATAAAATATTTTCATCGTCGGAGAGTACGGGGTTACCGAATAATGACGAAATGCTTCGTTCCTGAGAGTAATGATAACACCTAAAAAAGTAATGCCCTGTACCTTCAACTTGGTAACTAGACTGACATCTAGTGTCATTAAGCAGACGGTTATTGGACGCAGATTGTGACAACCTGACAGTTGAACATGTTATTGCACCATTCTAAATGCTTGCTATTAATATGTACATAATTCAACAAGTGCACATACTGTTTGCATATTTTCTCACATAAGCTATTGTTGTCAGTAATACTATTTTGTTATTATTGCCAAAGTTCATGTTTTGATAAATGTTTACACATGCATACATACTTTCATATGTTTGTATTTTTCTTTCGAATGTATTTGGCCATTTCGAAGTTCGTTCCTTAAGTTTTACATTTTGCAGTTTTAAATGTAACTTTTTGTTACCATGTGAAAAGAGTTCTTGCACTTAAGGAAGCTTGAGTTGTTTATTTTCAAATCAATATTGACGTAAAATCGATTATTTCTTTTGTCAGTTCATAACTGATAAACAATAACAAATGTCAATTATTGTTATAAAATAAAAAAAAACAACACTTTTCTTACCGGTAGTCAAAGCAATTTATACTGTCTACAAATTAAAGTCAAAGCAAAAACGCAATGCACATTTTAAACTAGTAGACAATGTTAATAAATAAATACATTATATTAGGTTATCTGATAACACCAATGTTAGTAAATTAAGCGCGGATGGGAAGGATTAAATCACTTTCATAACTCCTTATTGATAAAGCAAGCGGGGAAAAATTTGATTTTTTAAAAAAAATGTCTGCTATTAACGGAGTCCTGATTTAAGCGGGGGGGGGGGGGGGTGAATCGTTTAAACCTTTCAGTTTTTAAATCTTGTTATCATTTAACAAGCTAAATAAATCACGTTATTGCTGAGTCAGATCAACTACGAATTTAACAAAGAACACGTGTTCATGTTTTATTAATCTTTATGAATGAACATTGGCAATAACTAAACGTAGCTTTTTGCATATATATGGTCTTTAAAATACATTTGTATAAAGCTTCAAAGTAGAAAAATCCATCATGTCTGTGTATTAAAATAATGACTTTAATTCCGACAATAAGCCTTGGTATCTTAAAACATCTCATTTTTGAAGAAAAAGTGGAAGCTCGAGTCGGTAGAATTTCAACCATCTGCATCAACTTTGGGAAATGGGGAAAGAAACTTTTTTGTAACACTTGTTGGGAGGGTATTCTCAATTGTGAAATAAGACAGTTACAATTTCTAACAATGGAAGATGGACATGTTTTGATACACCCATTTAATTTCTATTGAATGAAAAGGAGTTGTTAAAATTCGGCGTATTTATAAAAGATTGAAATTGTCATGAAGCATTTGTTTTATGATCGAGTACTATATATGAAGAATAATGAAATCTGCACTTTATGTAAAACTGTATGTTTGATAAATGAGAAACCTCAAAACATACCTCGAAAATAAAAGATAAAGGTATATCGAATACCGAATGAGAAAAAAATAGAGTCGAACTCCGTTGAATCTAACACGATTGACTCGAATACCTTGTTGGCTCGAAATGCTTACACTGAAGATAAGCATTCCCGCTTAGCCCGAATTTTCCGAGGCTCGAGGTATTTTCGCCGGTCCCTTGGAGTTCATGCCAATGAGGTTCGACTGTAGGAAATAAAGAAAGAACAGAAAATTAAAAAGCGTAACAACAAAGCAAAAGAAGAGCAATTACTTTTTTACACACTTACAAATAAATCTCACTGGGAAAATGAAATGAGAAACAACTAACAAGAAAGTTAAATAAGCGTATCAAAAATAACAACAACAACAAATAAAAAAAAACTACCTACACAAAGTATTATATACCGTGTTCACACAGTTCAATCAGACACAAAACGACACACAAAACAAGAAATTGGATGATATATTTGGTATGTACATCTTCAAGTACCGACACAATGTATTCATTTAACGTTCTATAGAAACTATAAAATGATAATATTAAGGCATAAAAAAGTGAAAAATCAGCAGGAAAGGTCTATTTCTGAAGACATAGACAAAAGAAACCCTATGCCAGACGATGAGCCAATGGATGATCAAATGGATCGTCTCGTGGATGAAGTATTTGGACAGAATGAGCCGAGCTACGAATGATATATTTTAGTTTATCGGACTGAAAACTATCTCAACAATTATCTCGCCATTCACTAAATGCCATTTTGTTGGAAACATTTAAACTGACAGGCAACACGCTTACAATGATTATTTCAAAAGCTACAGAAACAAGCTCCGTAGCCAAAAGTTTAAACATAAACCCCAAAAATCACAAACATATCTGAATTGTCCTTTGGGCCGTTTGTATGAAAAGGCACAATAATACTCTGACTCCAACACATTTATCCCAACCCCCGACATGTAACAGATTTGCCCCCGTGGGTATTTGCATTTATATGTCCATTTTTGCCACCGAGGGTATATGTCGTCATACGATTGGCGTTTATGTCAAATGCTGCAATTCCAATAGAATTTCCTACGATACGGGATTCGTACGTAATTGTTTATAACGGGTATAGTTGCAGTACCGATACAAATTTGTCTTATATGTTTTTTTGTTGTTACGATTTTGGCAAGAGTTGTTTTTCACAACCATTCAAAGAATTTCTATTAAACATGCATATATATTCAACATTATCTTGGGGTATTGGAAGTCATAAATCTAAACATGTTTTCCGTAACAGAGTATACATTTCACTTGTTTAAAGCTTATTCAAATTCTTTGTTCTCATTTGATGTTTTGAGAAAAAGGTTAGCAGTGGAGACAAACAGTAAATTATGTCAGGAATTATAAGAGATATAACACTCTTTTGTCCGGATTTCGTCAGTCTAAAGGCCGTGAGTCTAAATCTTGTGGATGTAAAGATCATGAGTCTGTAGATCGTAAATCTGAAGAATCGAAAGAAAATGTCGTTGGCATTGACCCATCGTATCGATACGTATCACTTTTGTTTCGCAATCCTATTACAAGTATGTCCATGTTTAAACATCTGCTTTTGTTCTACTTATGTTACCTAATATTTCTATTATATTTTTCTTTAAATCTTTCTCTTATTTATAATCAATATAACAAACATAAATTTTAAGTGATATACCTCTAAGTCTGCTTTAACTACTTAATAAATCATGCATTTATTGAAAATATCAATTACTGATAACACGACTGTAACCGTGTATTAAAAAGCCGACAACGCACAAATCTTAAATGACAGGTGGATCCTTAACTATTTATGGAGGTCAACGATCGTCTCCGTAAAGGCGTTTGGGTATTATCGTAAATTCCCTTGAACCCATCTTGCACGTTTTAATTAATGTTGTATGTTTTAAAAAGAAATATTCTTTGAGTTGTTCTTTCTGCAGTTGATTTAAAATTTTGCATTTTTTGTTAAATAAATACACACATTTTTTTAATAATGACACAATGTGCATGTAAAACTGTATTCAACTATGAACCATTGTTTATCAGAGAAATTATTTATTGTTTAAAGTACAATATCGACTTTCGTATAACCAAGTGCTTCTTTCAATAGAACATTTAAAAAAACGTTCTGGGCCTGAGTGTATGTGTGTGTCGATCAAAGTTTGTTATGTTGAATTGTTGATATAATCGGACAATGTTGCATGTTGTACTGTTGTTTGTTGAAATGTTGATTCAATCAGACGCCATTGCATGTTGTACTATATGTTGTAAATGAATTCTCTTAGTGATACATGATTATACTTCTGTCAAATACCGTCTTTTATGTTTTTCTCAAAGCGTCTCTTTTTTTTTTTAACAGCTGCCAATTAAGGGAAGAAATCTTTTCTCTCCACATTAATGGCCTTGCTGACACATTGCTGTTTCTAGTTGTGCATTCGAGTTATAACGCTTTTCACCATACATTGGTAAACCTCGTTTCCGCAGAGCAACCTGCGCGAGAGTTGGGATGAACCTATCTTACATGAGCGGCATTGGTAGATGACTTTTCTCCCACCTCTGTTCAACAATATAATTTCAATTTGTATCTTTTTCGCTGGAATACTTTTGTGTGCGTAGAGAAAATATTTTGCGTATAGATATGTGATAATTTGTGATTGTCATGGATATGCCCTCAGTGATACAGATTATGTTAATAGTCAAACCGTTCCTTATATAGATTTTAGAAGAGTGCAACATTACTTCATGAGTGCAGCGTGAAAACCTTTTTTGGTACCTTTTGAAGCGAAAATATAATTAATTTGGGTATTGCCACTAGACAAGGTTTCCATGAAGCTACAGACGACGCTCTTTAACAAGGGAGGTAATTATGTGATACCACTAAAAGGGGTTCCATTTGGGTACTTGTTTTATCTTTGTTCGTGGGCAAGATAAGGATTTCCAGCATGGCCAGATTGTTGGATCTACTTATCTGAGGTGGTAGAAAAAATATCTTATTCGCAGAAATAGAATAAGACTAAAGATAACGTCAACACGCTCTTAAACTTAACACTTGAACTAATTACTTAAGACACTCTGTAAGAATATAGTTAACCCATATTTTGCCATAAACGGTTCAAATGCTGTTCCATTTTATTTCAGTCATCAATACAGGTATCTTCCCATTCATAAAGAATACTCTATGGCCAATGTTTTTGTGAATATACATAAGATACAATTTCTCAGGGTTCATTTGTTTCGTTTCGTAGAATAGCGAAGAGAAGAAAATATTGTCTGATGCAGTACAACTTTATAATATTTATTCTTGAACATGAATTTCGGGCAGATTCATATAAATTATTTTGATTATTTCCGTGGTCATTCTATGGCCCATCAAATTTGTAATTCTTTTTTATGCCGGCATGGCTTCCGAAAACGGGGGAACGTGCTATTGAAAAACACTGAGAGCTGTTTGATATTAAGTTTTCTGCTTTTGAGCACCGTTAAAATTCAACACATGGAGGTTTATCTAGTCAAATACTAGACCCATTGTCAACGACTGGAAATAATGTTTTCAATACGAAAGGGAATGAAGCCCACGTCAAAACAAACGCGCAAGAAGCGAACGCCAGTTTTCAATATGTAACCTCAGCTCAACAGGAAGAGGCTGTTACTATAACGCGTAAAAAGATTGTAAAAGTAAAAATGGTCAAGTTAGCGAACAGATTTTATTTATTATTACATATTGTAGCTAAATGTTGTAAAGCCAGCGGCAATACGTGAAGGCTCGTCTCCTGTTTGGCGGTAGACACATATATCATCATTTATTCAAATTTAAATTGTGAATGTAGCTGATAGTGTTGGTGTCTGCGATGCCAGATTTATTAGCTATTGTCAGTAAATGAAGTTCCTGTGTGCTCTACCCCGCGCGAGGTAATACGTAGTCTTGTCGTACCTAGAGACACTAAAATATTAGTAGGTAATAACATAAACAAATATTCTGTACAGACTATTTTACATGGTAGTAAGAAGCCATGACTGCACGATATTATCTTGTCTATAAACACAGTTTGTCATACAAATGAAATTGATCTTAAACTTGTATGGATTCCACGCTATGATAATTTTCAGGCCGGCATATTGAAATGAAATATCGACTCTGATTATTCTTCTATTCGTGATTCGATTTTCAGGTCGCTTGAGGAACATTGAAACCAAATTCGCTACAGACTTTTAAACGAAATATCCATGTTATAATTCTAGGAACTAGTGCCCGGGAACGGCCGATGCTGACGCTTTTACACAAAGAAGGGCTCAATGAATAAGCTGGTTTGTTCCACCACCTGCATTAATATGCAAATGAATTCAAAACATCGAAAGACGAAAATGGAAATGTACATAAATGGTATCAGTGTAGTGAAGCGCACCATTTTGACCTTTGATTTTTAGGTGGCCGAGGTCTCATGTACTTCGAAACAAACGTTATTTTTTTACAGCTAGAATGCTTGATGATACCAGTTCGAGAAATAAATCGAATCTTTGATGGCAAGAAAGTTACATTTGGCTTTTTAGCATTAAAATGCAAGTTTTGATCGCGCATCTTGTATTCAGGCCTTCAGACCGAGTCTTTTATGCTGCCAATGAGCAAAACTGACAGTACAAAATGTGAAATATATTCGTATTTCAAAAAGTTGGCGCAATTTATTTTGCCGAAAGGCGGACCGGCATCACCAGTGTCTCCTATTTATGTGGCGATTTTCTTGACGGTGCTTATTGATAAAAATGTTCAATCGGTGTTATTACATCAACCCTTCATACAAGTAAATTCGCACATAACGTGTGAAGATTATCAGATCCTTCAGTTACTTCACAAATCATGATACAATTGTGTAGCAAATATTCTCATAATAACAATTATTTTTTTATAAAAAATTTGTACATGATTGTTCTAGTATATGCTTGATTGATGCGTTACGATGATTAGTATTGGACGAAATGACATACATGAATACTATTTTTCATTGAAAGTGAAAAAGTAAAACTGATCAAATAAAAATTGGCAATGAAGCTCTGTTGCGTGCCCATATTTATTGTTAGAAATGTATTAACACCTATCTGGACAAACACAACTTCGGACAGTTTCATTTTCCGGCCTTGTTTTCATTTTGCAATTGGTAAACAAGAACAAACACTTTAGCTGTACAACGGTTCGTTAGCCTTTGGCCACCAAACTGCGTGAAGATTCAGAAGGTTTAGACATAGTTTTGTATTCTTTACGCACTGGTTAAACCAGAAGAGCTGCAAACACTGGCTCATTTGTTACAACTGGCTTCAATACATACACTGTATACACTCTAATAGTGTATAAATATATAATATAAAAACATATTTCAGTTATATACATGCCAGCATTTTTGATATAACACGTCTGGATAAAGCAATTTGTCTTTTCCTGTATGTTCAGAACTTTGTTGCTTAAGTAGAGCTAAGACGGGGTTTTCTAGCTTCCATGCCTGTTCATAAGCCTTTTATAACTGTGCTAAAATCTCAAAATATAAGTATTCCTTGGTTAAAAATATTTGTTTCATAATAACATTTTTAATTTCAAGATTATTTATACGACCTTTGGGCATTATACATGAAAAGTGGGCAAACTGACTTGTACTTGTTGAACCCCGGACTCCATGTTGCATACTTTTACAGCTTTGCCATCTCTTCACAAAATACTTAACCTTAATGAACACAAAGTATGCTTAAGTTTTGAACTTTACACCATAGGTACAGTTCGCAAAGTCTTGGAGCAGAAGCATTTGTGGCAAGATGGGTCAGATGTATTCCAGGCATAAAATCCATCGGGTTGAAGATATTATAGTCCTGCAAATTCTATTTCTCCGGTAGGCTGTCTCACCTGGACTGTCAAATCCAGCATGTCGGCATTCACCCGCTGTTTAAAGTCCGCTACATACCTCGGCCCGATGGGCAAAACATTTAAATGTGAAAAACTTCCAGATTGTTACTGAGTTCCATAGTTATATTGTCACAAATGAAGTACCTGAGAAATATATTCTTTAAAACTAAAAGTAGTATCCTCAGTTAACGGATGACTGACGGAAAATACAAGTTTACTGTGAAAATATACATGTTTAATGTGATTATGGGGAGATGAAAAGTTGCCGGTTTTATCAAAAAGAAAAAAAACAACAATGTTTCTATTAGTACCTTTATTTCAACAACACGTTTGTTTTAACCAACAACGATTTCTTCATTGGGGCTGCAAGAGAAGGAAATATATGCATTATACATTGTGTATACACTGGTTCCACTTTAACAAAAAATAGTAAAGTTATTTCTCAATCTCAAGACATATTCATATTGTCCTCATAACAACATGGGACTATTCATAAGTATTGCCATTCATTGTGCTTTAAGATACTGGTTGCTGTTAAACAATTAATTAAAACAAATAACAATATGCATACTTTTCAAAAAAAGAAAGAAAAAACTGAAAGGTCAAATCAATACCTTTTCTCACATTTTCTCACAAATGTATTTTTGTGCCCGAGTGCATGCAGCGTCGGCCCAATATGAATTACTCGACGGGTGGTAAAATACGCAGTTTTCACTAGACACACCGTTAGGCTCGTTGGGTCCCCAATTAGTGTACGCGTCTGGTTCCAGCATAGTGCGCGAAGAGGCCCACATCCACTCCCCTTCCACCGCCTTGTCTTCAAGACCGATCCAGAATTCCTCACCTAAATGCAAAGGCATTATATTAAATGTATGTCGTCTCAGTGTGTATATACCAAGTGAACAAATACGTCATAAATGCTACGTCGGAAGGCAACATTTTGCTTCGAATGAAGATTTTAATTTTAAATGAAGCTTAGCGCAGTCTACGCCACTTATGGAACCCCGCCTTCGGCATTTTACCAGAATTTATCATGGTAACTAAAATTTATCTTTTCCGACGAAGCATTAATGACGTAATTTGTCGCGTGGTATATATACACACACACTGTGTTTTATAGCTATTACATTTAAATGTCCATTTTGCATTTTTAATTAATATATGTAATGGACAAGCCTAGGGATTGAATACTCAAATTTTTACCCAAGGTAAACACCTGTTACACTGACATTTACATGGTTTTCACCCAAACTTCTAGTTATAAAGTTTAATATATAATATACATATTTGTGTTATTGTCTTTGTTGTATTGTCACGTTGTATGTATCTTGTTTTCTGTAATTCTTTAACCTTGTGTCTCTTAATAGCGGAATTATTTTGTTGGCAACGGGGCTTGTCCCTGTAATTTACATAGTGCTGTTACAAAGTATTTTACAATTAAAACCACTTTCTTCAGAAAATTATAATTAGCTAAAAATCTGAAGAAAAAAATCAATGTCAATAACTTAACCATTGGCCATCTCGTTGTTTTTGTTTTTGCTTATATTTTGTAGATATTTCATTTTTACTTCCTCCATCCTGTCATACAGGTAAGCATTTCAACTATATCATTAACACCGATATTATCATTCATAATTAACCTAAATACCGATTGATTGTATACGCTAATCATATTAGGAGCGTCAATATTCAATAAAGGCACTCACTTGGTGTGTTTAAATCAATACGTTGGTATCTTAAAAGATGATGCAATAAGATATTTCGACAGTCATTCAGAAACATCCAACTATTGCCACTATGTTATTAACCTTAATATTATTATTTATGCTAATCTTAAATACCCTTGGATAAATTGTATATGTTAATAAATTTAAAACAATCACCTAGTGCCGTGACCCTTCCTGACAAGTATTTGCCCTCAATAACGTCATTAACCTCGGCCAGGTGTCCACCGAGTATCTCACAGCTTGCCTACAAAAGAATGCAGACGAGGTACGATTAATAACAGAACAGAACAGAGAGTTCATTAAACTTATTCAGTTTACTATCCTTCTACAGATTAATTATGACCAGGAATTCCTTTTTTGTCATCTTAATTGCTGGTACTACAGCTATATTTGCGCATCCAAGTCTATAACAGGCAGAACCAAAGATTTATACAGCTAAATGCATGTTCATGGACTGCATCCGTTGTTACCACCTACAACTCTATTTAGTGTTTCAAAAGCTATACTCAGTACACCAAAATGCAGTTCTTGGATGTGTGTTTCAAATGACATTTTATCGTAATTAGTTTCTATCATCATATTCTCTGCTATCAAGTTTTAATATTTCTGTGAGAGTTGCATTATCTCGAAAAACAAACACTTGTGTTACTTTCTGGAATCACCGGTAAATACTCGGCCTGTCTGAATAACGAAAATAATCTGTACTCATTGACGTGTATGCTCTCCTGCCTGTCGTAAGCTCATTTAGATAGAGCAATAGTCACGTGGTCTTCCATTGCTGCCTTAATCAGTTGAATGATCAAAAGCCAAGCCCACAAAACTATCTGAATTTAAGCCCCTGGTTATTTACAGAGACCGAGTTATCTTCTTGTTATGGTTCAAGGAAAATGTCACCATCCGATACTGTTAATGTGTTCCTATGTCTTTATATAATTTAAACAGCTGCTTTTGTTTCATCTTTTCGAACTTTGTTGATAATGTTCCATTACAGATGTCGCTGTCTTGTGTTGAACCAATTGGCCAGACATTCCATTTATTATTTTGCTTTGAATAACAGCTTCCCTTTAATGTTGTCGTATGTTAATGTACTCGGTTTCATTTGCAACGTCTGCTATCTTTCGGAACTTTTTAATTTATCACAAGGGCCAGTATTAATGCAGATGTCTTTCATTTGTTGTTTGATTAATCATTTCAGATGTGTCAATGTTGTCCTTATTCTCGAACGGCTAATGAAACAGTAAGTACTCTGCTAGGAGAAGGTACATGGAGCCATCAATTAAATAAGTGTTGTTCATGTAAAGATTTGCCCCAAATGACTCCTCACCACATGCTCTAAAATTCATCCCTCCCCCCAAATATGTATCATCAAGCTTGCACCACCTCTTTGAGTATTTTGCGTTCATTCCAAATAATGTGTAGCATTCTTTTACATGTAACTGGGGTGTTTTTTTATTTGTATTTTCACTGCTTTGTTGAATGTCCCTAAAAAAAAAAGAAGGAAGTTTTCATTGATTTGATATTTGGGTGCGTTATTTTCTTTCGTGAAAATATAACCCAAGACACAAATAAAAATATTAGTAGCTCACATTTTTTTTTGAAAATTTAAGGTTCATAGATAACTTATTACTATTTCTTATTGAAAAACCTTGATATTGGTTTCCTCTCTTATCCATATTCGCAGAACTGTTGGAAACTGACTGTGTCGTCATCAGATCTGGTAACCATTTCTTAGCTTTTTGCGCTTGCCTTTATGAGCTCCTCCCTATTTCGACCGTGTTTTTCTTTTTGTATACAAGGGTCATTTATCCAAACTCTTGAAAATTGAAGTACCTTGTTGGTATTTTGTTTCCTTTGTGGTTGCCATTGCCACGAACATAGTGAAAATACAAATTTTATTATATCATTGACATCACTCAAATGGTTTACTAATTAAAGCTACATCAATAGATCTTGGTCAATGGTTTGCAAAACTTTACCAGCTTTTCAATTACATGTTACCTCTTGTCGGACGAAACATATAGTTGGCATATCTATCAACCAATCCGAAAAAGAATAGATTTTACGAAGTATGCAAGCAAGGTATATCAAACTAAAAAGTGGTGTCGGAGGCCAAAAAGCCCGTTATTCACATCAATTAAAAATATTGTTAGTTTGGCAACAAAACCAAGTAACTATTTTTGTGTCTGTGCTTATTTTCAGTCACATGTTACAAAATCACCTCCGGGCTCAAGCCGATACTGCTTAACTCGGACAAAATTAATACTGCTAATAAACCGAAATCACATGAAAAACGCTACATACAGCATATAAACTCGGAAGTGAAACGGAAATATACTGTTCTTACGTAAGCACCGGTCCATGTTTCTACTCCATGACTGAAGAAGTAGCAGGCACCCTGGTGAACCTCGAACCCGTCCGGACAATCCACACCGCTTTCGACTGCAATACGGGTAGAATATAATATGCAATTACCTTTTAAAATAAAGAAACTTCCATATCAACTAAACAATTATTTGAACAAAAACTCAATTACCTTGTAAAACTGAGATAACAACGACCAGATGAAACACAAGGAATTTCGTCATTGTAAGAAGAACGTGAAACCAAGCCTTACAAGCGACACGAATTCCTTATCATGCAGCTATTTATATTCCATTAAGAGCTATCACTTATCACTGTAAATATACAATTAGGCGCATATATATATCAAACCTCCCTTTCTTAAATTACATCCATGTTCTTGTGTGTGTTTTAAATATAGGAAGTAGCGTTACAATTATATCCAAATTGGTGAATACTAATACTCTATTAACATACTCATTTGAATGGCGGGATATTGAGTTTTATTTTGTAAATAACTAACAGAAACTCACCCACAAATGAACGGTCAACGAAGGTACCCTAGTTTTAAACCTTGGTTTTTAACCCGTCGATTTTACTATGACTTTAAAAACAGCCGTTGCTAGTTTAACGCAAATAATTCCACTTAAATTTATAAAACAAATCCACTTTTTTGTTTTTGATTTTGACGTACATGTTTGCCTCATATAGACTTATCGACATTATATCGACTAATCAAACGTTGGAAAAGTGCATCAATCGTTGTAAGACTCCATGCTTTCAGTGATGCCCTGTATACATATGTCATCATACATTCGATTAAAGGAACTGTTACTTTACCAGCTATACAAGTTGTTGAAATTATACACGAATTCCCCACGAGATTATTCAATTAAATAACGAGGTTAGGGAGTGATATAGACGTGTTGTACCATGTTTGCAATGGACACATTCAATGCAAAATCTTTATATTTGAAAATATGAAAACGTTGATGTTTACATCGTCCTGTGGTTTTAAAAGAAGGTGTTAAAGCTGCAATCTCACAGATATACTATTTTTACAAACGTTTTTATTTTTTTTTGTATTGGAAAGAGCAAATTTTTGCATTAATATTTGTAAACCAATGATATAAGATTGCTGACAAAAAATCTGATTGTAGTTTTTCATATTTCTGTTCGAAAATGAATCTTTAAATGCTTAAACAGTAACTAACGGTTTAAGAAAAATTCATAAAACATCATTTTTTGCAAATTAAATATAAAAAGCTGCGATCTATTTTTTTGTCAGCAGTCTTATATAACTGGTTTCAATGGATTTTCGCAAAATATTGGCTCGTTCCAAGACAAAAAAATAAAAAAGGTGTCAAAACGTTCAATCTGTGAGAGTGCAGCTTTAACATATTTTCAGTACCAGTATAAACTGTTCATACCAGTTGCTTAGAGCTTATCGAAAATTCCTTGTTCTCATTTTATTTTTATTTTTTAAGGGAAAAGGTCAAAGGTCGAGACCACCTGTACAGTTTGTCAGGAAGATAGTTATAACGATCTTGAGACTAAATTCCGTCGTTAGTCTGAAGGTCGTGAGTTTTAAGGTTGCTTTTGCAGTGGTTGCTGTAATTACTTCAGGAATTGTTTTATTTTGTTTACTTTTCATTCTATATAACAATACTATGTTCAGACCTTTACGGAGCTTTTATAGTAACTCCTACCATAATAGTATCGATGAACGTATATTTTCAGAGGACATATACGTAAGGATGAATATGGTGGATAATTCATAAATTGGTACCTTATTATGGATTTCTTCTGTGTTATCACTTGCTTGTCAGTGAAATTATCTAAACGTCAGTTAAGTTTGAATGTTCACACTTTTCTCATTGTCGCAGTAATAATATTAATTTTTGCTTTCGTAAAACTTTTGATGAGACTTGGTGTGCCTTTCCAATGGACAAAGGGCTGGTGCGTAAAGAACTATATATTTATCTTAACACGAAACAGGTGTGAAAGAACTTAAAACAATTTCTTAACGAGCATACATTTATGTTTTTGAAATCATTATTGACCCATCAATGCTAGTGCATTTCGCGAAATTTTGTGCTTTACGTTTACGTTTTATGCTTCATTTAACGTCGTCATAAAAAGTGAAATTCTCAAGAATTGATTTTACGTCTGGTGTCCTCTTTATTCTGCTAATGTTTTAGTAAAAATATAAGAAGGACAAAGGTAACTAAAGTAGCCATTGTTAGAGAACGGATTAAGCTCTTATTCGTAGACAACGAACTTAAAAAAGAAATAGAATATGACAACTCAATTGGCAATATTTACACCTCAACTTCCATTCCTTAAATGAACTGCCTTTCGGCAATTGCGTTCATCAATCGATGAACGCAACATCTTCGGATATGTTTGGATCGTAATTCATTGCATAACAATATACATGAAAACTATTGATCTTGTTATTGGTTGTATTGTGTCTGCAGGTCCCGTAAAATATAGACCAACATTTTAAAAAGTGTTAGTTTATTATATTTTAAATATAATGGTACCAGAAGTGTTTCAATTTTACGTTTTAAAGTGATTTCAAGTGGTTGATATTTTCCCGCGTTATTGTGACGTCATTTGAAAAAAAATGTTTCCGGTTATAGTCGGGTCGTTCTATTTACAGAATGGGTAAGAACGGATTACTTAAAGGTTTTCTTAAATGAAATGAAGATTTTTTTTAACAATTCTTGAATGAAATAATGAACTATTGGTGTAAATATCAGGAATGAATTGCGGGGTTGATGTCATTATCGGGAATATGAACGCAATTGGGTTGGTCAAAGTACGTGTGGAGTCCTTCGGACTTTTACGAATAAAACGATTAAGAAAACATAAGACGCTACATATTCTTTCCAGCTCTTAACCTGCTTTTAACCTTTTTATACAGCAGCTGAAACGCATTTTTGATTGTCTGAACTGACTGCCGCTTTTGACTAACTTTACAAACGACATATTATCGAAATTGTTTAAAGGGTTTGACCTACGCCACCCTACCGTCCGAAAAACTCATCAAATAAATATTTTTAATGGAGCGATCTAATTACCAACCTGACAAAACTGTGTACTAAATACTACATTTAAAATATGTACAAATATGCAAGATGCGTACTACCTACTTGCAAGCGAATACACAAAGAAAGTTTACCTTGTACCAATTGTACTCTATTATGTTAACCATGTTTGTAAAATATTTTAAAATATCATACATGCAAGACCATGCTCCAAGACTTTGCAAACAGAAATAGGGACGCTCTTAAACACACCGGACCACCTTTGTGCTTTTATGTCGAGGGAATTTTCCGGAAACGGGCAAAGTTCACCAGTAGCTCCATTACTTGGTCAGAAACACATTACCAGGGGCGGATTCAGGAGTTTTCGATAGATTGTGCGCACTTTGGGGGCGCAACTAAGAAAGTCCGCCTCTTTCTTAAGCAATACCAATAATACATGGTTGTTATGGTAACATTAGGGCTTGGTGTTATCTCAAGGATAGATTTAGCTAATTTTGTCTGAAAAATTGCATTCAAGACCATTCTTTTCATATTGTTTCTCAAATATTGGTGTAACAATCTTAAAGTGACACTCCTATTCAAAATCAATACATACACACGTATAACAAACATAAATTTTGAGTGATAAACCTTGAACTACTTACTAAATAATACAATTATGGAAAAAATAATTACTGATAACAAGATTGTAACCGTGTATTTAACAGCAGAAAGCGCAAAAATATTAAATGATTGGTGAATGCTAAAAGATTTACTTTGATTTACTATAGTCTCCTAAGGTAGAAATACCGTGTATTATGCACATTTCTTTCAAATGAAATTCGGTATCCTTCATAAGAACCATTTTTTCGACATTTATTCATCCTTTAAGGACTATAAAAACAATATTATTAATTGTGGTTAATCTTATTTGGGAGTAAGATTGCATCTTTAACTTGAACAATTTTAGAGGGGCCCGCGCCGGATGCGCGCCCGTCTAAATCCGCTAATGATAACACTTTATTGCTGGGATAGTTGGGAAACCTGGAAGATTGTCGTTGTTAGTTTTGCTTAAAAAAACATCGAGCACATTCAGGAACACAATGGTATATTTAAAAAGTGCTGGGTTATTCCACCCACTACTATAAACGTTCTTGACCTTTCCATTCAACTGCTAGAGTTCATACGTTCCACATTTTGTTTTTTTAAACGATAAACGCATAATAGACCAACGATTGAATTAATCTAACAAAATCACCCTTAAATATTCCTGATGTTCGATACAATAGGTTGGCAATTTTCATTTGAGTTATTTAAGGTATAATTCATGTACTACAACTCGGGTAACATCGGATAACATCAACATATATCGCCACTCGCCGTAACAGATCGTAACAGATCGCGACGAACATCGATCGTATTCGGCCTGTACCGAATGTTGCTTATTTTAGAAACAGAAGGTATTTCCCCGCTATTCATAGACATAGGTCAATAATGGAAATTCTACATCGTAGTATTTGGAACTTGGTGATGTTTTTTTAAGACGGTTTATGCACAAACAGTAGTTTGATCGAAAACAGTATTATTCACATATGAGCATGTACATCAGACTTTCTACGTAAGTCAAATGGTACTACAACTTAAACAAAAGGTAGTACCTGCGGCTTAAGTATCTTTGGAAATAAGCATGGCCTTCCTTTGTATAACATGATTGATTGTAGAACGTGTAAAGTGAACCCCTGTATTCACTGTCCGTTCAAAGGCGCTATTCACAACATGTTTAAATGTGAATGTATTATAAGGTTTTAGTCATTTGTGGTCTTGTAATGTTCACCAAGTGCAGTTTCCGTATGAGTCGCAACTATCGGTGCTTTAGACCATAACCTAAACAAAATATAAGATTCAATTGCTGGTAGGGAGTTTGGCTTTAATAAGAAGAATCCTTTTTTTGTTCATTTAGACGTATAAATCTGCCCCATGTGTCACGAATTTAGTAAATTTACACACTTGTTTGAATAAAAAAATGGTGTTGAAAAACTCCTTTTTGTCCGTTTAATTATGTAATTATCATTGGAACACTGACACTTGCACGCTTAAGTTAACCTTGTCAGATTTGTTTTTAATTTTTTTTTCTTGTTTTGTTGTTGTAGTTATTGTTGTCGTTTTCATTTGTTTTATGCAGTTGTTTTTCGACACAATGTGCATGTACAATTGTAATCATTTGAGAGGTTTTGCTAATCATAGAAAAATATATATTGTTTACTGTACTTTGTCGACTGTCTAATAACCAAATGCTTCTTTCAATAGTACATCTAAATTAATGTTTTGTACCTGTGTATGAGTGACCCGATAAAGTGTTTCTCATGATGATATGTTTATATAATCAGATTCCATTGCATGTTTTACTGATCCTTGTCGTCTGCCCTGTCACAAAGGGATCATGCCAATAGCACATCTATATTAACATTGTGTACCTGTGTATGTGTGACCCGATTAAGTGTTTGTTTTGATGATATGTTGATATAATCAGATTCTATCGCATGTTTTACTGATCCTTCTCGTCTGCCTTGTAACGGAAGAAGAAGAAGAATAAGAAGAAGAATAAGAAGAAGAATAAGAAGAAGAAGAAGAAGAAGAAAAATAAGAAGAAGAAGAAGAAGAAGAAGAAGAAGAAGAAGAAGAAAAAGAAGAAAAAGAAGAAGAAGAAGAAGAAGAAGAAGAAGAAGAAGAAGAAGAAGAAGAAGAAGAAGAAGAAGAAGAAGAAGAAGAAGAGAAGAAGAGAAGAAGAAGAAGAAGAAGAAGAAGAAGAAGAAGAAGAAGAAGAAGAAGAAGAAGAAGAAGAAGAAAAAGAAGAAGAAGAAAAAGAAGAAGAAGATAAAGCAGAAGAAGATAAAGCAGAAAAAAATGAATTAAATTATAAGAAGCATATTTGTATCATAGTATCAACAACACCATCTATAGTATTTGATGAACATATTATAAATGAGAAATGATTTATGCACTATATCAATGCACTGAGTAACTAAATGAAGTAAATGTTATTAACATCTTGCGAAATAACTACAATAATGCATACTTTTGTAATGATATTTGATATATTTTGCATTAATTATTCTCTTAGCACAATGCAAAAACATTGCCATTATCTTAATGTGATTTGGTTTTAAATACTACTGATGCTGATCTTACTAAAATTACATACCTGACTTACCTTAAAAACTATGGCCCATTCCCACCTTACTAAAAGTCGAAAACGAAAAATAAGAAGTGTTCATTTGGTAAAGCTATGTCAATCTTATTTTTTTGGGGGGGGGGGGGGGGGGGGGGTACCAATTTAAATACATTGCTGTATCTTTAAGAAACTTCTAACAAATGAATGCACGCATATTTTCTATTCACTAGACAGCTATACTTAAACATATGTTTCCTTTTTTCAAATGCATTAAATATACATACAGCTAATTTGAGCTAAATGTTTTTAAGGTGTTTGCATTTTCAGACTTTAACGAGGAAACTTCCTTAAATATGCTTGGTCTCTCCCTATAGTATTTCTTTATATATTTACATCGTATGTTTTATACAAAGACTTTCAAATAACAGGTGATAATCATCTTTTAACTTATTACATGCTCTACATAAGCGATCTTCTCTTGGAATATGTGTCCATTTTCCGGCCTCAATCGAGAGCCGATGTGATGATAGACGTTATTTAGTTAATGCTATTTTACATTCTTAATGTTAACATTTTTCAGATATGCCTGCAACTCAAACATTGCAAAACACTTTATGAATGTGTGTGTCGATAAACTGATTGTTGTGTTGATATGTTGATATAATCAGAGCCCATTGCATGTTGAACTGTACCTTATTTATTTAACTTCTGTCAAAATAAAATATGTTATTTATCTCATAGTGTCTATTCACTGAATAAATCAAAGCACTGAAAGTGCTGATGGACGGTGCCATCTTTCGGACTGCTGCAAGTTAAGAACTAGGTTCTTTCTCTTATTAACACAAGTGATAATCGGGACCCAAATTTAGGGGCATAATTTGAACACTCTTAGGTGATGACAATTAGTCAATGCTTCAAACCAAATATCTAAGCTTGATATCTATTTTCAAAACATACACATTTTGATTGGTGTAGCTTTGAAAATAATAAAGTTGATAAAAAGGTCACCTGGCAATGTCAATTCTAATATTTTTTTGCAGAACTGCATCATGGTCCAAATATCATTCCAGTAGTATATCAAACACGCCAAAAGGAAACAATCAAGATAATCGAAGCACAACATTTACAAATAATTTCAAAACAGTACACATGATCCAAAGTTAAATGTTGTTCTCAAAATAAAGAAACTAGGTCATTGTTTTGAATGGCCTCACATTTCTAAGAGCTGTTAGGAGTTTCCTATTGTGCACTTGAGCGTGTAATATAAAATGTTTTAAGAAGCAATGCTTACAAGGTACACAATTAGTAGAAATCGAGTAGGTATTACACAAATTTAGTTTACGTTACTCTCTTCTTGTACACCCATATGGCGAACAGAATCCTGAGTCCGGCGATTAGGAAAAGAATGCCGATCACCAAGAGAGCGACACTCACCGGCGCCAGGGCACCGTCTAAAAGTGATTGAAGAACACTTCATATTCATCTCCGTGAATTATGACAAAGATGCTTTATAGTGACGGCGATTCTTTTTGACTACTTCTCCGGTTAGTTTTGCAATTGTGTACTGTTACATTTAGATCAATATATCGTGATAAAAGTATCGATATGTTTTATACGGGAGAACATAGGGAACATGTGTATAAAGAAATATTGAAAAGACGTTTAGTGATGTAAACATGATGCACTGATGTTTTTGAAATCGCATTTATAACATTGTCTTTTAAAAGCTAACTTGTATACATGTTGAAACCCCGTTGGCTCGAATTCTCCGGGAACGACGAGCCTCGGGGAATTCGAGCCAAGAGGGTAAGTTTACATTCATTGGAAAGAATTGGTCCTTTATATCCAGTTCAAGCAGACAAGGAAATCGAGCCAAGCGAGTTCGAGCCAACCAGGTTCCACTGTATATTATTTGATTGGAAAAACAAAATCTTTACCCTTTTCTGTGCACATGACCCCGACAAATCCCGGGTCACATTCCCCTGGACACAGCCCCGAAGACTTGTTACATGGCGTCCCGTCCGCGCATGCTCCGCACTTGTAGGCGCATCCCAGTCCGTTCATCCCATTACAACATTCTGGAGGGAGAAAATTCACACAGTAAAACGATAAGCATTAGAATGTCGTCAGATCTATCTATAGGGCGCCCCTCCAACACTCCAGCGGAGGAAAATAAGACTGCTGAACAATAAATATACAGGACTATCCTCCCCGACACACCCGCACATGTGGGCGTTACACATTCATTACTCTACAGAGAAACGCTGCCCTATTTTATATAAGGCAAGAACGGGTAGTGAAAAGGCGTTGATCCTCCATTCACATTCAAGTGTTATGTACACATTTTGCTTCAACAGCAAACAGAACAATAAGAAAAAAAGAATGAAAGAAGTATTCAAGTGGGGTTTCTCTGAAGTTGGTTACACTTAAAGGTTGTAACAATATTTTTTTTTTATTTTCTTTAAGTTTGCTAATGAATCTCTTCTAAAGTACAGGAGGGTTCCTGGTAGTCGGCGAACAAACATCCCTCTAAGCACGCGCTCGTCTTCTTGTTGCATAAGTCACTTCCGTAACAGATGCCAACTTGGCAGGTCTGTGTGCATTTGTAGCTATGGAGACCGTTGGGACATGCTGATTTTTAGAATAAGTGTTGTAAAATTGGATAAATTGTTGACATTTAACGGTGGTATATATGTGGAGGTGTCGTTTATGTAAACATATCTTTAGTTTTAAGAAAACGAAAGACAAAAAGTTTGTGGAACGTGCGCACGCCTTAAATTTGCTCTTTATTAACGATATATGTGAAGATGTTCCTGTGGTTTCACGAATGCACTCCACAATCAATATTGAAAAACAACAGGCAATACGTAATGTTGTATTATATGATGAAAGGGTGCCATATATGTCCTACCCTGGTTGCACATGGGTTTGTCTAAGGTGACGTACACACCAGGGTCACAGCCGACGTCTAACATACCGACAATAGCGTTACACGTGATGTTATCTCGACAGTCTCCGCACGCCCGTTTGCATTCTGCGCTCAACGTGTTGTGGTAACAGTCTGGAAAATGGTTGGCTGACAGACACATTTTTGTTTCCAACGAAACTTTAACACTTCAAAACAACTTCAATACTAAATAATACATTAATAAGAATCTTCCTTTTGCCATACATGCATTAGATAGCGTTAATCTGGCATCCCATAAGCCGACTCTGCTTTCTTCCCGCGGTGGTCGGTCCAGCACTCATCCGGCAATACCGGGACCGTCACATCGTCACGTCACACACTGCACGTCATTTCACTGGTTTACCAACTAATTTACGTTAAAGCTCACTTGACTGACATATGGACGGCTAGCGACCGATCGGCGACACACGCGACGTCAACAGCGTTACTCCTCGCCTAGATATTCGTCATATGGCATGTTGCAGCTATACACGCAGATGTAAGCTAAAGCTCACTTGTCTGACTGAGTGACGGCTGGCGGCCAATCACGATTTGGCAATAAAGGAGCCGTCGACGTCGTCACATGACTCTTCGTCTAAACATTCGCCACACGTTCTATTATAATTGAACCTACTGATGTTAGTAAAAGCTTAGCTGTCTGACAGAGAGGTGGCTGAAGACCGACCACACGTCCGGCGATACACGAGCCGTCCACGACGTGACACGACTCCTCGTTTTGGCATTCGCACAGATCATGTCACAGATGAACCCATAGGTTTACTCATCGCAATCTGTAAAGTTTAGGTCTTGTTATCAATCAATAAGAAATCCTAGTTAAAAGTAGATGTCGTCATTCGTGTATTTAATCCTCACTTATGACGCGTAATAATCGTAAAAAGACATTTAGATACAATAAATCTTTTCTCAATCAAATGTTTTTGACAGCACTGATTATTATAAATCCATCAATTTGCACGAGTTCGTGACTTTCATAAAACAAACAGTGCATTTAATCATGTGACATTAACTGTCGTGCAATTGCCACGCCTGTGCCCCTGGGCACATCCGTTGGGGCAGACTCCTGTGACGCGGTCGCACGCCTCGCCCCGTCGTAATAACTGACGCACGTCAGACTGCAGTCTTCACCCTACTCCCTTCCCGACATTCTAGATCGGGAGAGCTTATTTCATGTGATTGTTGGCAAACATCTTTATTTTCAAATGGTATTGGTTGAAACATTGCTTAAAAAAAATACTTTTAGTCCGGGTTTCCCGACCTTACCTACAAAATAGGCGCCGACCCTAACCTTTAAATTGTCCGACCCTAACCTAACCCTAGGTGTTTTTTTTAATATAAATTAGGTGCCAACTGAAAACTGGCTGCCAATTGTCAGGTGGAAGCCTTACACAAGGCGGCTGCGGAAGGGCGATTTAGGCTTTATATAGCTGAATATAAATTGGCATCCAATTGTAAACTGGCTACAAGCTGTTAAGTGGTTGCCAATTGTTAACTGGCTGCCAATTGTCACGAACAAAATATGTATACAGTCGAAACTTGTTATGTCGACTTTTTGGGGACCTACGAAAAAAAAAGTCGAGATAACGAACATTCGACACATCCGAATTACAAAAAATATCACCAATCCCAACACATTTGAGTTCGATTTATGTTCGATGTCCGACTTCTGCTGTTGAATGGTCTTGTTACATATTACCGTCGTGAAAACAGCAAACGTATTATTGAAAAATTGATTTATTTGTGTCAAATTTATTTAATTCAATTCAATTAATTGGTTTTAAAAAGTTTGCTTTCTACATGCAGTGTGGGAACATTACTTCGTCACGTAACTGTCATTGTTGTCGAATTTTCCCATATCACCGGCGTTCTCGTGCGTTTCAATAAATGTCTCTTGTGCAATAAATGTCTCATTAAAAAACATAAATAAACAACTTTAATTATTCACACATATTAAATAACCTCCAATTATGACAGTTTGTTATTTTGACACGCACGGTAATTTAGCGACATGCCGCAAGTAATGAATATTTTCGCACCTAGCTCGATCTATATTTCGACATAACGAACAAGAGAAACGTGTGAAATTCGACCACAGGGACTGAAATAGAAGATCGTCATAGCGAAAAAATCGAGATAGAAAAAGAGACACAAGCGGATTTATTTTATATAAAATAAGAAGGAATAAATTCGGGACCGGAGAAAAAGTCGACACAACCGAAAAGTCGAGATATCCGACGTCGACATAGCGAGTCTGGACTGTATATAAATATTTTTTTTTGCTAGTTTGTGTTTGAATATGTGCATTACTCGTACATAGCGACAATATAATCTCTGCCCACATTTATTTTAATAGATTTTAACACCTAGTAATCAAACAACATTAGTGTGTCGCCATATAGCTGAGGAAGTCTGAATTAAAAGTTTACTAAGTGTTAAATTCTCAAACTACCCCGTACGTTATCAGTTATGTTATTATATGTTTCTCCTCTTTTAAAAGAAACACACCAACGTCCAGATGGGCAATCGTATGCAGCGTTGGATAGATGTATTTTGTCTTTAGAATGTTTGGCCTGCATTTTGTCGTTGCATTTGCAACTTACAACGTGATATGTGTTAGTGCTGGGAATTTCGAGACTTTATCGGAGGACACTGGAGTTATGAAAGAAGTGATCAAACGAGTAGCTTATGTTGAGCATAAAATCAACAGACAGGAGGCAAGCATAGGAGAACTTACACAGCGTTTAGCAGAAAGGGAAAATCAAATAAAGGGACTACAGAACATTTTAGAAACATTTGTTCCCGATTTATCAGAGATCAAGGTTGTCGGCGAACAAAACACTGCGCAAAATGAAGCTTCCAGAAAAAACAAACATACAGAGGATCTATCAAGTACAGGTGATGAAAAGAAAATGAGTAGAGGCGAAGAAGCTGTTAAAATGCAAAAACGAAAATTTATCTACAAAACAGCAGACGCCGGAGAAATTGCGTTTTCTTCGTTCTTGAGCCATCAAATTGACCCACTGACTCCAGGAATGCCAATTAAGTTCGACCAGACACTTATAAATGATGGACATGCTTACAATACTTATACGGGGATTTTTACGGTTCCCATAGACGGCGTGTACCTCTTGGTATTTTACGTAAACAGCCATGTTGAAACCCATGTTAAACTGGTCGTAGACGGGGCGAATACTGCTGATGCGTTGGCTGATCCATATCCCGTTGGACAATCATTTGAAGCCACCAGTGGAAGTACGATTATAAAGCGCCTTAATATTGGACAGAGTGTATGGATTGAAGGATATGAAAACGGACACGGAGAAGTAACATCTTATAATGGCTATCGCCTCGTAACGTTTTCGGGTGTACTTTTGTATTGAAACACGTATACTTGTACAATACTTGTAAACGCACTGGAAAATGAACTTAACTTTGCGAACACATTTGCAGTGTCCCGTTTCAATAAAGAAAGTAAGACTTTAGTTCGTGAAGTTCTAGGCACAAGCTTTTTATCTGTTAACCAACGTATGATTTACCACTATGAAATCTTATTGAAACAGTGCCCTGTATTCTTAATATTCTAAATGCAACGATTATATCATTTATTTTTTATTATTTAGTTCCTGCAAATAAAGACAATAATCCTAACTAACAATGGTAGAATAAATGTTCATAGCGCGGATACAAGTACTATCATGCTCATTCATCACTCTGGTGTACGAGAATGAGTTATAATGCGTTAAATGTATTCGTTACTCTTTTAAAAAAATACCAATGTATATGAAATTTGAGCGTTGTTATGATTCAGTTGATGTGGCTTTCTGAGACTTTTGTAAAAAAGAATAAAAAATTAGTATACAGAGATTTGTTGAAATTCAATTTATTTTCGACATGTCTTCAGTAACTGCCCTTTTTGAACACTCTTACAACTGTTTTTTTTTCTTTTCGTAGATCCTTATTAGGCATTTTAAGTTTGCTATGTGTTTCCATGTAAACTCTCACAACAACCATGTACAGTTGTAAGTCATTGACTGAAATTTATGCATTTTGACTTCGTAATAGTACAATTAGCTTAGAAACGAAAAATACAGACCGTACATTTCATCAGCGCACGAAAGTTAAAATATACGAAAATAAGACATCGTATCTACTTAAGTCAACGAGTATATGATGACGTTGGCTCGATACTACATCAATCTCATTGTGTGACGTCACGGTCATCTTATCGTCAGGCGCATAGCTGACTGTACGCAATACGCAGTTGCGTTATTAAATTTTGACGGGTCGATGTTTTTGTAATACCAAAATCCCGGAATTCATAAAGAATCTCCCACACTTACCCACAAGGCTTCGATCTGCGTAATTTTAAATCGGCCCTAGCTACGGACTTGCATGTTGACCAGTAAAGCAGCCTCGGCCTATTGTCCCTGATTGGATCTGAATCAGTCTAATATTACGGATTATTTTGTCAACAGGTTTGTCTGCGGCTCAGTAACTATAGTTGAAATGAATTTTGTGATTCATAGTATAAAGGCTGGTGATCTTTATACGAATATCTTATTACTGAAAGCTTAAATCCCGAGCTCGGGGGATAGAAAGAATGGAAACTAATTTAAGGCCGCTTTGTTAATGTATGAATAGAAAAACTTTGATTTATCATTGTTGTTTTTTTTTAAAAAAAACGCATTAACAATTGCTTTGAAATAGAGAAAAATAAGCCGCTAGGCCGCCAACTTCACGCAACAAAATATTGAATTAAAAACCCCTTTGACTTCCTATCATTTTGTTTCGGATAGGTTTTCTCACATATTAAGGGGTTTTCGTATGACTTGCTCTTCTTTTACAGTATTTCGTTCGCCAAATTTGATTAAATATATCAATTTTCAATTAGGCACATACTTTTAAGATAATCGTTTTCTTATGTACAAGTGATTCAAAGGTAATATTTCTACTATTGATACAACCCTATTCATTGAGAATTGTCTAAAATGTTTTCTGACCTCATGTGAATGACTCTCTGATACTCGTATTGGGTATCATATAAATTGTAGTTAAAAATTTACAATGTATCTGCCGCCATGTATGTATATATGTTTTGTATATGACCTCATTTGCCATGCGTATGGTATGAGCGAATAAACGGTGTTTGACTTGACTTGACTTATTTGCTGATTGATGGGTATCAAATTAGTGTTTGTTTTCACATTACCATCGTGGGTTGAATGCACATGAATGTAAGTGTTTGCATATTTGAGTGTTTGCATATATATGTGTTTGCGCATGTAAGTGTTTGCATATGTAAGTGTTTGCATATATAAGTGTTTTCTTGTGTTTGCATATATAAGTGTTTGCATAAATAAGTGTGCATGTGCTTTCGTATGTATTTCATATGTAATTGTTTGCCTTTTTAAGTATTTGCTATAAACATGTCCGATATCTTTAATGCAATGAAATGTTGAATTGTTTGCATGTTTAAGCGTGTGAATATGATTGCGCATCAAAATAAAAACAACAACAACCATAACCACCAAAAATAGGACTATTGTCAATCGCTGTAGAAAGATGAATGTCGTCCGTTGTTTAAACCAGTGTACGAACGCCCCTCCACTCTGACCACGCCATCGATCGAGCTCACCGCTCGGAAGTCGTCTTTAATACAATTAGTCCTTTAGTAAGCATAACGTTACAACATTAGACAAACATTAAATATTTTTTTTATCTTTTAGAGAATATTTGTGTTTCAATTTAAAATGCATTTATACAAAGTTTAGGCATAATCGAATATTTAATTGAGGCAAATATACATATATCGTAGATATGATAATTATGTACTTGCTGACCCCAGACCGCCTTTTTCCGCTTGCCACATAATGTGTTTGAGTTTAAAATTACAACAACAACAACTAATGGTAAAATCTTTTGGCAGGGACATATGGGATTGGCGGTATTCTAGTTTTAACAAGAGCTGTCACAGTATGTGACGATTGCCCCCGAATGTGACATTGACCTATGAACAAGGTCAGTACATGAAAAGTTGATCTTGCCTTTACGTGTCAAATACATATGGCAAGTCATTTTAAATTACCTCTGAACATAAAAATACCACCTATACTTGACAACATACACTGTTATTTCCTTATATTCAGCATTCCATTGTGAATAAAACACTAAGTGTATCTTTCACCTTAGATGTAGGGGCATGGGTCTTGTACGCGACTCGTCGTCTTGGTATGTCAAACACATGTGGCAAGTTATTTTAAAATATGTCCATACTAGGAAAAGTTACAGCCCGGACACGACAACCTTTACTCTATGTCCTTATATGCAGCACTCCATTGTGAATAAACATTAAATGTGACCTTGACCTTAGAGGTAGGGACACGGGTCTTGCACGCGACACGTCGTCTTGGTATGTGGAACACACGAGTCAAGTTATTTTAAAATCTTTCCATACAAAGGAAAGTTACAGCCCGGACACGAGTTATTGAGCCGGACACACGGATGGACGGACGGACGGACGGTGCGATTTTAATATGCCCACCTTCGGGGGCATAAAACTCCTTAAGAAATAGTTCCCGCACAGTCTATATTTTCAGATGGCGGTCTTACCGGGCCTATTAAAATCCCGTCATATGCCCTCAACCGATTGGGCATATGTGTGACTAAGTCAAGACTGTTTATGAGTTTAATATCACACATATGTGCATGCAAAATACATACCTTTAAACGAAAAGTTCCATTGTATGTATTATATATGTGTGTCTATATATGTGTATGCACTTGTTAAAAATTATTTCAAGCAGATAAAACATTGGCGGTTCATATATTAAAAAAAGGTTTGTATTTGTATCTTTATTTCATACAAATCCGAGTTCTGAACAATCCGGAAATGATTTAACCAACAACGACTGGTTCATCAGCGCTGTAAGAGAAACATAAAGATATGCATTTTACATTAGTTTAGAAGGCGCAACCATCATAAAAAACTCAAGTCGTTAATCAATCTCGAGCAAAGCAGCTTAATAGGATGGCAATATTCAAAAATATCAATATTAATTCATTCTGAAAGCTTTAAAGCTGCACTATCACCTATTTACCATTTTTACAACTTTATTTTTTTGTCCAATGATATAAGATTGCTGACAAAAAAGTTTTTCATATTTCCGTTCGAAAATTATTGTTTTATGGCTTAAACAGGTGCTAACGCTTTAAGAAAAATGCATAAAACATCAATTTTTGAACTCAAATATAGACATCTGCGATTATTTTTTTTGTCAGCAGACTTATATAACTGGTTTACATGAAGTTTTGCAAAAAATTGCTCGTTCAAAGACAAAAACTGAAAAAGTTGTCAATATGTATACCTTTTAATATTACGGAAAACGAAATTGTCAAAGCTAACCTTTTCTCGCAGATGTATTTCTGTGTCCGAGTGCATATAGCATCGGCCCACTGGTAATTCCTGGACGGGGCGTACAAAACGCAGTTCTGATCTGGCCGCCCGTCAGGCTCGCTTGATCCCCAGTTTGTGTACGCGTCTGGTTCAAGACTGCTGTGCGAGGAAGCCCACATCCACTCCCCTTCAACCGCCTTGTCCTCCAAACCGATCCAGAAGTAATCACCTGAGGTTTACTGAACATTTTTATGTTGTTTAATTAATGAGACATTTCATTAAACGCATTTTAAAAAGAAAAATAATACATAAACAAATTATTCATATTTTATTTTAATTATTTTGTTTTATATTTATATTTTTTCACAACTTTTCATTATTCAAACAAATAACGCTTTAAATAGCAAAGGCTTTGCCAGTGAATGGATGATCTGAGACTATTTAGGTATATTATTCTTTACGAGTTTTGTTAAAAACGGTGTTTTGTAACAGTTTATGACCTTAATTATTAAGGGACTTATTCAGTTTCTTGGTCCTTCAGAACAAGTTAATTAATGCCATATAAACCTCGTTCATTTAATATTTTAATACGTTGGAATTACAATTGGAAATATAATTGTGTTGAGACACTCACCGAGTGTTCTGGTCCTTCCTGACAGGTACGTATCCTCCATAACGTCATTTACCTCCACAAGATGTCCACCGAGTATCACACAGCTGTCCTAGAAAACAATGCATAGAGCTTAGTCAGTACGTAACAAGTTTCCACCGAATGTCACACAGCTGTCCTAGAAAACATTGCAGAGAGCTAAGTCAGTACGTAACAAGTTTCCACCGAGAATCACACAACTGTCCTAAAAAACAATACAAAGAGCTAGTTTAGTACTTAACAAGTTTCCTCCGAATGTCACACAGCTGTCCTAGAAAACAATACAAAGAGCTAGGTTAGTACTTAACAAGTTTCCTCCGAATGTCACACAGCTGTCCTAGAAAACAGTGCAGAGAGCTAGGTTAGTACTTAATAAGTTTCCACCGAATATCACACAGCTGTCCTAGAAAACAATGCATAGAGCTAGGTTAGTACTTAACAAGTTTACTCCGAATGTCACACAGATGTCATAAAAAACAAAACAGAGAGCAAGGTTTGTACTTAACAAGTTTCCACCGAATGTCACACAGCTGTCATAGAAAACAATGCGTAGAGCTAGGTTAGTACGTAAACAAGTTTCCACCGAATGTCACAAAGCTGTCCTAGAAAATAATGCAGAGAGCTAGGTCAGTACTAAACAAGTTTCCTCCGAATGTCACACAGCTGTCCTAGAAACAATGCAGAGAGCTAGGTTATACTTAACAAGTTTCCTCCGATTGTCACACAGCTGTCCTAGAAAAAAATACAGAGAGCTAGGTCAGTACTTAACAAGTTTCCTCCGAATGTCACACCGCTGTCTTAGAAAACAATGCAAAGAGCTAGGTCAGTACTTAACAGTTTTCCTCCGAATGTCCCACAGCTGTCCTGGAAAACGATGCAGAGAGCTAGGTCAGTACTTAACAAGTTTCCTCCGAATGTCACACAGCTGTCCTAGAAACAATGCATAGAGCTAGGTTATACTTAACAAGTTTCCTCCGAATGTCACACAGCTGTTCTAGAAAAAATACAGAGAGCTAGATCAGTACTTAACAAGTTTCCTCCGAATGTCACACAGCTGTCCTAGAAAACAATGCAGAGAGCTAGGTGAGTACTTCAATTGAGCAGCAATAAACCGACCAATGATTCAAAAAAAGTAAAGGAAAGAATCATATCTTTCATACAATGACACTTACAAGGACCATCCCAAAAACTATTATCGTAATCGATGTTACAGTACAGCAAGTTAATTCACGTAGACAAATCTTCGAGCCGAAGACCTATTGTAATCTAGTTCAACCTACCATAAATTGAGAAAAATTGATCAAACTAAGGCTCAAAAACAGATTGTGATTAATCAAATTTAACGCATAGGCAATGGAAAATAAATGTTTAAACCTAGTGGATTATCACTTACCAGTTCTATTAAATCTACATTAAATGCGATGAAAACTTCATGGATTAGCATTGCATCAAAAACCTTACCTTTATCTTATTTATTATCCCGCAAATGCAATGGAAACTGCAAGGACCAGCTCAGCATTAAAATCCTTACTCGATCTTAATCTAGTAGTAATATAAATCAAAAGTAAAAACGGCAGGGACCTGCCCAGTATCTAACACCTTACTCGGATATTAACCAATCTACCTATATTGGAATATGGAAGCTACAGGGACTAGGCTAACACCCAAAAAAACTAACTGCACACAATTATTTAGTTCTTGCCAACGCTATAGTCTGAAGCCACACTCTCTGCTCTTAGTATATTTGTGTATATTAAAGACCAATGAAACAAATTACTCGTTGGGCAAGGAATCTCAATCGCTTTTTAACCGTTTGCCTCTTAAAATGAAGTGTCGAAAAAGAGTTTTGTTCAGTTCACTAAACCGTTAAAACATAAACTGTTTCAAACACATTTAACGGTTAACAAAGTAGGCTGTAATGTTAACAACCTTCGATATAAAATGTGTTATAGGATTAATTAACGCCTGTCACATATCGATACCGGAATGGTCCAGCGGTTCACTAAAATCAGAACCCCAATACTCGCTTCATGATGCTACGCTAATGAAGAAAACCGCGTAATGAAAAGAAGTGAATTTCATGATATGATGTTATTGAAATTAGGGAATCAAGCATTTAACCCTGCTTTCACGATCAAACAAACCGTTGATATTTTAAGATACATATCTAGAATTTTTGTGTTTAACTTTCAAATTTTTAAACAGTTAAAAAAAAGTTATATATTTGATATCTTCAAAGACACAAAGCTGTCAATTTTTCTGTCATAAAGTTATAAACATTTAAGAATAATCTTTCACACGTAAATCAAATTCTTATCTAAATATGTACAAAAGAAATGCTATTATAGGTGCAATTGTCTGCAGAATTCATTACTTTGTATTGGAAACAAAACAACAATTACATTTTAATGTTTTACATATTTTCATTGATACAGCTGGTTGAAGAAGTATTCTATAAAACAACAATTTATTTTATTTTATGGGTAATATGTATTTCGATATTATATTTTATTCTATAGTTGAAGTAGGAAATTTAACATTGTACTGAAATATCAATGTATTGGTAAATCTGTCCTTACATAAGCACCCGTCCATGTTTCTTCTCCATGGCTGAAGAAGTAGCAGGCACCCTGGTGAACCTCGAAACCGTCCGGACAGTCCGCACCTTTTACACCTGCAATAAAAGGTAACACTAAAAGTATATAGCTTATTTGGATTAAGAAACCATATCGATAAGGCTAGGAATTAAGCATGTATTACCATTTATAACTGAAAATGCTGCGACAAGATAAATCCCAAGGAATGACGCCATTGTTGTGAATATAAATGTTTAAACAGACTTTACAAATCGCATGAAATCCTTATCTGGCTAAGTATATGACCGCTCCCAATGACCTGTTGTTATACTGTACATCTAAAATAAGGTAAAGCTCTTTCTAACTTTTGTAACCAAAAACATATTCTTGTGCTTAATGTATGGTTTTACGGTAGAAAGCACATTACCCATTATAAAACAAAACATAAATTAGTATTATGTTAACTCATTCGATTGATTTCGATATATACATCCATTTTAAGAACTATTCTAGTTACTATAGGAATTATAGTTACTATAGTGCAGACTAAATTTCTCAAATGAGCAAATGTCTTAACACAATTCAAACCACAATCACTTATGGATGTATTTTTATTAGTGTTTTTAAATTGATAAATTAGAATCATAAATGATGTAAATACGTATATTAAAATACAATGCAGATGGTATTGTTTTGTTCAAACAAAGAAGTTAAGTTTAAAAATATAACAACAAACAACGTCTGTAAATATTACGTTGACATGTGTTTACCAAGAACAGACCTTAAGATTGTTTAAAATGTTGTTTAACCGGCTATTCGGCGAAAAGGTTCGATTATTAGAATTTGACATCGATAAAACATGCCACATTTGCATCACCGAAGATGATGTAATTCGCTAACTATTTAAGTGTTTCAAAGCCTGCTATCATTCACAGCAACGTGTTCTCTTTCTGTATTATACTGTGTAAATTGGTCACATTCAATAGAATAAGAGTACGTTACTTCGGTTAAATAACCGTCGGACAAACATCTAACAGAGTCTGTGTTCATTGGTAACCGTCCATACTCTTAACGGGAATACATTCATTATAAACTAATTGAACTGTCATGTTTATAACGGTGTAACAGACCAATGGACATCATCGCATCTCACTGGGTCACAGTACGGAAATTGAGGCCAGTTTCCATCATGTAGGCACAGCACATCAATTCAGATCATATCCATCATCACAGACGATTTAAAGATGTCATTATAAACTAGAATTTCTGAATGGTTTTCAGAAACGATTCCAAAGTGTGGCATTGACAAAAACACAGATAGGACTTGAAGTCCACTTTTGAGCTGCCTGGCATTTAATTACAGCGTCACTAACCATATTAAATCCAAGCACAAGTGGTTAGAAATCATCCCTGTTTTAATGGGGGTTCAGGACAAATAATACCGCGGCATGATCATGACCATCGGAAAAGACGAACGCGCTAGGTAGTGGGGCGCAAATGCGCATAGTAACGGGGCAAAAATGCACAGTGTAGTTTTTGCAAGCCTATCAAAATTGAATTTGAGCTACCTTTTTCACCAAACGAAAGCCTTTGGTGTACACTACTTTTAGTGTACAATTTTTGTCTCGTCTTTATATATTCACGTATAAATACCCCCGCATTGTTATATTGGAACGTCCTCTTAAATTCTTAGCCGCCGTTCTTTTTCGAACACCGAGTATCATGCAGGGACAATTTGCTATATCTTCTTTACTTACATTTGAAGATTATCAGAGTCTAAACTTCAAATAAAGATCTAAATTATGTTTGAAAAGTCAATGATTTAATAGATTTATAGTTGGCATAAAGCAGCGTGTTTTGGTTAGGATATAAACACGTCGCTTATGGATACTCCGATATTCTCTCAAAGCATTGCCCGCAGAGGATTGGCAGTCTGCCATGTTATGTTGCGGTTTGAAACTCCCAGTAAATTCACATTTTACTGACCGTTCCAAGGCGGTACCTAACAATCCTTGATAAACATCCCTAGTTGTTTATATTATATTTTTTGTAGTGTATTATTTGTGGAGTTTTGTGTTGTTGTTCTATGTTTCTGGTTTGTGATTGTTTGCTTTATGTTCTATGTCATCGGCGTTGACCCTGTGTCATTAAACGAGGCTTATGTTTAAACGTTCGACTACTGGACTTGTTTCTGTAGTAAAATATGTAAATTGCATAGTTATCATAGTAAGCTCGTGTTCCCTTAACTCATTTTTCACTGACTGTTCCAATCCTATCATTTTTTGAAACAGCTATTTTGAAACCTGTGTGATCTGTTTGTGGTGTAATTACGTAAGTGCCTCCCGTTCAGTGTTTTTGAAACAGCTATTTTGAAACCTGTGTGATCTGTTTGTGGTGTTATTACGTAAGTGCCTCCCGTTCAGTGTTTTTGAAACATCTATTTTGATACCTGTGTGATCTGTTTGTGGTGTTATTACGTAAGTGCCTCCCGTTCAGTGTTTTTGAAACATCAATTTCGATACCTGTGTGATCTGTTTGTGGTGTTATTACGTAAGTGCCTCCCGTTCAGTGTTTTTGAAACATCTATTTTGAAACCTGTGTGATCTGTTTGTGGTGTTATTACGTAAGTGCCTCCCGTTCAGTGTTTTAAAATAGCTATTTGATACCTGTGTGATCGGTTTGTGATGTAATTAAGTAAGTGCCTTCCGTTCAGTGTTTTGAAACAGCTATTTTGAAATCTGTGTGATCTGTTTGTGATGTAATTAAGTAAGTGCCTTCCGTTCAGTATTTTTGAGACAGCTATTTGATACCTGTGTGATCTGTTTGTGATGTAATTACGTAAGTGCCTTCCGTTCAGTGTTTTGAAACAGCTATTTGATACCTGTGTGATCTGTTTGTGATGTAATTAAGTAAGTGCCTTCCGTTCAGTGTTTTGAAACAGCTATTTTGAAATCTGTGTGATCTGTTTGTGATGTAATTAAGTAAGTGCCTTTCGTTCAGTGTTTTTGAGACAGCTATTTGATACCTGTGTGATCTGTTTGTGATGTAATTAAGTAAGTGCTTTCCGTTCAGTATTTTTGAAACAGCTATTTGATACCTGTGTGATCTGTTTGTGGTGTGATTAAGTAAGTGCCTTCCGTTCAGTATTTTTGAGACAGCTATTTGATACCTGTGTGATCTGTTTGTGATGTAATTAAGTAAGTGCCTTCCGTTCAGTATTTTTGAAACAGCTATTTGATACCTGTGTGATCTGTTTGTGGTGTAATTAAGTAAGTGCCTTCCGTTCAGTGTTTTGAAACAGCTATTTGATACCTGTGTGATCTGTTTGTGGTGTAATTAAGTAAGTGCCTTCCGTTCAGTATTTTTGAAACAGCTATTTGATACCTGTGTGATCTGTTTGTGGTGTAATTAAGTAAGTGCCTTCCGTTCAGTATTTTTGAGACAACTATTTGATACCTGTGTGATCTGTTTGTGATGTAATTAAGTAAGTGCCTTCCGTTCAGTATTTTTGAAACAGCTATGTGATACCTGTGTGATCTGTTTGTGGTGTAATTAAGTAAGTGCCTTCCGTTCAGTGTTTTGAAACAGCTATTTGATACCTGTGTGATCTGTTTGTGGTGTAATTAAGTAAGTGCCTTCCGTTCAGTGTTTTTGAGACAGCTATTTGATACCTGTGTGATCTGTTTGTGATGTAATTAAGTAAGTGCCTTCCGTTCAGTGTTTTTGAGACAGCTATTTGATACCTGTGTGATCTGTTTGTGGTGTAATAAAGTAAGTGCCTTCCGTTCAGTGTTTTGAAACAGCTATTTTGAAATCTGTGTGATCTGTTTGTGATGTGATTAAGTAATTGCCTCCCGTTCAGTGTTTTTGAAACAGCTATATGATACCTGTGTGATCTGTTTGTGATGTAATTATGTAAGTGTTTTTGAGAGAAATCACCTTGTGCCTTTTCACAGTGTTTGTATTTGAATGTCTTGTTTTCAATGTAATATAGTATAATGGATAAGCAATTATCGTTGGACATGGATAAAATGGAGTACCCATCACTTAGAGAACTATATATATATAAATTTTTAGTGATTGCAGTTGGCCAGCCTCGGTAATCGAACCCACAAAGCTAAAAATAACAGAATAGTGCCTTCGACAAGCTGATTTTGCTTGTTATTATATTATATACTAAAGATGTATTGTATGTACACGTACAATCGGAACAAAATCGTGCATACGTTTTTATTTTTTTAATTAAGTAATTATTTGATTTAACTATTATTACCAAAAAATAATTGTTACAAACTCACTCCGGATATGACGTCACAATTAAAAAAAGCAAAATTTATTTGAAAAATAGTGTTTTGTTGTTATTCTTTGATAACATCTTATTATGCATTCTTCTTATAAACATAATTCATTACATTGGATGTATCTGTAGCTTTCTTCAACTTTGTTAGCAATTACTTTGTTATAAACGTACAGAGTGATATACTTTCCGACCAATAGAAAAAGAGCAATGTAAAATTACATATATGTAATATATAAAAAACTGTGATGGCTATAAATCCATATGATTTTTTATTTCTTGCTTTTATCATGTATGTCAAATGAGTCAAACATGATAATGCACTAAAATAAAATATTTTTATTGTGCGCCTTCAATAAATATTTTAAAATCATCTAACAAACAAATGTTACATATTACATCTTAATGAATGCTGAAAACTATTTGCATTTAACATGGAGTTAAATATTACATAATACATATAATAAATTATAAACATAAATATGAGCTCACAATTATCTTACCCTTATCATTGTTGTTTTGAGCCAATTCTAGTTTACCATTTTTACGGATGCTGTCCAGTGTACGCACCTCAAGGAAGTAGTGCAATAATGTCGTAATGCCATTTAATTATATACTGAGCTACAACAGCCTTGTATTAAGCCCAAGACAAACTGTTAACAGATATATACGTTAAATATCTTTTCCTCCAAATTGACTTATGTATAAATATTCAGCACATATAGTCCATATCCGTATATATATATATTCTGTATTAAATAGCACTACCTTGTGCTATATATATGTTGAATACTTGATAATACTAATAATTGAAGTATCAGAAGAAAAACAATGTATCTTGACATATATGTATTACATACACATGCTTTTTTACGCACAATGCACTCTAGATAAAGATCTGCAATAGAGATATTGGTTAGGATGGTTTTTGATTCATTCTAAATGAGGACATTTAAAAGAACGATTATACATGTATGTTTATATTTTTCTTATTTATCAAAGGATTACGCACACTCCTATACACAGTTAAATGATATAATTTTAATCAAGACATTGAAAACAGCTACATCGAACCTATTGCTTATATGGGAAATGTATCCATTATGTTTATACACTATAAAAACACATTATGTCACGAAATAACTAATAAGTCGAAGAGTGAAGCTTCCCTGTTTCCCACTTATCCCATCCATTCTTCACGGGTTCCATTTCCAGCGCCTAGATGGCTGAAAGTTTGTCACCTTTCAGCCACCTCTGTACACGCTCTAGAACAGACGATGAGAGTTTCAGCACCATAAATGTATTACTTATAGCACTGACATTATTATTCGTTGAAATGATGTTACATTTGAAATTAATATTAGGTTCATCGTTGATTTACGTATATGCTTTTGAACAATTTATCGAATATCATATATCTACATAGCTCACGACGAAACGAAAAACTTATATGCGAATAACAATTAAGAAAAAAAACAACAACCAAAGATGAAACTTATTCTAAGCCAAGTTTAACAGCACAATGTAATGCTATTTGTTACACAAATGTTCACAAGAATACCCCTTCACCTATTAGTTATGTTAGATGAGAAAACAAAATCTGCTTTCTTCAACTTTGTGAGCAACATCCAGATATGGAAACTCTCTAAATAGACTTTTTCCTTTTTGGAACTGCCAGTTCACGACAACCCGTTTAGTTTTATTTATTTTATAAAACAAACATTACATACAATATCTATAAATATATATGAAGATATGGAACAATATCAGTTAACAATCGAGGTAAATAGTAACAATTTTGAAAATGCCTTAACATTATATTGTAATTTTATTAACAAAACCGTTCAAAAAACGTTTAGATATGTTTTTATTGTTCAAATGAGTTTCAAGAACTTTCAAATCGTTATATAAATGGTACATTTTTATCGGTTTGGATCTCCTTTCACAAATAAAGAAGGTCTTATAGATGCAATAGGCAATCTGACTACAAGCAAAGTTTACAATATTATACTCTTTTTGGTCAATTTTGTAACCTACTAAATATCTTAAATATCCTATTTTTTCTGTATTCCGCATCTTTTAAAAATATTATGTATAGCATTCCAGAAAGTTGTCAAAATGTGCAGTTAATAAAGAAGTGTTCGTAGTCTTCTACGTCATAACAATAAATACATAAAGGGCAATCCTTCAACTTCAAAGTAAATAAATTTAAATTCGTTGCTACATGATTATGCAATAACTTTATTTTAAATTGTTTGACTTTATTAACCACAATGGACTTATGAACAATATAGTACCAAGAGTTCCAGCAAATATGCTCTTGTAACCGTCGTTTCCAATAATCGTGAATGTAAGCCTTTTCATAAAATTGCTTTATATAGATTTGATATATTTACTTATTCGTCACATCTTTAGGTTTATTTGGATACGTATTAGTAATTTTGGATTGACGTTTGTTTTTGAAGATGTATCCGATGTAAGAGTTTCTTTCCAACTGCTCGGAATTGCTTGTTTTAAAATATTTACTTCTGCAATTCAATTTTGTTTAGTTTTGAGCTTATTAAGAATACAATTAGCGTCTAACTTGCCCGAATTCGATAGAATATCGTTTATGTAAAGTATGTTGGAATCAATCCAGTTCTTAAATAGAAGACTTTTAATTTTTATTTTTATGATTTTATTACCCAATATTATTGAAGAAACTTTTAGGTGTTTTCGTTTGATTAACTGGAAGTAGTTTTAAACTGAATCCATAATAATAACAAATGCTTATAGAACAAAATGATTTTGTTTGTTTTAATAGGTATATATTTGATGGAGTCTATTTGTCTAATATTAAAACATGTATTTCTATTTTTTATGTATCATAGTTGGTCTTGACTTATGATGCTTGGTGGAACAGATCGAAGTCGTCTTGCTAATACCTTTGCTGCTAATCTTGTAATTAATATTTAAGAGAAAAATATGTCGTTAGTTTTCAAGATTGTTTGGGTTACCTTTTTTATACAATAGCGAAAAACACTTTGTGGTTGAGTAAAAGATAATTCACCTTTTTCATAACTCTCATTTAAAGCTGAAATAACTAGGTCTCCAATTAAATGCCAAAACGTTTGAAAAAACTCTCCCGTAAGACCATCGAGTCCAGGACTTTAGTTTAATTTCATATCATTAAGTGCTATTGTAGTTTCTTCATTAGAAATTTCTTCCTCACAATTATAGGCTAATTCAGAATCCAATCTTAAATCTAATTCGATATCATTTAAATACTGGGTATAATGTTCGTCGTTTTTTAAATTTTGATGTGTATAAATCCTTATAAAATTCGATTTCTGCATTTAGTATATCTTGGGTTAAGAGTATTCTGGCCCCATCAATCTTGAGTGAATTAATGACTGTTTACTTTGACGTGATTTTTCAAGATTTAAGAAATATTTTGAGTTAGTTTCTCCTTTTTCAATAAAATCTACCTTTGACAGTATCTGTGCGCCTATGGCTTTATTTTTATATATTTCTTTTATTTCTCCTTCAATTCGAATAATATGTGAGGAAAGTTCAACGTATGGGTAATTGTCATTCGATTCATACAATTTTTAAGTTCTTTTTCTAATTCATTCAGACGGTTATGGCGAGTTCGCGATTGTTGTTTCGAAAATTCAACTGTTCGATTTCTAACTTCTATTTTGCAAATTTCCCATTTTATCTGAGGTTTAAGATCTTTTTGAATGATTGTTCATTTTTAATCAATATTTAACATCCCTTACTATTTGATTCACCATTACTATTTATAAGAGTCCACCCAATGAATTAATTTTTAATTAATTTGTCGATATTATCATAAAAAATTGTTTTTTGTAGAAAGGTTATATCTGCTTTTTGGTTCCTTAACCATTGAATTAAACGGGCGCGTTTACTACTATCCCTTAAAGCTGCACTCCCACAGATTCATCATTTCTACAACTTTTTTTATTTTTTGCTTGGAAAGAGTAAGTTTTTGCGTAAATATCTGCAAACCAATGATAAAAGATCGCTGACAAAAAATCAGATCGCAGGTGTTCATATTTACGCTCGAAAATTAATGTTTTATTGCTTAAACCGTTACTAACGGTTTAAGAAAATTCATAAACATCAATTTTTGAACTTAAATACAAAATTCTGCGATCTAATCTTTTTGTCAGCAGACTTAAATAACTGATTTTCATGGATTTTCTCAAAAATTGGCTCGTATCAAGACAAAAAGTGAAAATGTTGTCAAAACCTACAATCTGTGAGAGTGCAGCTTTAAACATTGAACGTTAAGAGATATAATATGAATTATTCTTTGGCTGTGTTGCATTATATTAGGATACTCCTAAATATAGATGATTAAGGGGAAAAAAGAAAGAAGAAATCGTTCTTTGAAAGATTTCTAAACTGAAAAATGGAGGTAATATGATGTAAGCCCAAAGTACATTCTTATCGTAAGACAGAAGATCTTCAGTTGGCGTGGGAGGTGATTGCTATGCCGCGCACGAGGTTTTACCTTTGTTCGGTGTGACGTATTTGTCAATGGACTGCTGATTAGTTTTAAACATCTCACAGTCCGGTTTCCTCAAGGTATTGGAGTAGACGACCCAGAAACAGGAATTTTTCTTCTATTTTTAGAAGAGGGGATTTCCGACCGTGAAGGCATACTTGTCTGTGAATCTTGACTGTCCGGGGAATCAGACTCGACGCTTTAGTCGGACTCCTCGCCATTTGACACATCTGCAAAATTACAGTCTGATTTCGTGTGCCCTTTCTGCTTACGGTATACGCATACCCAGTCATAAGGACACTCGTTAAAACCGTGCCCTTCTTGTAAGCATTTTGTACATTTTAGTACTTTCAGCCTCACATTCTGTCCAAAATGAAAAATCCGGCCTGAAAATAGGTTATTTTCTTGTACACTGTTTTCATGTACCAATGTACTAATACATAAATCATCAAAGCTAAGGATATCTATTTAATCTCAAACAAATATAAATGTTTTGGTTACTATAATTAACAAAACTGGCATGATATGTTGTTGAAAATTGAGTTTCAAATTGTTAATGATTAAGTCAACAGAGCAGTAAAAAAAGTATTTTTTCAAATCGATTTTTTTCGAGTAATAATTAAACACAATGGTAAACACGATATATAAACTTTACTAAACGGCACTCGACTATGGTACGTGTTCTTTATCCTAAACACTAGATTTATTTACGAATTTTAGACCATGAACAATAACAGAGCTATAAAGTTACCGTTGCAGTAATTATAATTACACACTTAATGGCAAAATAACATTTGAACGAATACTCATTAACTATTAAGGTCACACACATATTTAACATTAAACAACATGATTCTCCATATAAAGGAATTCCTTGCCCCAGTTTGATAAGGTAAATTGCGTCGACGTCTTGAAATTTCGAATTAAGTAATATAAGCAGATCTCATAACTCGATAGCAAGATGACATCTAAGCACATTCTTTTATGTGTTATAGTAGTGGTGGCATTCCTCTTCCGAGTCGGTAAGACATGTGTTGTTTGAAATAGTGTTGTATGCAGTTAAAACCTTAAAAATGCAAAAAAAACAACGAGAGGAATATGTGGAATATGATTACATTACTTGTTATGTTGTTTTCCTTGGACCTTATTAAAATCCCACGTTTTTTAAAAAATCGTTTGCAGAACGAACTTTTTAACATAAAAACAGTATTATTACTGCAAAAACTTGGAACGTCTGCCGTTATGATGTTCTGCAAAAGATTTTAAGCGTATCACGTTAAAGTATCGTATTAAATTCAGCCAGATTACTTACTTTAACTTGACTTGATTAAACTAAAAGAAAGACTAGTAAATCTCGATTATCTTACGATAACTCATTTTATAGTCGAAAACCCTTCAAAAAGTGTGCTGATTTTTATATTGTTTTATTGAACATTAAAACTAAATGCTAGAACCAGGATGTGGTTCATGATGCGTTCTTTATATTTAAGATTGATAATGCTACAGTAGACTGATAGTTTGTTTAAGTTTGAGTGATGCACACTATTTAAAATTGTCTTTATACTCTATATCCAGTCCAATACCATCACTCAGAGAGAACAAATCCATTAATATCTCACAGATTAAATATGTTTTGCTGAACCAGAACTCGGCTATCTTCCGGCCTGATTCAGGGGGCGGGGGCGGGGGGACTGGTGCTAAACGATAAAGTGGGTGAATGTTTTTAGGAGGAACGCGAAATGCATGTTTAATCGTTTAAATCAATTGGATTTGAACTGAATTTAAGGAAATGTATGGTTGTCATATACATGTAACGCTTCAAGTAGCTGTTTATTCCAATGTGAAGAGTTGCCTGTTTGCATTTAAATGTATAGACACATTAATTAGTATTGTATAACCATAAGGAAAATCGCACTGATACTACATTTTATGAAAACAATGTTACAGACTAAATCCATGAGCATAATTTCAGCCCTTTTAATCAGTCCCAAATGAAATGTCTTCATATTTAAATTAATTTTAATATCAAACTTTTAACAACTTGTATGCAAAGAAATATGAACAAAATATATGCAAAAAGCTACAGAAACATGCTCAGTAGCAAGAAGTTTAAACATAAACCCGGTTTAGTGGCAATGGGCAAACGCCAAAGACATAGAACACAAATTTACAAACAAGAAACATAGAACAGCACACAACTCTACAAACAGCGCAGTGCATAAATACTATATATTATATATATAAATAATTGGTATGTTTATCAAGAATTGTTAGGTACCGCCTTGGAACGGTCAGTAAAATGTAAATTTACTGGGGGTTTAAACCAGTTTGTGAGCACCACCTCACTCTTGTCCCAACAATTCCGAATAAAGTAAAAACGTAAATGGTAATCTTAAGTCACTCATGCGCAGTCAGTGGATTGAAAATTGCATCATATCTTAATTTCTTGTAATATCATTGCGATTTATTTTTAAGACTTTTTGAGACAATCGGGCCTCGGTTTTTAAACAATTTTCAAACTGTTATATATCAGATTTTGGCATTGATAACGAAATAAAACAAATCCAACCACGTTTTTGTTTGTCTTGACATTAACTGTTTAACATTATTTTTAGTTAAACTGTTTAAACCCGTTTTGTTTATGATTAGTGCGGGCCATTTGGCGTTCGCCTAAAGAAAATATGGTAAATAAATATAATACAATACTGTCTTCCAGAATGCGGGCCAATGGAGTGTTATAAATGTCATAGTGTAGAAGATCCGACACTTTGTAATACAGTTATTCAATGCCAAATGGGACAGGTATGTTTAAACACTTAGTCTAGTTTCGTTTATATAAATCCTTATGTGCATTGTTCCTCACATTGATAGAGGTATTATTCCGTTTGTTTAAGCATTTTTTAAACCGATGAATGTGTCTTTATAATATCACTCACGGAAAGGTTATAAGGTTTAATAATACATTTTGTTTAAACAATATAATAACATGATCAAGTTTTGTCCTAAATAATATTGGAGGTTGTGTTCATGAATCATTTTTTCATTTTTTTTTATCGATCATGGCTAGACTTAACACATGGGAATTGCATAGCAAATTCGTCAAAGTCAACGAATAATAAACTACTATCAGGAATTGTACTACTACTCATTATGTTGAATATAAAGAATATTAAATAATGAAGATAGTAGTTCAAGTCGCAATATGGTCACTTAAAGAGCACATGTAATTCATTTTATGAATCTAACGGGTGTTACTCTGATTTGCTAATGAAAGTTCAACAAACTAGAGTTCCGTGAATCGATTGTATTGCCTGTCGGGAACACCAGTCATTGCTAAACCAAATTTGGTATTTTTATGTTGAGTTCCATTGCTAATGCAAATCTTTTCATATAAAAACATTTTGATATCTCTTTCAAAAAATATGTTTTCATATTCCGTGGAAGAACATTCAAATGTAAACTATTTGAGATAAAGTTGCTATGCATCTGCTAGGTCATTCGTGCGAATCAAACATTGCTTGGGATATACGAAATACAAATCATGCTGATTTATTATTGCGTTGCCTATTAAAATTAATGAAATTGGTGAAGTTTTGAGAAATAAAGGGCGGTTTCTTTTGAATAAATATTGCGACATGGTTATGTATTACACACATATTAGATATTCCTATTACAATTGTCGTAGTTTTAGTTTTAAATGAGTTTTGTTAAGTTTTGAAAATGTACGGGCCATCACTAAAGAGTGAAAAGTGTGATGATCGCATTTTTGTTAAGATATTATGCCCTTAAACATTGCAACATAATTGAATAACACATGCTCAATTAGAAAGCAATCAAGTAAACATGATCATTTGCTGACACCTCAAGGAATATTTCTCCATCAATTTGACTGTTAATTGAGAAAGTATGCCCTTAAACAGTGTAACCAGATTTGGTAAATATTTGAAGATGAATGCTCAAGTAAGGGAGTGGATGAGTATAAATTGGTAAAATTGTGGTTATTAAAGGAATCAAATCTATTTTGCAATCTAATTGTGGTTCGATCTCTGATAATGATATCTGATAATGGAGCAAAGTTTGGTAAATAAAGGACAAGAAATGAGCCGGTCAGAGAACTGGAAAAACGAATTGCTCAATTTGATATATATTTTATAGTGTATGTATATGCTGCCGTTATAGTTTTATCTATTTTTTCTGTATAGTCCTGCTACGTCAAAACGATTCAATCCTCACCTACAGTATTGTTCGAGATGGGATGCGAAAACAATCAGGTAATCTTAATGGATGATTAAAACAATGACAAAATGTTAATTTTAAACCAATATGCAATCATCACTTAAGACAAAGTACAGCTCACTGAGGGCCGTTCAATGGTTTGGACCTATAAGGTTTGGAGGTTCGAAGCGGTCTGTATTATTTCTCATATTATACCGATTTTTTATCTTAGCTTGGGAAACAAATAAAAATTCAATTAAAGTTTTATTCTGTTCAACAAATACATGATTTCAGACCACAGTTATGACAGGTACTCGTAAATACTGTTTTTGCAAAATCTACTCAACGGCTGCAAACACTATTTCTTTAGCGTGGCCTATAACATCAATATGTACGGTGTTTTTTAAGAAAGAAAATTAAGACAAACACATGTTGCTAATAAACGGTTGTTTGTTTTTATGAATAATTTCAATAAAAGCAGTTATAATTAAATATTTTTTACAACTTCTTTTGGCTCGTCATATATTGTTATATAATTTTAAGTGTTTGTTCAGCATTGTAGCACGGGTTTCCCTGCATCGTCAATCGTCGGTAAACGTCAGACAGCTGCCTCATACTGTCATGACTGTTGTTCAGCAAACGACCGTTGTAACGATGAACTGTGTGCCCACAGGACACGTAAACAATTTTCCTGATCTCTTTGAATCTTCAACTCATATTTGTTTGTAATTGTAGTAAATGTTTGAAAGGTAGATATACGAGCTTAAACTGTTTGTTTGCCCTTGGAAGTAATATGTAAAATAAATATAAGACAATAAATAAGAAATTGTAACTGCACCCTTTATCTGTGCTCTTGAAATCATTCACAATGAGCACGATTCGTGAGTTCTGTTTACTTTCAATTACCCATGTAATGTGTGCAGTAACTGATCTGTAGTTGTCTCATACCCTTCGTCTGTTTGGATTTCGTTAATAATTACTCGCATGCTACTTATTGCATGGTATGAGCTTTGTTTAAAAGTATTCGTTCTGATTTGAAACCTATTGCATAAAAAAGCAAAGAAACACTCTCCTACATGAAAATAATTTGTGTATATTTTTTCAGCTGAATGCGTAGATTCTGAAACAGTTGACTGCGCCCTAATGCATTCCGTTTTCGACGTTTGTGCTGATATCGATCATGCGAAAACCTTCTGTCCAAAGTTTTGTGGGCTTTGTGAACATGGTAGGTGTGGCTAAGCATTCATTTGTTATTTTATATCATAATGGTCAAATGAATCGCTCCAAAAGTATACAGGGGTCACCAGGTACAACCAAAATGGTAACATTGTTGCTAATGACTCGGTACATTGATAGTTGTACATCGGATACATAATTCATGGCTTTATTCTGTATCTACATCAACGATATGATAATTTTATTTTATAGGAAAATACTGATTGCATAATTACACGACAAATATTTTTCTGTTACCAGGACGCGAGTAGACGTGTATATAAAGATTCGATTGTTTTTTTAATATCATTAATAAAGCCCATTATATGTATCATATAATTGGAAGGCTAAGTTCATTTGAAAACATGAGTAATTCTCGTATGACGCCGCAAAATAGGTTTTCATTACACAATAAAAATCAGGCGGTCGTAGGGACATTTTATTTTGTTAACTGACAAAGCTTAAGACAAGCTTGACATAGGTAAAATATATTATTAAAAATTTACTCGTAATACTTTCTACATCAGGCGTTACCACGTTAAGAACAATTTTAGGTCAGACAACTACGACACCGTCTCCAACTACGCCGACTCCAACAACGCCGACCATAATTTCAGGTAGCACTATATGTTAATGTTTATTATTTTATTTTATCAATTTTCGATGAAAATTGAAGTATTTTCATAGTCGTAAGATGATTGTTTCCTTCGATAACGCCGACCATATTTTCAGGTAGCACTATATGTTAATGTTTATCATTTTATTTTATCAATTTTCGATGAAAATTGAAGTATTGTCATAGTGGTAAGATGATTGTTTCCTTCGATAACGGTGTGTGATATTTCTAGAACTTAAAGCAACAGTTGGTTAAAACATTGTAGAATGCAGCTATAACATTGCAACGAAAAAAAAATAAAATGAATACAACTTTAATATGTTTGTATTCAAAGAGGTACTCATAATCAGCATGATCTTTCCTCTCCGTTCTCCATATAAAGGGCTTTGATGCCCCAGTTTGATAAGGTTTCGAATTTATATAAGTGATACAAGCAGATCTTATAACTCGATTGCAAGATGGCATCTAAGCACTTTCTCATGTGTGTTATATTAGTGGTGACATTCCTCTTCCGAGTCGGTAAGACATGTGTTGTTTGTAATAGATATTTTTGCAGTTAAAACGTTAAAAATTGCAATAAAAACGAGGAATATATGTGGAATATGTTTACATTATATATAATGTTGTTTTTATTAGACCTTATTAAAATCCCACATTTTTTCTATAAATCGTTTGCATTACATAAACGAACTTTTCAACATAAAAACAGTGTAATTACGGCATAAACTAGGGACGTCTGCCGTTATAATGTTCTGCAAAAGATCCTAAGCGTATCACGTTCAAGTATCGTTTTAAATTCAGCCAGATTACTTACTTTAACTTGACTTGATAAAAACAAAAAGAAACACTAGTTAATCGTGATTATCCTAAGATAACTTCCTTTATAGTCTGAAACCGTTCAAATAGCCTGGTGATTTTTATATTGTTTTATGGTACGATATAACTAAATGCTAGAACCAGGATGTGGTTAAGGGTGCGTTCTTTATATTTAAGATTGATTTTGCTTATTCAGATTGATAGTTTGTTCAAGTCTGGGTGATGCACATACTTTAATTTGTTTTACTCTGTATCCAGTCCAATACCTGCACTCAGGAGAGAAAGAAAATCCATAAATATCTCACAGATTAAATATGTTTTGCTTGACCAGAACTTGGTTGTCTTCGAGCCTGATTCAACAGGGATGTATGGGGGCAAAATGGTGATAAACTATAAAGTGTGTGAATGTTTTTAGGAGAAACGCAATATACATTTTTATTGTTTAAATCAATTGGATTAGAACTGAATTTAAGGAAATGTATGGTTGTCATATATGTGTAACGGTTAAAATGGTATTTTTTTCCAATCTGATGTTTTGCCTGCTTGCATTAAAATGTATAGGAAATTAATTTATTTAGTATAATATAACCATAAGCAATATCGCACTGATACAAAATCAATTGAAACAATGTTACAGATAAACCATGATCATAATTGCAGCCCTTTTCATCAGTCCCAAATGAATTGTCTTCATTCTTAAATTTATTTTAATATCAATACTTATGTGAAAACTACAGAAACAAGCTCAGTAGCAAAGAGTTTAACATAAACTTTGTTTAATTGAACAGGTTAAACGCTTAAGACAAAAAACAAAAAAACAAAAAAATCACAAACAAGAAACATTGAAGAACAGCAATGGGAATCAATGAATGGACAATTGCATCATCTCTTCTTTTAATAACTTTGCGATTTATCATTAAGACTATTGGAGACAATCGGGCATCGCTTTTCAAACAAATTTAAACCTGTTAAATCAGCTAATGGCATTGATAACGAAATAAAACAATTTCAACCGAAATTCAACCGTGTTTTTTGTTTGTCTTGACATTTACTTCTATAATATTATTTTTAGCAAAATTGTTTAAAAGGTTTGAACCCGTTTTGCTTATGATTTCTGCCGGCCATTTGTCGTCCGCTTACAGGACACAGGGTAAATAAATATAACACAAAACTGTTTTCCAGAATGCGTGCCAATGGAGTGTTATAAATGTCAAAGTGTAGAAGATCCAACACTTTGTAATACAGTAATTCAATGCCAAACAGGACAGGTATATATAAACATGTATATTGATATTATCCTTCATAGTGGTATAATTCCGTTTGTTTGAGCATTATTTAAACCGATGAATATGTCTTTATAAAATCACTCACGGAAAGGTTGAAAGGATATATATTAAATATTGTTAAAACAATATAACAACATATTTAAGTGTTGTCCTAAACCTTTGAGGTTGTGTTCACAAAATATTTTCATATAAAATACAAAAAATATAGTTTAAGATTCCGAGAAAAACCTTCAAATATAAAATATTTGAAATATGATTGCTATGCATCTGCTAGGTCATTCGTGCGAATCAAACATTGCTTAGTTAAAGGATATTAGCAAAGCATGCTGATTTATTATTGCCTTACCTATTTAAATTGATGAAATTGATGAAGTTTTAAGAAATAAAGGACGGTTTCTCTTGAATAAATATTGCCACATGTTTGTGTATCACAAACATATTAGATGTTCCCATTACAATTGTCGCAGTTAAAGTGAGTTTTGTTAAGTTTTGAAATTTTAAGGGCCATCACTTTAAAGTAAAAAGTGTGATCTGGCTGATGATCCCATTTTTGTTAAGATATTAGGCTCTTAAACAGTGAAACATAATTGTAATACAAATTGGAAAACACATGCTCAATAAGAGAGTAATCAAAGTAAATGCTGACACCTCAAGGGATATTACTCTAGCAATTTGACTGTTAATCGAAAAAGTATGCCCTTAAACAGAGTAACCAGATTTGGTAAATATTTGAAGATGAATGCTCAAGTTAGAGAGTGTATGAGAATAAATTGGTAAAATTGTGGTTATTAAAGGACCATGACTCAAAAGCTTATAGCGCAATCTAAGTGTTGTTCGATGTCAGTCGAGATATAATAATATCTGATAATGGAGCAAAGTTTGGTAAAAATAGGACAAGCAATGTGCCGGTCAAAGAACGAGAAAAGTGAATCGCTCAATTTGATATATATTTTATAGTATATGTATATGCTGCCGTTATATATTTATCTATTTTTTTTCTATATAGTCTTGCTACGTCAAAACGATTCAATCGTCACCTACAGTATTGTTCGAGATGGGATGTGAAAACAATCAGGTAATCTTAAGGTATGATTTAAAACAATAGCAAAATAATGATTTTAAACGAATATGCAATTATCACTTAAGACAAAGTACAGATCACTGAGGGCCGTTCAATGGTTTGGATCTATAAGGTTTGGAGGTTCGAAGCGGTCTGTACTATTTCTCATACTATAGCGATTTTTTTATCTTAGCTTGGGAAACAAATAAAAATTCAATTAAAGTTTTATTCTGTTCAACAAACACATTATCACAGTTATGACAGGTACTCGTAAATATTGTATTTGCAAAATATACTCAACGGCTGCACAGACTATGTCATAAGCGGGCCCTATAACATCAATATGTACGGTGTTTTTAAAGACAGACAATAAAGACAAAACATGATGCTACTAAACGGTTGTTTTTTTATTAATAATTTCAATAAAAGCAGTTATAATTAAATATTTTTACCTCACCTTTTGGTTTGTCATATAAACTTATCTGATTTAAAGTGTTTGTTCAGCATTGTAGCGCGGGCTCCCCGGCATCGTCAATCATCGGTAAACGTCAGACAGCTGCTTCATATTCCTGCCATGAATGTTGTTCAGCAAGCGACCTTTGTAACGATGGACTGTGTGCCCACAGGAAACGTACACCATTTTCCTGATCACTTTGAATCTTCAATTTTTTATATTTGTTTGTAATTGTACTAAATGTTTGAAAGGTAGATATACGAGCTTAAATTTTGCCCTTGGAAGTAATATGTAAAATAAATATAAGACATAAATAAGAAATTGTAACTGCACCCTTTATCTGTGCTCTTGAAATCTTGTTTACTTACAATTACTCGTGAAATATGTGCAGTAACTGAATTGTAAAATATTGTCTCTTACCGTTCGTTTGTTTTAATTTCGTTGTTAATAATTCGCATGCTACTTTTTGCGTGGTAAGAGCTTTGTTTAAAAGTATTTATTCTGATTTGAAACTTATTGCACAAACAAGCAAAGAAACACTCCCTTACATGCAAATAGTTTGTGTACATCTTTTCAGGTGCATGCGTAGATTCTGAAACAATTGACTGCGCCCTTATGCATTCCGTTTTCAACGTTTGTGCTGATATCGATCATGCGAAAACCTTCTGTCCAAAGTTTTGTGGGCTTTGTGAACATGGTAGGTGTGGCTTAGCATTCATTTGTTATTTTGTATCATGATGATCAAACTACGACTACGCCGACTCCAACTACGCCGACTCCAACTACGCCGACTATAACTTCAGGTAGCAATATAGCTACTGCCACTGACGCAGGTAAATGGTTATCATTTTAGGTTATCAATTTTCGATGAAAACTGAAGTATTGTCATAGTCTTAAGATGATTGTTTCTTCGATGACGTTGTCATTATAAAAAAGGTTTAATTTGCCACATCTGAAAACCTGTTCAAGTGATATGCATAAAACATGGCATTAATGTTACTAGTCACAATAGACATATGTGTAGATTAGTATCAAACGACAAATATTTTTGTGTAACCAGGACACGAGTAGACGTGTATATAGATATTAAATTGTGTTTTTTTTTTTAATATCATTAATAAAGCCCATTATATGTATCATATAATTGGAAGGCTAAGTTCATTTGAAAACATGAGTATTTCTCGTATGATACCGCAAAATAGGTTTTCATTACACAATAAAAATCAGGCGGTCGTAGGGACATTTTATTTTGTTAACTGACAAAAGCTAAAGACAAGCTTGACTTAGTTAAAATTTACTAAAAACAATTCGAATACTCGTATTACTTTCTAAATTAGGCGTTACCACGTTAAGAACAATTTTAGGTCAGACCACAACGACACCGACACCAACTACACCGACTCCAACTACACCGACTCCGACTACGCCGTCTCCAACTACGCCAACTCCAACTACGCCGACTCCAACAACTACGCCGATATCAACTACGCCAACTCCAACTACGGCGACTCCAACAACTACGCCGACTTCAACTACGCCGTCTCCAACTACGCCAACTCCAACTACGCCGACTCCAACAACTACGCCGACTTCAACTACGCCGGGTTTAACTATGCCGGCTTCAACAACCATGCCGACACCAACTACGCCGACTCCAACTACGCCGACTCCAACAACTACGCCGACTGCAACTACGCCGGCTTCAACTATGCCGGCTCCAACTACGCCGGCTCCAACTACGCCGACTTTAACAACGCCGACTGCAACTACACCGACTCCAACTACGCCGACTCCAACAACGCCGACTCCAACAACTACGACGGCTCCAACAACGCCGACTCCAACAACTACGACGGCTCCAACTACGCCGGCTCTAACCACACCGACTCCAACTACGCCGACTCCAACTACGCTGACTACAACAGGTAGCACTGTAGCTACTACCACTGACGCACGTAAATGTTTATCATTTTAGGTTATAAATTTTCTATGAAAACTGGAGTATTGTCATAGTCTTAAGATGATTGTTTCCTTCGATGACGTTGTCATCATAAAAATGTTTCATTTTGCCACAACTGGAAACCTGTTCAAGTGATATGCATGAAACATGGCATTAATGTTACATGTCACAATAGACATACGTGTAGATAAGTCAATTACTCTAGGTTTAATAATTGTTGAATCATGCAACTTCATCGGCTTCGACCAACTAACGAGCTTTTTCGTCAACTTTGGTACCCTTGCTTTTACACTTGTAACGCCGTTTTCACCGCACATGTCAAGTGCAATACTGATGTAAGCCATAAACTTATCTATAGAAGATTTTGCTAATGTAAATTCCCTGTTTCAAAAAAATTCAGTGCACCTGCGTGTGATTGTATGCGAGAGATATGACGGTCAATTGCATTGTCCAGCGAACAAGAAAATACAAATAATTTATGTCAACTATGGACGGACCCAAGGTGCATCAGTGTGCCCATATACGTCCGAAGCAACTATTAACCATAACTGCTCGGCTAAAGGGGCCTTCGACATCGTTAGCAGGGCTTGCAACGATAGACAGGTACTTACGCTGCAGTAGCTTGTTTTCAAATAATACAGTTTTAGGCTGGCCTCGCAAAAGAGACAGCCAACATTTTTTGAGAAAGAATGCGGTAGGATAGTTATATATATATATACATATTCGAGGGCTGTTCGTTAAGATCGTGGACAGGTTTTGTTTTTTTAATATCAAAATAGTTATGTAATGTTAAACTAAGTTTTTAAAGAGCCACCTATTTTGGTTCATTTGAGACACAGATTATGTATTTATGACCATATATGTACACATATTATTGATCAATGTAGAGCCCGTTCAAACAATAAAATATATTTTTTATAACATACTATGTACAATGTGTAGAGGAGATGTATGGACACCTTATATTTAAGGGTAGATATATTGTAAAGCTCATTTATAAAGTTATCATATCAATTTTAAGTATTTAATAACCAAAAAACTCACATGTTGTGTGTCAGTATCATTTGATTTTGGTAAACTATATTTGAACAAAAAGTTATCATTGCGTGTAATCAACTTTCGTTGCTCAAAAAAATAGATAAGGATACATCTAGACTTGCTTTCAAATTTGATATAATCTAGTAATTATTGAAAAAAAACTGCTTAACGATACGCACAATGGATAGTGAACGTTAAAATATGTAAACTGTATATGACGTTGCTAATTCGGTGTTATTATCATCGCCAATTCCCTCCCCCCACCCCCACCGCAAACGTCTTAAATGTTCATTTTTACTTTCGAAAAAATTAGAAACAACCCTTGACTATGAGAAGGATCTTACAAAACAAAATCACGGAATGGAAATATTTAAGTTTGTATCAATATAAATATTACTTTAAACAAAGAACGATATCATTCCAGAATTGTCGTTAAGTGATGATTATTTGTTCTGACCTAATACTTCCGGTATGTTAACACACTGTACTACTAAAGTTTCAGTCAAGTCCGTTTGATAGATGTGGAATGAGTATGTTTAAGGACAATATTGCAACAAATTTCCAAAGAAATACACCATTCTTAAAGATACAAAATTTCCTGAACCAGATGATTAAATATCGTCACATGCAACGTTCAAAGTGATCATATTAACATATTTATTTTTAAATATATTAACAGCAATGCGGCTTGCACACCTATGGGTTTGGGGATCCTTGTGTCGGTACGTACAAGTACCTCGAGGTCGAATTCAGCTGCGTTGATGCCTGATTTATTGAAATACGGAGCAACATCGACATAGCAAAAATTAGATACTTGTTTGTACTTTGATATTTCTTGCTATGAGTGGTCACTGATACAGGTTTTATTTTTTGATAATAATTGCATTGGTGTAAGTATCAGTAACACAAATTGAGATGTTTCCTTAAGACTGGAATAAATGTTAAATCAGTTTAGTTGAGTATTTTTTGTTCAACAAACGTTTGTAAGTATTGACTTTAGAAATATTTCTTTTCATTTTAAACAGCTCATTTACTACCAGTATGATGCTATTTGATGAACGCGAGTCATAACGACAGGAACTGGGACATACTGACGTTAACAAACTACGAAGGTTACGCCACACCAAATTGATAACTTGTTCATCGGATTTTTTCCAAAAAATAATGGGGCGAGCGAGCGAAATGATAATAAAAATATTTGTTTTGCATTTAGCAAAAAAGAGGAGCTAGCGAAGAGTGAACAAATATATATAGTCATTTAACTCATTTTTGCTCACATTTTATTCACTTATTAACTAAACAATGATATTGTAAATAGTACAAGGATAACATCCATTGAAAGAATGATAACACTAAAAGATAATTCTATACAAATATTAGTTTTGAGATGAAACAAATGCCATTTGAGATCAAGCAAATGTATTTCTTTAAACTATTTCATAAATGAGAGAACTCAAAACCACAGTTTTCCAGTTTTTTTTAAATATTTTTGAAAAGTTTTTTTCAAAATATCCTATGCATGGCTAAGTTTAAGCCTAGACACAAGTGCCAATGGTCACAGCCACCTGCCTGCCCAATGGCATATCCAAATCTATTAACTAGGTTTTCCAATTTTCCTTAGGAAAACTAAGTTAAAAATAATTCTCTATTAAAATTCATTGTCAAATCTCATGCCATGGAAATGACTAGACAAGGTGACTTCAAAAATAACTCACAAAATGAATAAAGGCATTTGCAGTCAAATATAAACTACAGCTATCACTCTTGCTTTGCCTACACATTGGCCTTGGTAGCCATCTAAGTTCTGGAATAGAATTTACAAAAAACCTACACCGTATTGTAAACCATTTCAGCTGAAAATATGTCACAGAAAATTCCAGCCAGCGCCAGTTTGATTTTAGGCTTTCTCAGAATTTAACGCCTATCTTTTTTAAATTTGCAGATTTTCCTTAATTTTTTTAGATAGCTTGTTTGTTGTTAGACAAGTAATAGAAAACATAAACACTTTTACTTCTTTTGTACTGCAAATACTGATTGTGTCAATTTCCATATATAGCAAAAAATATTTAAAAAAATACAAGAATATGCAATATTTTTTCATAGACAAAAACCAATCAGCATAAATATTTAACACTTGAATGTTTTCAATATATAGTTTAAATATACACATGAACATCTAAAAAATCTACAAACATTTATTCGCAGCACAAAGTGTGATTAATACCTTTTTCCAATCACACAGTCTGGCACCATTTTTTATCCTTTTTGACTAATATTTACAAAATATACACAATCCGGCTTGTTTTATGTTTTTGTGTGAATGGTAAAACTCATGGGATTGCATGAAGCACATATAAATGTCAGTCAGGTTAATTTTTAGCGTCATCCTACTTTCCACGAACATTGACTCATCAGCGACCAAGACCTCCATCACAAGCACGCCCTTGTTGCCTCATCAGGACAGGAATTTCATGATCTGCTGAGTCGGAGGAATCTGAAATTTTAATAAGCAATATTATACATAAATGTTCATTGTAGTATAATGTAGTATGCACTACTGAAACAGTTTGATGATAACACAAGAAAGGTGGTGCTCGTTTCTTGGCCAAACTTTATTTTTCTATTACTGTACATATATTGCATATGAATTAAATAAACACCATACTCTGATCTGTAGCAAAATAAAAACAAACATGCATAAATCATTAAATGTTTAATTAAGGAAACAAATAATACAAAAAACACATCATATTTGCTATATTAACAGCAAAACAACAAAAAAGTTAAAATACACACCTGAAGTTTTTACCTGGACAGGTGTAATAGGTATAAATAAACGATTGGAAACTGTCTTTTCACTGTAACGGTCATCCGAATTCCCGTCAAACATGTCAGAACCAAATTCAAACTTTGGATAATCACTGTCATTCACGATAAAATTCAGCACTTCTTGCCCAGTATATACATACGTTTACTTTGAGCGTGAGCCAAATTAAAACAAACACATTTGTCCAAAATTTAATCAAACTTTAAATGGTGGTAGAATTGTCATTTGTTGATGTAATTTTTAAGAATCAGGAAGTGAAATGTTGCCAATTTAGTCTCGATCATCTAGACGCTTGTATCCGGGTCTATATCGTTCATTGATTCTAATTAGAGTGGCTGCATGATTAAGCCGGTGCTTTGATAATTGTTACGATCGAAAAACGCGGTTATAAGAGAAAAGGCTACATTCTACTAAACAAATTGGCGCACGTAAAAATTATAACTTTTTTTTTAGATGGTGCGGGCGCAAGTGATAAAAAAATAAAAATATTTTTATTTTTTCTTCTGTAGAAATAGGTGCGGGAAATCCGATGAACAAGTTATTAATTTGATGTGGCCCTAGCCTATATTGTGTGTCATAAAGTCAAGTAATTGGACGTACTGACAATAACAAACTACGAGGGTTGTCCCATATTGTGTGTCATAAAGTCAGGTAATTGGACGTACTGACAATAACAAACTACGAGGGTTGTCCCATATTGTGTGTCATAAAGTCAGGTAATTGGACACACTGACAATAACAAACTACGAGGGTTGTCCATTAATGCAAGTCATAAAGTCAGGTTATCGGGCGTACTGACTTCAACATCTTACGAGGGTTGGCCCATAATGTGTGTAATAAAGTCAGGTAATTAGACGTACTGACATTAACATCTTACGAGGGTTGGCCCATATTGTGTGTAATAAAGTCAGGTAATTAGACGTACTGGCAATAACAAACTACGAGGGTTGGCCCTTAATGCTTGTCAAAACGTCAGGTAATTTAACGTACTAACGTCAACAAACTACGAGGGTTGTCCCTTAATGCCGGTCATAACGTATGTAATTGGACGTACTGATGTTAACAAACTATGAGGGTTGTCCCTTAACGCGAGTCATAAAGTCAGGTAATTGGACGTACTAACGTTAACAAACTATGAGGGTTGTCCCTTAATGTGAGTCATAACGTCAGGTAATTGGACGTACTGACGTTAACAAACTACGAGGACTGTCCCTTAATGCGAGTCATAACGTCAGGTAATTGGACGTACTGACGTTAACAAACTACGAGGGTTGTCCCTGAAGGCGAGTCATAACGACATGTTATTGGACGTACTGACGTTAACGAACTACGAGGGTTGTCCCATATTGTGAGTCATAACGTCAGGTAATTGGACGAACTGACTTTAACAAACTACGAGGGTTGTCCCTTTATGCGAGTCATAACGTCAGGTAACTGGACGTACTGACGTTAACAAACTACGAGGTTTGTCCCTTTATGCGAGTCATAAAGTCAGGTAATTAGACGTACTGACTTTAACAAACTACGAGGGTTGTCCCATAATGTGAGTCATAAAGTCAGGTAATTGGACGTACTGACGTTAACAAACTATGAGAGTTGTCCCTAAATGCGAGTCATAAAGTCAGGTAATTGAACGTACTGACTTTAACAAACTATGAGGGTTGTCCCTTAATGTGAGTCATAACGTCAGGTAATTGGACGTACTGACATTAACAAACTACGAGGGTTGTCCCTTAATGCGAGTCATTAAGTCAGGTAATTGGACGTACTGACTTTAACAAACTACGAGGGTTGGCCCATATTGTGAGTCATAAAGTCAGGTTATTTGACGTGCTGACATTAACAAACTACCAGGGTTGTCCCTTAAGGCTTAATGCGAGTCATTACGTCAGGTAATCGGACGTTCTGACGTTAACAAACTACGAGGGTTGGCCCATATTGTGATTCATAAAGTAAGGTAATTGGACGTACTGACATTAATAAACTACGAGGGTTGTCCCTTAAGGCGAGTCATAATGTTAGGTAATCGGACGTACTGACGTTAACAAACTACGAGGGTTGTCCCTTACGGCGAGTCATAACGACATGTGATTGGACGTATTGACATTAACAAACTACGAGGGTTGGCCCATATTGTGTGTCATAAAGTCAGGTAATTGGACGTACTGACGTTAACAAACTACGAGGGTTGTCCCATATTGTGTGTCAAAAAGTCAGGTAATTGGACGTACTGACGTTAACAAACTATGAGGGTCGTCCCTTACTGCGAGTCATAAAGTCAGGTAATTGGACGTACTGACGTTAACAAACTACGAGGGTTGTCCCATATTGTCTGTTATAAAGTCAGGTATTTGGATGTACTGATTTTAACAAACTACGAGGGTTGTTCCTTAACGCGAGTCATAACGTCAGTTAATTGGATGTACTGACGTTAACAAACAACGGGGCTGTCCCTTAACACGAGTCATAATGTCAGGTAATTGGACGTACTGTCGTTAACAAACTACGAGGGTTGTCCCTTAATGCGAGTCATAAAGTCAGGTAATTGGACGTACTGACGTTAATAAACTACGATGGTTGTTCCTTAATGCGAGTCATAAAGTCAGGTAATTGGACGTACTGACTTTAACAAACTACGAGGGTTGTTCCTTAACGCGTGTCATAACGTCAGGTAATTGGACGTACTGACTTTAACAAACTACGAGGGTTGTCCCTTAACACGAGTCATAAAGTCAGGTTATCGGACGTACTGACGTTAACAAACTACGAGGAATGTCCCTTACTGCGAGTCATAACGTCAGGTAATTGGACGTACTGACGTTAACAAACTACGAGGGCTGTCTCTTAACACGAGTCATAAAGTCAGGTTATCGGACGTACTGACGTTAACAAACTACAAGGACTGTCCCATACTGTGAGTCATAAAGTCAGGTAATTGGACGTACTGACGTTAACAAACTACGAGGGCTGTCCCTTAACACGAGTAATAACGACAGGTAATTGGACATACCGACTTTAACAAACTACGAGGGCTGTCCCTTAACGCGTGTCATAACGACAGGTGATTGAACGTACTGACGTTAACAAACAAAGAGGGTTGTCCCTTAATGCGAATTACCCTTTGATTTGATGAATTTGCCAAGCATTGAATTTTAAGAGCAGCGTGGGTTTAGAACTTGCTTATTTGAACACACACACACACACACACACACACACACACACACACACACACACACACTATATACATATAAACTGCTAAACTTATTATATGTTCATATATGCAAAGTTTTTCAAGGGGGCTATACATCAAAGCTAATGATGAAATAGCGAAAAAAAAAAATGCGAAAACTGACATAAACTTGGTATCGATTTGTATGATGCATTGAAACTTACTTACTGAAGTACCAATTAATATTTTTATTCCCAGGTGTTTCGTATTTTACAATTAAAAAAAAATACTAGGTATGTATACATAGTAAAATTCAATCTTATGGGTGAGTGGCTTGTCGATGTTACCAAGTTTGGTATATATATAGCTTAAATACTCCAAATGATTAGGGTAAACCTTCGTAGCACAGTGGATACAACACTGGCCTGCACTTTTGGCGATTCCGGTTCAAACCCGGTCTCCGTCTCGATTGTTTTTACTTATTGCTTTTTTACAATTATGATATCATGATTATGATAGAGTAAAACATTTAATGAAATAATTTTCCTGAGATTCATTACAGAAAAACTATTGTTGGTGCCGATCTGGTGTATAGTCCCATTAAGTACAAAACAAAAGGTTTGAACATATAGCAATGTTATAACGTTTAATGAACATATAAATAAGTTGGTGCGATAGAATCAATTCAAGGACTATAACTAGGTTGCCTAGCCTAGCCGTGATAACCTATATAAGCTATAACAATATAAGAATTATCTAAGTCTGCATCTTCTGCCGCATATGTATCCATAGTATGTCTAATCTTAAACTGATGTATAAAGGGGTGGGGAGGGGATACCCACTTTATTTTTGGCCACAAAGGTGGCGCCTCTATTGCAAAAGGGTGTATACAGTTAACAAATGTGCATTATTTAATTAAAAACAAAAAAAAGAAATAAGGAACAACAAAATATTTAGATATAAAAGATTTAAAAAAAAAACATTACAAGTTTGTATGCTATTTATATTTTACGCATACATGCACTTCAATTAACATTCTTTAACCGCCAACAAGGACTGGTTTATAAAAACGCCATTAAAGTCTTTCAGACAATTTTTTTACTTTTTTCTTGTTATATCTTCAAGTAATGTTGTCTGGTACCTAGCGATCTCTGCACAAGATAATGAAATGATAAGGGCAGATAACCAAAGCTTACATGTAAGCTGGCTGCAGTCAACAGATTCAAAATTAACTTTACGATAAACATATTGGCCGTTTAGAGTCTTATCAAAAGGGCTTGTCGCTGTATAGAGATTATAACAGATCATACTTCAATGTACCGCTATGACGGACTAGACTTAATCTTAAGGTAATTTAATCGTTTTCTTTTAAGTTACATTTTGCATTTACCTAAAGCAAAGTTATGAAATATATCGTTAGATTAAATAACATCATTATATATATATATATATATATATATATATATATATATATATATATATATAGATGGGTGTTCAAATTCGACAGATTATACTGATAAATGAAAACTAAATTCTACTTTTGCTTTCATTATTACGCTATATTCAGTGATAGTAAATACATTGGCAAACACTACTTGGAATTTACACTCTTAACTTATGTACCTAAGTACGCTTAATTATGTTACCAAAGTATAAAAAGCATCGTGCAACGTTTTGTGAAAAATGAAAGTCAATGATAACTCAAATTTTATGTTAATAACTCAAATGTTTTGTTATTCTTATTCAACTTTCGATTTCCATAAACGTACAACTGGTTTTGACACTATATGATAGTTTAGGGAAATAAGAGTTGAATTAGAATAACAAAATATATGAGTTATCATTCAATATATATCTTTGTAAGCAATAAAATAATTGCGTTTTTACTTCTTGTATTTGTTTGATTACAATATATTAAAGCTGTTTAAAAAGGACTATATAAGTAATAACAATGTACATCAATGGCCCGATTGTTCAGAAAGTCGCTAAATACTTAACGACGAAAATCGTTGTTAAATTTAGCGATAAACAGATAGCGATCGTTAGGATATTCGCTAATTTGTTTTTGATTGTTCAGAAGTTTTTAGCAATAGCGATCGTCAACATTTTCGTTAAACTAACAACAAATTTAAATCACCTCTTACCCCAATATTAAACATTTAGCGACGGTTAACGACGACAAACAAAACGGCCGCAATAATTGGTGCTCAGAATGTAAACACAGGAAAAAAACGTGTTTATCGGCTAAATTTTGTATATAAAACTCTCACAGACAAGGAACTGCGTGCAGATTTGGTAAGGAAGGGTTGCAATTCATAACTGACCAGCTTGAAGAAAGGCTCCGTAGACCTACCAGTAAAGGTTGTGCCATGGATCCCGCAGAGCAGGTACATATTTATACTTTTTTTTCATTTTTTAGGTAAAAATTTCATTTAATAAGAGAAATTATAATTGGACTTATGGCTATAGATATACCTTTCAATCAATAATACTAACATGGACCTTTAATCAGTTAATAGACCCGTGATATTAATTGTTAATGATATACTTATGCCAGAATGACAAAGCAAAATTTACCTTCAACTGTTGGAATTGAATAGTAGGTTTGTGTCATCTACAGGTAGATACAAGTTATCTACGATAAGATTCAAACAATGATTAATAAATGCATTGAATCAAATCGTAAAGTACCTTATGTGTCTTGCAATTTGAGTGTAATCCACAAATATACACACGGGTTTCGTGGTGTTTTTATTTCTGTATCCAATTTTATGATAGCATTGATTATTTTTTATTGCTAAATTGGTTTCGTAGTGTTTAAGAGAGGCCCGTCTTCAAATATTCTCAATACAAATATAGGTGGAAAACAGAATCTCAAGGAATGAACAAAAATGTAAAGCTATGGAGCTTTATAATTATTTAAATGATAGTACAGTTAGTAATATTGAGAACTGTATAATAAATTCGTAGAAAACATAAATGTATTATCAATGAAACAAAAACTTACGTGAAAACATACGTATGTTTTCTTACCCTACAGGTTTGCATTGCTCTACGTTATTATGCCACTGGGGTAGGGGACACCATGGGGCGCGACAAGGCGACAGTTTGTCGCGTGGTAAAACATGTAACAGAAGGTCTTGTAGAGATGAAAGATCGCTTTATACGTTGGCCGACTAGAATGGACACCCGTCGCAACATTATGGCAGGGTTTGCGGAGGTAGCTGGGATTCCAAATGTGATTGGTGCGAAATCATCCATATGTATTAAAAAATATAAAAATTATGAGTGTAACCAACATCACATTATCACTGATACGTTCATATGTTGCATTAATTTTGGTTCAATTCATTCAAGTTGTTGTTAAATTTATCATAAATCTTGAAAACAAATATTTGCAGATGGATTAAAGAATTTCCACTTCGTTTCATAGTGATCAATTTATATTAATTATGCTCATTTGTAATAAAATGTTTTTCGACTAACAGGTGCCATTGATGGATCACATGTTGAAATTACGAAGCCAGGCCCAACAGAAGAAAGGCCGTTCATTAACAGGAAGGGAAGTGCATCCATAAATGTAATGGCAGTTTGTGATAATAAAGGTACATAATATTGCAATACATTATTCAGGTGAACCCTATTTAATTAATCACGTATGTGTTTATCATAAACTATCGTGTGTATTGCATATTGACTGAGTATTCCGCCCGATTTTGAAAAGTAAAAGTCTGAATCTGAATTTTCGACTATTGGAAAGGATTAATATCAATAAGTGATTTGGTCAGAAGGACACAGACCTCAAAATCATGTTTTGTGTATTAATATCAGTATTTGAATTTTTATTTGAAGATGTAGGATGAGCTGGGTCTTATGTTTATCAAGGTGAAATCCTTTTTTAAAAGATAACAATTAACTTGTCATTTGACCTTATGATCCAATAATCAATCGTCTGTTGATGAAGGTCAGTGAATTAACCTTATTTTCAGGAAGATTTACTTTCATAAATCCAGAATGGCCGGGCTCTGCGCATGACAGTTTTGTTTTTCGAGCGTCTTCGCTACAGGACTTTCTAAAGGAAATTATTCATACATTGCAGATGGTGTTCTACTTGGTGACAGCGGGTAGGTCCACATTAAGACTTTTGGGCATCACACAATATGCACGAACATTTGAAAGATAAAACAATAATTGAATAGAATTATTATTACAACAGTATATCACACTGTTATAATGTATATTTCAAATCTTTGAATTCAAGATGTTTATCATATGAGATCAATTAAAACATTATTAATACTCAGAATGAATAGTGTCATCTTTTTAACACAGTATTATTTTCAGATATGATGATCTCTCCCTGTTTCTTATCTGCTATGGTCCAATCTGAAACAACAAATAATAACATTATTAACAGCCACAATATTAAAAGTATTTCTCTCTCTTGTCTTGTTTAAGATATGCTTGTTCGCGTTACATGTTGACGCCGTACAGAGTCTCTGATACACCGGTGAAAACCTGATTTAACAGAGCCCACTGCCGTTCGAGGGTTGTTATAGAAAGATCATTTGGTAGATGGAAGAGAAGATTCTCCGTCATGTGCAAGAAGGTCTGATTGATAGATTAATTTAGGTTATGTAATAAGGCTCTATATCTTTAAAAAAAGGATATAAAAAGGATATATATATATATATAAATAAATATATATATATATATATATATATATATATATATATATATATATATATATATATATAGCTAGATATAAGCTTTGCCTATATATGTTAAGTTATTCAATTTGTTTATATACTATACTCTAGGTAAGGAAGACACCCGCTCAAGCATGTCGAGAGATTGTCGCTTACGCAGTTTTGCATAACATTGCCATGTTGTTTGATGAACCTGACGTTGATGACGGCGATTTGGATGAACTTCCACTTATAGCCTATGTTGGTGGTGAAAATGGATTTGCCATCCGTGACCATATTGCGCAGGCCTACTTTGGATAGGAACATTTCCTATTGGAAGGAAGCATGCAGCTGATGCTATGTTGGTGTTTTGATGTAACAAGTTTATGTTACGTGTTCTATGCATTTCTGTTAACTGATCCACTTACCCTATTCGTCACGAACTAATGGAAATATGTCCATGTCATCCTTCCCCTTCAATTCTGTCTGCAAAGCTTTAAACAGCTTCCTTTTCTCCAAGACGTTGCGATCTTTTCCATCAAAAGCTCCATCTCCAGCTCAACTTTTTTGTGTTGTCCTTCGAACCATTCCAGTTGAGCTGTCTGCACCTTTTCCTGGAGAGATATTCTGCAAGGATAACATGTTAATTGAAAAAAAAAACCATTAATTAAAATTTAACATACTTGTATTTAATAACTAAATAAAACAACATTTGCAGTGTTGCCCATCTATTGCTTATTCAGCTTGTATTTGAAACCCAGGTTATTGAAGGTGGCATCATCTTCATATCTAGACGAAAACATTCAATGCGATAAATACAATGTTATAATGTCTATTCACGTCTTGTTGCATCAATATACAGCTACATATTTCATTCCAGAGTTCAAATAAGTTAGTATTCCATTTTAAAGTTAACAATTCCTTATATGTATAAAATTGCTTACTTCATTTTTTTCACTTGCTGATTACTCGAGGATTGCATTCTATTTGGGAATTCATTGCCGGTGGACTGGCTTCCTTTGTCTAATTCTATCGTCTGATATGAGAAAACAAATTAAGATATAGAATTAATACACATAGCATATAATCATTCTTTTGGTTTTACAAGTAATGATTTTGGCTTCGTACGTGTGTACCTTACTTTTAATGTAATAAAATATATATCTTGCAGCTGAGTGTGCCGTAAGCTATAACCCTAAATAACACCCATTTAATTATATATTTTATTTCAAAATTTGTTTCCTCCTTCCTCTAAATCCATTTACATTTTTAATACAGCCTAGAAAATAATTTTAATTTCTTACGTCCAAATCGAACACTGCACGTCTCTCTGCTTCTGACTGTAAATATACAAGGCATACGTTGAAGTGTACTATTTAAGAATAGGGTGTGATTACATGTTCACTCTTTAATGATCAATTATTGATATATAATTCAATTTTAATTGCTAAAAATTAAAGGTATTTAATTCATAAATGTATACATTATATCAACATGATAATTTACAATTGAATAAAATAAACATACATCTGATTCTGGTATGACTTGAATAACCACATCACCATTTGGCAGCTCATCGACCTTTAATTCTGAAAATATATGTTATGTTTATTTTTTAAAGTTACATCGATGATAGATGAAATAAAGTTGAATTGAAAGGATAAAATAAAACCTATTGCATCTAATGTCGAAGAATTTCAATACTAATAACCGTCTCAAAATTTGGATTTTATTACAAAGGGTTATGGTGACCCCATGTCAGGGCCTCAAATATCAAGGGAAGGCACTATCATGAAATATAGAATTGCTTGATTAGCATTTAAGATAAATAAATTAATAGATCTAAACAAAATGATATAAATGCTTGCAAAAGATACACTTAACATGTATCACATTTATTTGTTTACAACTGTTTGTGATTAAATAATTATTTTATCGTGTTAAAAGTTTGTGACATTCGAATTTTAATAACATAAACAGGTTAAACCATTCTACAATCAAGTGGCACATGAATAATGACAGAAGTTTGCAAGCGCTGGAAGAAAAAAAATCGCTTTACTGGATAATATTTGAAGCTGCGACACGTAGCATGTATTTGCAAAGGTATGAACTTATGTCATGGACAATTGACTATGGTAAATTATCATGACATCTTTTCATTATTCAAGGATTTGTCATATTCACACTCCACATGGAAACAAAATGGAGGTAGGAATTCCATTTTCTATTTTTAGAACATGTCGAGTTCATTTATGTATCTTTTTAGCAGGCGAAAATATTTTAATAAGCATTTGATAGTGTAGAAATTATTCTGTAAATAGACATGATACTTAATGAATTAAGTAGTACTTCATGATTAAATCTATAAATAAACAATGAATTAAGAAGTCTTATTCCCTTCTATGCTGCAATGGTGGTTTCTAGCCCACCAGGAATCCCACTGAAGCCTGCGTTTGCCTTATTGATGTTAATAAGGCGGAGCACCTCCTCGGGCGGTTTTTCCGATGGTGGTCCACCCCCTGTTCCCTTCAAATGCTTTCTTTGTTGCATTTCTGTTGACTTTGCGACCCGGTTCAAGTTGTGAAATTTGTTTCTCACATCTTTTCCTGTTCTTATCCCAACTCCAGCAAGTGAAACAGCATTACCAATACAATCCCACATCTTTTGTTTCGCATCTTGTATACCTTTGCGTTATTTAATTTGTCCTTTACTTTTTCATATTCAGTTATGAGAATTTCCCTCTCATATGCAGTAAAGTTGCAACCTCTTTTCTTTCTTTTTTCTGACAATGACAAAGTGTTGTCTGCTTGGGCAGCCATTATGGGTTTTTTTTCAATGCATTGTGGGTTATACTTTATGCATTTAAATGCATTGTGGGAAAAAGCAAATGCATTATGGGTCCACCCCATTATACATTTGTCGCTTAAAATTTAGCAATATCGCTAAATTTCCTAGCGATATCGTTAAATAGTTTAACGATTATTAGTTAGCGATAGCGATAACAATAGTCTGAACAATCGGAATTTTAACAATTTGTTAGGAAGCGATACATAAAAAATGTAGCGATTGTTAGTTTGACAAATCGCTAACTTCTAGCGACTTTTTGAACAATCGGGCCAATGTGTGACTAAATCATTATGATGCTGAAAGTTTAAATTTAAATGCATGGAGTATGCTGTGGATCCCAGACAAATAACCACATTTACAATTAAATCAGCCCAAAGTTGAAACAAGATACTTTTCAGTCCGTTTACAGGGGCGGCTCTAACAATTGTCATTAGTGGGGGCGTAAATTAGGGGCGCAACCCTTTGACATACTCCCCTTCCTCAAAACCGAAAGTATATGGCGCCGACTATTTGCATTGGGGGTTGAAGTTACAATTTGTAGTCGCATATGGTGCGTTTGTAGTGCCTTGTATTACTTTTTTTCTCCGGTTTTGAAATAAAAAGTAAACTTAAGCTATTTTAGAGGGGGCGCACGCCAGGTGCACCCCCTCTTAATTCATTTTTGGTTTAAACTACCAAAATCGGCCCCATCCTGTAGACATTTCGGCCCCAAATTTCAGAGATCTTTTGGTTCTTATTATTATTAAAATATAATAGTATGCGTTCAAAAAAATAAATATGTACTTTGTTTCTTTTCATGAATAGAATAGAATCAACAAGATGTGTAGTGTACAAACTGGACACACTAGTAATTGTCAACTTGACTATTTTAGTATTCAAAGAATAAGGAGGCTCTATTACTCGCCCATCATGGCCATGGGTGTCGGACGGCGTCCAGTTATTTAAAGTTTTAGGGCAAGATGGCATTTTCACTCATAACACCAATACCATTCATTCCAATCACCTAATTCCCCATACAGTTGTTCGGGACCAACACAATGAGGTAATATAACTCCGTATTATCCTAAATACAAATTATGGCCTCTGATTGACTTAGGAACTTAGGTTAAAGTCTAAGGGCACATCGTGTTACGTTATTTAAAGATTTATGGCAAGTTAGGATTTTTACTTTTAACTTTATTACCCTTCTTTTAATTGACATAAACGTCACAGAATGATTTCGAACATCTTTTAATACGTTACATAATATCATTTCATCCTTCATACATAGTATGGCTCCTGCTAGGAACTAAGGTTCAAGTATAAAGACATATTGGGTCCAGTTTAAGTTAAAAGCTGCACTCTCACAGATGTACCGTTTCTACAACTTTTGTTATTGTTTGTCTTGGAATAAGCAAATTTTTGCGTAAATATCTACAAACTAGTTACAAAAGTCCGCTGATAACATATCAGATTGCAGATTTTTAACTTGGTTATATAACTCAATTGTATTCCTAAATACAAATTATATTGCTTTCGACAGGCATTTGTATAACCAAAGTGAAACTTGTTTACAAGAATGAAGTGCGCCCTTGTTTGGGAGGGCCGGCATGAGGGGGCGTCAAACTCACCTATGGTAACGAATAACTTTAGTTAGGGTTATCTAATTGCAACCAAACCTGGTATATATATAATGAGTTTGTATAATCCTTTTACGAGAAAGTATTTTGGATCCCTAGGGTCAAGGTCATTGTTACTTAAGATAAACAAACAGTTGGTACTGAATAACATTAGTTAGGGTTGACATATTTTGACCAAAGGTTTATAGGAAGTAAGTATGGCGGACTTCCATGGGAATACGTCCCTAGGGGCAAGATAAAGGTCAATGCTACTAAAATTAAAACCTCCCAGCTGTAACTGAATCTCACAACACGACTGAAATTCTTCGATCAATCATTTAAAACCTGGTATTGTCTCATTGCGGCGTTTCTTGTTAACCAGGTTTTCACATAGTGGGGCGGCCGGGTGGCGTCAAACTAACCTATGAAACTGAATATCTTCAGTAAGAGTATCTTGACCAAACTTGGTCTATAGGAAGAGTTTATGGATACCTTTCATGGGATTGCGTTTAGGGTTTCTAGGGTCAAGGTCACTGTTACTAAAAATAGAAAAACGGTTGAAACTGAATAACATTAGTTAGGGTTGACATATCTTGACCAATTTTGGTCTATAGGAAGAGCATATGAATAACTTTCATGGGATTGCGATTGGTGTCCCTAGGGTCAAGGTCAAGGTCACTGTTACTAAAAATAGAAAAACGGTTGGAACTGAATAGTTAGGGTCCACATATCTTGACCAAACTTGGGATAAAGGAAGAGTTTATGGATACCTTTCATGGAATTGCGTTTGGGGTCCAGTGTCAGGGTCAAGGTCACTGTTTTTAAATAAACAGAGAAACAGTTGAATCTGAATAATTTTAGTCGGGGTCCACATGTCTTGACAAAACTTGGTATAAAGGAAGAGTTGATGGATACCGTTCATCGGTTTGCATTTGGGGTGCATAGGATCAAGGTCAAGGTCACTGTTACTAAGAATAGAAAAACTGTTGAAACTGAATTACTTTAGTTAGGGTTGATGTATCTTGACAAAACCTAGTATAAAGGAAGAGTTTATGGATACTTTTCATGGGATCGCTTTTGGGATGCCTAGATTCAAGGTCAAGGTCACTGTTACTAAAGATAGAAAATGGTTGAAACTGAATAACTTTAGTTAAGGTCCACATACCTTGACCAAACTTGGTATGAAGGAACAGTTTATGGATACCTTTCATGTGATTACGTTTGGGTCCCTATGGTCAAGGTCACTGTTACAAAAAAAGGAAACACAGACACAGGTTGAAGTTCTTCTGTCAATCATTGAAAACCTGGTTTCGTCGCATTGCGGCTTTTCTTGCTTACTTTTTAATTTAATTTATTATTGCTTTTGATATGCACATGTATATCACATCAATATTGTATTTATTTTTTAAGCTTTTGATTTTATAGTATAAGATTTAAATCTATATACTGCACCGGAACTTGATGTTATTTCAATAATGGTATTTATATATATTTTAACTAACTATAACATCGTAAACTCATGTTTTCAACTTAACTGGTTTTAAAAATCGTTCTACATCTTCTGTTGAATTGAATGGAATTTAAACATATCTCGTGTGTAAATTTTATCTCAACTCTCCTAAATTTCATCAGTTTTATATTCTTATATAATATAAATATTGCGGAGATCTGTTTTAGTACCTTAATTTTAACCCTGTTCTTTTTTGCCCGTTTATGAAATAGGAAGTACAAAAGTATTACCTGTAGTGTACGCCTTGTCAAAAATTAGGTCCCTAGGTCAAATCTTAGAAAAAAGGATTAGGAACATACTAGAGGCATTATACATGGTCAAATATTAATAAAACTTGATCAGAAGGTTTTCCTTGAAGAAACTTGGACTTTTTTAAAACTGGGTCACATATTATCAAAATTAAGGCAACTAAGTCAAATCTTAGATATTTGTCCAGAATGGAAATGATTGGTCAGATTATGTTCAAACTTGGTCATGATTTATCCCTTGATGAAATATGGACCGCATGTAAAAGTGGGGCACATGTGGTCAAAAACTAGGTCACTAGGACAGATTTTAGAAAAAATCTTTGAAACACATTAGATGCATTATGTTTGGTCTAATAATCATGAAACTTCATCAGAATGTTTTCCTTGGTGAACTCTTGAACATGTTTTAAAATGGGTTACATGTAATAAATTATTAGGTCACTAGGTCAAATCTTTCAAAAATCTTGTCCGAAATTATTTTATGGTGGCGCTTGGTCGGCTTATGATCAAACATCGTCAGAATGTTATCTTGGGATAAATTCCAACTGCGTTAAATATTTGGTCATATGGGTCAAAACAAGGTAAATAGGTAAAATCTTAGAAAAAAATATTGGGAACACACTAGAGGCAATCTAAAATTCATGAAACTTAATCAGACTGTTTGGCTTGATTGTTGTTGAATAGTTCGAAACTGGGTAACATGGGGTCAGAAACCAGGTCAGTAGGTGAAATCTTTGAACAATTGTGTTCCGAACCAAACATTGGTATTGAATAGTTAGTTATGTTAAAATTTGGTCAGAATATTTGCCTACATGAAATCTTAAAAGAGTTTTAAAATAGGTCACATGGGGTCAAGAACTATGTCACTAGGTTATTTCTAACATAGATATTTGGAACACTCTAGAGGCAGAACATCTGCTCTAATTTCTATGAAACTTCATCAGAATGTTTGCCTCGATGAAATCTTGAAATAGTTTGATCTAGTAGGTCGTGTGGGGTCGAAATTGAGGTCACTGGGTCAGATCTTAAAAAACCTTGTGGACACTCTAGAGGCTGTATTTTTTTGCAATATATATGGACCAATCTTCATGAAACTTGATCAGAAAGTTTGCCTTGATAGAAACTTAGATTAGTTTGGAACTGGGTAACATGGAGTCCTAAACTAGGTTTCTTGGTCAATTCTAAATGCTACATTATATACAATATTTTTTTTTTTTATTTCAAACTGTTGCAATCAAACTCAAACCCATATATATATTTCACCAACAATTAATTTCCATTCCTTGACATCTTGTATTGCGGAAGGATATGTTAGTCGTATGAACGTTCCTAAAAAATAGTTCGAACGAGTGGCTGACCAACTTAACCTGACGGACCTTCTTGACGGGGGAGTCGCCGTTCACACGTAGTGCCAGCCGGAGGCTTCTACGGCCCTATCAGGCGGGCGATATCAATTCAACGAATTTGCTTGTTATGATAGTATTTTTCTTTCCTATTAAACAATACAGCATCAGTGTATTGTACACACTTAGTACAAGTTGAATCCATTCAATACTGATTCAAGGGACTTGCTTATGTTTTTGTGAACTGTTTATGTATGATGAAATTAATTGTTGCAAATCAGTAGGAGTGTTATAACTAAGATACCTAAAGCTAGGACCCTTAAGCAAATGTTAATATTTGTTCAAATATCGTTTTTGTAGACCACAATGATCAGCAGTGAAAATCAAGCAAATAGTCACTTAAGTACGGCTTTCTTGTGATAATTTGATTGACATGTGATTTTATCAATATATTGTGAACATATAAAAACAATCCATCACATTGCTATTAGTCCTAGTGGCCTAGTGCTTGAGGCGTTGTTTTTCTCATTTGTATCTTTACTTAACCAGCATGGGTTCGCACCCCATTAAAACCAAAATCCTTTTTTTATTCCGTCGAAGGTGAGCTTCTTAGAATCGCATCCTCTGTCCGTCCATCTGTATGTCTGTGTGTCCCGCTCTATTTCCCGTTCGTGTATGGAAATATTTTTAAATAACTTGCAGTATTTGAAAACGTGTCTTGGCAAGTCCTGTGTCCCTACCTATAAGGTCAAGGTCACACTTAGAGTGTATTTTACTTTTGAAAGCCGCATAAAAGGCAAAGCGTATAGGTGGTATTGTTCATGCTGTAACTTTCTCTTGTGTCGACAGATTTTAAAAGTACTTGCTGTATGTGTTCGACATACCAACACGACGTGTCGCGTGCAAGACCCATGTTCCTGCCTCTACGTTCAAGGTCACACTTAGTATTAAGAGTTTCTTCACAATGCAATGGTGCAATGAGTATATGTGGTCTGGATTTTAACCTTTCAATGGTCTGGCATTGTTCATGGGTCAATTTCATATCCGAGGGCACTCATCAAATACTGTGACAGGTCTTGTTGTTGCTATAATTCTGCAATTTCGATATCATGGAGTTGATACAATAATAGGTATAATTTCGAGGGTAATTCATGTGAAAACTCTGCTCATCCTGTTTAAGGTATAATTCAAATTACAACGTGTGTTATAGCTTCAAACCTTAACGAAAATATTCATATTCTGATTGACATGAATTTATTGATGGAAATAAAATGACCAGTTGAACAAACTTCCGATTGTTCCGATATACATTTGTAAGTTATGCAATTAAAACTACAGGGAAAGGCCCAGTGGTCAGTGTCAAGGTCAGGCGCATTGCTTATGCCTAACAAACACTGAATGAGGGGCAAGCAACGTCACAACTTAATAACAGTTACATATTACACTTGAATCCAAATTATGGACAAATGTATTTTGAGATGAACATTGCATCGCAATATTTCCATCGCGTTTCGGGTGTCGCGAAACGATATTTCATATGAAAATTTAGAAAATGTATCTTCATTTTCATGATTTTTGCATTTAATACAATTGGATATTTATGGTTTATTTGTCTTTGACTACCTTTTTGTTTACTAATTTTAGCTCGACTGGCTCCAAGAAAATGAGAGCGATACTTCACACCATCGGCGTTGGCGTCACATCTTGGTTAAGGTTTCGCATGTGAGCACGTTTAAGTTAATATCTCACCGATTTACTTATAATTCAGCATTACGCTTTGAAAGCTCAGTGTAAGTTTTGCTTGTAAGCATACATAAGTTAATATTTCATTTATATTGCTTGAACGAAACATAGTCTATTTTGTACTGTTTCTTTTAATATTTAGGTAATTCCCGCGATTCCTGCAACGTCAGACAGTGTGGGTCCGATTGGCTTTACTATCCTGTCAGCGTGAGCTCAGAACGCAAATGGCTTCGTACAAAGACATCCTAAAGGAACACGATAACCAGAACTGGCTCAAAGGATCCCTCGCTCTTAGGATCACTAAGGCTGGCATACGAGGCCTTGTTGAAGGGGACTCCCGTCGAATTCAGCAAAATATTCACTCTTCAGTCCTTCAGGCCCGGCACCTCGCTGCTGGAACAACATGCAACCTTTGTCTGACAGAACATCTCTTGCATTGTCCAACAAAAGGACTGTGCTCACTTCCGCGAAACTGCAAGTACCACAACACTCCATTTAAGATACACCGACCTTGCCCCTCACAGATATGCGGTGACTTTCGGGATGAAATATGCGCTATCCACAGATATAGTGGACCGTCCTGGAAGAATACCAAAGCCAACCAATGGTGTACAGACCATTGGTAAGTAGCTAAATGCTTTATGCCAACTGAAGGTTATCACGGTGTGACTTCATACGACGAGACAGACTTTAATGGTATCATAAGCGTTATGATCAATTGTACGGAGTTTCAACGGCGTATGTCGTTCCTTATTGGTAACCAACCAAATGCCTTAACTGAGGTAATATATACACACGATATATCTGCCAATGAATTGAAATAGGCATATTCCATAAGTATTTTGGCTTAAGGAAATCTGGCCTTTGACTGCAATTTGCATTATATAAGATGCACTTGTACACTTACGAGTATTATTTTACGATGTTTTTGTTCGATACAGATAGTGTTTGTGTGTTTATGTTTAAAAAAGCAAAATAATTAGAATTATTTGAAAACTTATCAATGAGGCTTTATTTTTGGACCATTATATACATGAACAAAACGCTTTATCAAACACAAACTACATATATATATGATGAGGGCTGTGATCCCTTTTATTCACCGGCAACATATAATAGTTTTACACAAGCATCTTGAATATTTGGTATATAGTAACTATTGTAATTACTATATTACAAATATTTTAATTCTAGGCTCGTGTGATAGGCCGCAATATTCGCCATTCCGCGGATCTCAAAGTACTGGGCAGTTGCCTAATTCCGGATTTGCCTAAATATTCGGAAATCGTTTAAAAAGCGTTTCGGCGACCGTGATCAATATAGAATGATCACAGTCTACGCAACTGACCTCCATAGCAACAGAAACAACACAAAAGTGCAGCTATTCGAGGATAACCCCAAAATAAATACCTCTTAACTTTTGCTTTCCTAAATGTCAATATTAAGTCACGTGGGGGATGACGTCACACAGCGCGAGCTTTTATATTGAGGTTCGACAGGGTTATCTTTAAACACTAGGCCTACTATACGATGTTTATGACTTATCGTCAATCACGAAATACAATGCCAATTACATATAAAGAAAATAAATTGATGATATCATTGTTTTGTGTTGTGCAGCGTTTGATATGAAAATGAAGCAAAAATGAAGCAGATTCGTACTTTCAAAACTATGCAAATTCGGACAAATTAGTAGTTCGGATACGCCGAAAATACACATACAAATACTTCAGAGAAGTATATAATTTATATACAGGTTAAACATTAAATACATGATGTTCATTTAAGTAGCATTTAAATATTTGTTTATTGACTTGATAACGTTTACTTTGTTCTTTGAAAAAATCTGAATATTTAGGCACTGAATGCAGGTTTTTGGACGTCGTTTATGCCCTTATTTCGTACTGAATATTATATTATAGTAAATTGTTTTTTCTTTTATTCTTTTTCCATTTTGGTTGATATAGTACCCAGCATTTTTCTATTTAAATTTCATGCACTTATGTTCAGTAATTATGACAATATTTTAAGAAAACTTCAAAATTGATCCGGAATTAGGCAACTGCCCAGTAACAGACACTACTTCGCAAATCTGAACGCGCTTTTGACAGACTCTACATTTTTGGCCAGTGACATGGATGCCCAGCAAGCTGTCCTTAAACTGCAAAAGGTTAATATTTGTGTTTATTTGATACACATAGCTTAACACGGTCTTTAAAAAGTTAAAATGCTCTTTATTGAATTGATTTTCTGTCCGAAAAAGCAAATATACACGGTATATTGAAATACATTATTTTTTTAAAAAGTTAAGTCATTACTTAACATACTAGTTACTAGTTCTATAACAGCTTGTTAAGGAAGCATTTATTGACGCATTGTTAAAAAGGATAATTTTGAATAAGGTATTTAGCTGTAATGTTATTTTTCAAATACATAACGTTTAAAGACCAATACTCTGGTTTACAGCTTGAAAAAGGCACCCTTCCAATAACGACTGAAAAAGTACGTGAACTATTAGAAGAAGCTAGAGCGACGGTAATAGCTGGCATAGATTCAGGCAAACGTCAGTTAGCGGAGACTGCGAAAACAGGAAAGACAGATATAGAACGCGTTGTGTCACAGGGGAAGCGTCAATTAGAAGATACAGCTTAAACAGGAACTAGCGAGCTAGAAGGCGTTGTGTCACAGGGGAAGCGTCAATTAGAAGATGCAACGAAAACAGGAAATAGCGAGCTAGAAGGCGTTGTGTCGCAGGGGAAGCGTCAACTAGAAAATGCAATGAAAACAGGAAATAGCGAGCTAGAAGGCGTTGTGTCGCAGGGGAAGCGTCAATTAGAAGATGCAATGAAAACAGTTAATAGCGAGCTAAAATGAGATGTGTCACAGGGGAAGCTTCAATTAGAAGATGCAATGCAAACAGGAAATAGCGAGCTAGAAGGCGTTGTGTCAAAGGGGAAGCGTCAATTAGAAGATGCAACGAAAACAGGAATAAGCGAGCTTGAAGACGTTGTGACGCACGGGAAGCTTCATTTAGAAGATGCAATGACAACTGCTAGGGTAGTCACGAAGAGAGGAAAAATCGAGATTGAAGACGCCATGGCAAAGAGTAGAGACACTGTTCAAGTTGGTAAACGCGAGTTGGAGGAGGCCTTGCAGAAGATAAGAGCTCGCTCTACCCTGTCAGAGGCGGAACAAAGAGAAGGTAAGTCTCTGCTACTAAAGAAAAAAGCAAAACTGAACAAGCATAAGTAATATAATTTGTATGTACTTTAATAATTTTATACAGAATAACATCTATTTAATTATTATACGTATCAGGTTATCGCTTTTTAAGATAATGTAAATATTCCGTTGATGGAAAATGAAAAAAAAGAATACAGTCGAACCCTATTGACTTGAACTCGCTTGGTTCAAATTCCTCATTTGCGCGATCTTTATTTAAGGAAATATTGCTTAAACTATGCAATTAAGAATTTCCGCTTCGTTCGAACTTTCCGAGTCTCGAGGTATTGAAGCCGGTCCATTGAAGTTCGAGCCAACGGGTTTCGACTAAGTTTTTTTTAATGAAAATGTTGTTTAAACATACTACGCAGCCATAAATAGAGCATACTCAATGATGTTTTCTGTGTCTCCAATAAGAAGCATTACACAATGTTGTGGTTGGTGGTTATAGACTTTACAATAACATGGTACAGCTCAGCATATTTTCTACTACACGCATTTTTACTATTGTCTATATTTTCGTTTTTAGTTAGAACACATCTTGATTTTAAAGAATGACCAGATTATTGGTGAGTCTTTTTAATTGGTATTTAAAGTATGTTGTTTACGATCAAGTCAAACATGATAACGGTTTAGATAAACAAACGTCTCCTTCTAAACCACTGGTTCCTGATTCTTTCAAAGAAAAGAGGTTCAATGCTACATTCTGGTTGCCATACAAACCGAAAGTAAAACTTTGAAAGTCTGCCCTGTAACCACTGGCCCAATTTTCAAATATTCAAAAATATGTTAATTATGTGACCATGAATCAAATTCCTTTACCCCATGATGATTCTTAAAAAAACCTTGCTGCTAGGGGGGCATGGCTACCTTTTGTCTATATGACTTTATAGATAAAAAAAACTTCAACTCAGAATCTCCAGATCCGATTTAAAAAAAAATGTATAGAAATGTTCCTAAGGTGATCCTCAACGATTTCTTTAACCCCATGTTGTTCATAAAAATCCTGACCGCCAGGAGTTGGGCTACTCTTCAATGTATGCAACCATTGACTCGATTTCAAAATATTGTCACAGAAAAGTACCTACGGTGACCATGTATCAAAATCTCTTAAACATTGTAAGAGTTATGGCCCTTTAAAAATTTCAAATGTCCATGTTTTTTAAAAGCCAGTTTAAAACGGGGAATATTATAGTTGCACATGTGGTGTACGGGAGGCAGGCGTCCAATATAATTGTAATCAATAATTATGCCCCCCCCCCCTTCGAAGAAGAGGGGTATATTGCTTTGCACATAACGGTCGGTCGGTCGGTCGGTCGGTCGGTCGGTACGTCGGTAGACCAAAGCTTGTCCGAGTGATTACTCAACAATTCCTGGGCTTATGGTCATCAAACTTCGCATGAAGGTTGGGCCTGACCAGTAGATGACACCAATTGGTTTTAGGGCTCATCAGGTCAAAGATCAAGGTCACAGTGATCTAAAATGGAAAAAATGATTTTAAAGATTGTCTGAGTGATAACTCAACAATGCCTAGGCCTAAGGTCATCAAACTTGATATGGCAGTTGGGCCTGACATGGCTCCTTTTGTTTTTGGATCGGGCCAAAGGTCAAGGTCACAGTGACATTGAATAGTAAAAGGTTGTTCGAGAGATTACTCGACAATGCCTGCACCCATGGCTCTCAAACTTGACTTTGGAGGTTGGGCCTGACCAGTAGGTGACCCCTATTGATTTAAGGGGTCATTAGGCCAAAATTCAAGGTCACAGTGACCTTAGATGATAAAAGGTTGTCCGAGTGATAACTCAACAATGCCTGCACCAATGGCCCTCAAACTTGACTTGGAGGTTGAGCCTGACCATAAAATGACCCCTATTCATTTTAGGGGTCAAAGTGCAAAGTCACAGAGACCCTGAAAGCAAACTTGACAATTTCTTGACCTATGATCATCAAATTTGAGATGAAGGTTGGGCCTGACCAGTAGATGACCCCTTTAAGTTTAGGGGTCATTGGGCCAAGGTCAAGGTCACAGTAACCTTTAACGCAAAGAAGTTAACAAATCTTCTCCCAGTTATATTTCAGCAATGCCTGAACCTATGGTCATCAAACTTGACATTTAGGCCTGACCAGGGGATGACCCTTATTGATTTTAGGAGTCATCAGGCCAAAGGTCAAGGTCACAGTGACCTTATATTCGAAAATGTTGTTCGAGTGATAAACTTGACAATGCCTGCATCCATGGCCCTCAAACTTGACTTGCGGTTGCGTCTGACCTGTAGATGACCCCTTATAATTTTAGGGCTCATCGTGTCAAAGGTCAAGGTAATAGAACGAAAAAATATTGTCCGTGTGATAACATGACTATGCCTGACCCATAGCTCTTGAAGTTGACATTTAGGTTTTGGGTGACCAGCTGATGACTCCTATGGATTTTGAGTTCAAAGAGTAAAAAGGCATGGTCATAACACACTCTATCCTCACACTTTGAATTGTCATAATCTTAAAACTGCCTCAACGGCATCCAATATCAGTGACAAATCAGCTGTCATTTCGGTCCATGCATATTTCATTCAATAGTCCATATAATCCTGACAACATGGCGGTCAGGGGGGCATAATGTTTGACAAACATCTCTTGTTAATCCCTTTGTTAATCAGGTGAGCGATATAGGGCAAATTTGGCACTCCTGTTGTATCGACAATTTATTAAGTTATTCTTATGGTTTCAAAACGAAATAATAATTAAAACAATTGCTGTTAGTCCGACCGTTTTCGACTGGAACATCTCATAGTTTAATGGAAATGATTCCGCATACAGTTCAAGATGCGCTTGATTTATAGGGACAAAAATGTATGAAACAAAAATCAAATCATTATGATTCACTTGTAACATACAACTTTTACCTCTCAATACTGCAGTAATCCGACGTTTAAACTGATTTTTTTTCACAGTTTGCTTGCTCTTTGTCAATTTTCATTATCAGTCATAGCATTTAAAATGACGTTTATAGAAGAACCAAGTTGATGATAACATGGTTTTATTTTTATCATAAACATATCTATAGTGTTCTACGATTGTTAACCATATGTTAATTGCCATGTACGATTGTATACCGCAGCACATTAACATACGTTTTTCTATTTAATTTAAAAAAAATCCAAAAATGAAAAAAGGCCTCCACATCAAAGTCATTTAAATGCTTTTCCCATAATGGCGGCGTTTGGGGGTCTTAATCACACTCAGCGATAGCTCTCGTTTTGCTAGGTTGATTTCCGTAAGTTACAGAAAATGTGGTAAATATATACAACTGTAGTAGCTTGTATCATTTATCAACATTTACCTCAAGTGCAATGTAAATATGAAGGTAGAATGAACCTGCATGATATTTGTAATATGTAAACTTATGTCGTTCACAGATCTACGTCATCGGCTAGTCAAGTACTATCAGAAGCAGCTCAACGGCGCACCCATATCGCCCCTGCTGTCGGACAAGGACGAGAGGCTGGTCAAGTTTTACGTTCCTCCGAAGATCGTGGAGAAAGACCACAGAAGACTTGGAGACGATCAACAACAAAATGGTTCTCCTATTTTCTCTTACAAACAGATTTTCCGTAAAGAAGAGGGGTTAGCCAATACAGTTTTCGTAGTAGGCGAGAAGGGTATGGGAAAATCATCATTTTCTGCTATGTGCACCATAAAATGGGCTGCACAGTTCTCCGTATCGATAAAAGACTCTGGAGGAAAGGGTTTAGATCAAGATAGAGAAGGGAAGACTTCCTTTAAACGGCCGTCAGATCAGAGTGAATTGTTTCTTCTATCCAACGATCACATAATAGCAAAATTTAATATTCGAAGAGAATTTCAAGAAATATGCCATTCATTGTCTGATTATGATCAAATGTATGTAAGATGGCAAACGGAGGAATTTTGTGAATTATTGTCACAGCCCAAGTACGATCGTCTTCAAGATGAGGACACACTTAAAGACATCGAGTTTATGTTTCACATAAAACTGAGAGATTGCTGTGAAACCTGTGAACTGTCCGACATGATTCGAGATCAGCTGATCAACATTATTTACCGCCCAGAGAAGAGGGCCGCTGGCTACGACACTATGATAAGTGTGTTGTCAAACCGAAAGTGCATCGTCATAGCAGATGGGCTGGATGAATGGTCGCATCCTACTGAAACAAAGTGTTCGTGTTCGTTAGAATACAGAGTTATCCCTCATTTATCGCAAACGTTAAATGCAACTGTGTTGATTACATCGAGACCCTGGCGAATGTCCCAAAGCGTTAAAGACACCAACATAGGCAAATACCTAGAAATAAAGGGTGTAGCTAGCACGCCGCTATTGGTTCAGAAAACGCTGGGTTGCCTTAATGAAAAGGTAGCAGAAGAGAACAAATATTTTGATTTTATCCGATTTGTTGCCAGAAGAAGACTAGTGCATCTACTCTCTGTGCCTATCATTGTACTGTTGCTGGTTTGTCTGTGGTTCGAGAGAGTACATGAATCATTTTCTTTGTGTGACATATATGCATACATGATGGACATGATGTTTGGGAGAAAATCGCTTCCTGTGCTTAGAGTTTCGCTCGAACACAAGCCATTGCTTCAATGTTTCAAGCAAACTAAACATGTACAAAATTTCTACAATATCGTATTGAAGTTGGCACAACTTGCATTCGAGAAATTGTTTTCGAGGGACCGAAAGTCATCCCTTGTGTTTCAAAATGTTGACTGTTTGACACAAGAGGAGCTCCTGTTTGTTCTGAAATCGGGTATCATGCGAGAAACAAAGTCACAATCTTTAATAAGAAAATCATCGAGTTTCTCATTTATCCACAAAACAGTACAGGAATTTCCTGCTGCAGTTCACATTGCTCACCATACCGAAGAGTTTCAAAGCGTTATTAAGCCGAAGTATCATGAAGCATTTCAGGAGTATGTAGCATCAGATTGCCCATTTATGGACAGTTCAATAGCTGATGTATCGCAGGTTTTTAGCTACATATGCGGTCTAAACAGTGAAGTTGCACAGGATATGTCTATTATGATGTCAAATGCTGTAATGGAACAACGTGACGACAAATGTCAGTACGACCATTGGTGTAACGTAGTACAAGATACACTTTGTTCTGGTTATAGAGAGGCAATAGCTAACAATGTACAGAATATTCAACTGCAACTAATGTGCTTTGATATTGATTATTTTACTGATCTTACGACTATGGATTGGTCAAACTTAAAATCCTTGATATCGATGAACAAGTCTCAGATGCGTCATATAACTATCTTCGGAGTAGAGAAAGAGATCAGCGAAGAAGAGCTCCAGGAGTTGTTCGTCTGCTCAAAGGACATTCTCACCCATGTGAATATACATAGCCGTGCTGGACAGTATGACCTTTCTGTTTGTTGCCGTCTGCAATATTTGTCAATACTCAGTACTTTGATATCGAATATTACGATTAATACGAGTAGTTTAGTCGAATTAGTGTTGAACGATGTTTCGGAAAACGTTGAAAGAATTATTTTAAAGTCATTAGAACAAAAATGTGAGCAATTAATGAAGTTCAGCATTTACTATATCACGGACATTAGCTTATTTTGTAAGACACTTCCCCAGCTGATTCGTTTAAAACAAATAACGATCAGTGATACATTCCTCGGTGATCACCCACTACTCCTCCCACCCTCTGTCACCGATGTTACCCTGGAACAGGTGGGAATGTCTGCGCAGTGTTTGAGGGAGCTGGTAGAGAGGGTGGAGAACTACTCTCACACTGTGAATTGCCGTATCAACAAATGCGTTGTGTATCCAATCATGGATTATGAAGACATTAAACGGTACACTCAATCGAGTAAAAACTTTTCGTTTGATTGACGCTGAATTATTTTTATTTGGTACATTGATTCTTTCGAAAAAGAATTATTGTTTATTTAAGTGAGATAACAGTTTTATGTCATTGAGTGCCACCTCCACAAGCGAAAATGTGATGCTTTATAGTATGCTTAAACTTCTGTGTTAGTTGGAATTTAATGGCAAAAGCGCACTGAATGTGTTTTACATAATATAAACCAAAGGCCGTTGTAAGGTGTTTTATTCTCCCTACATTTTAACTGCGTACGATGGTTGATGCCTTTTTGTACTTAAATGCATTATCGTGTTTAACTCATTTGACTTTAATGATCAAAACAAAAAATGCTTTTATGATTTAGATACAGCTAAAATATTAGCAACATGTAGGCGCTTTCGAATCTGGGAATTTGTGACCACATAGCCATTAATTATTTGTAGTTATAATGGCTTTTATTTTATAATATTGTGTAACGCTGTTTAAGTATATGTGTTATTTCATAAAGTGTGAACAAATCAACCTTAAAGGCAAAGTTTTATGTGTTTCACATAATGTAAAACCAAAGACCGTTTAATTCATTTTCTCCTTATCTTTTATTTGAAACGCACACAATATAGGTTGATGCAATTGATATTTAACTTTAATGCATAATAGTGCTAAATTCATTTGACTTCGGTGATAAAAACAATAATAACCTTTATGATATAGATACAGCTAAACAAATATTAGCGACATTCAGTAGGCGCTTTCGTAACTGAGCCGTTTGTGGCCACGTAGTCATCAATTAATGTTTTGATTAGTCTATTAATGTTTTTAGGGAGAGGGGTTAGTTTTAACAATTTGTTTTTACATGTTAAAAAGGTTAAGAGAAATCATTCTTTACTTTCATACATTTAGATTAGTTAACATTACGAAATGATACTTGGGCTAGCACTTTAAACACGTAAGATATGTGTGGTTAAACGTAGATAAATAAACGACTGTAGGTATTACAGTCGAAACTCGTTGGCTTGATATTCTTGTGACAGGTCAAAATACTTCGAGCCTCGAGAATATCGAGCCAAGCGGGATTGCTTACAAAATGAGATTCTTTCTTTGATGTAATACAAAGTCTTGTTTACCTCGTTTGTTATTTGCTACGCTATCTTTGCAAGAGAAGGGTATTTATTGCAAATAATTACCGCACACATGTCATACAGTTCGCAACGATACTTATACGATTCTAAGAAAATATCATTTGATTTGTTTTTATTATTTATTCACGCAATTATATTTAAAATAAAAATACATTTATACGATAACAACAAACAATCAATTTTATACAGTTAGTAACATACAATCATAGTTCATAAGATATAAGCACAGTACTGAAAATATAGATATCGTATTAGTATAACATTAAGCACGTCTGACTGTTGAAACATTTTAGCAATAAAATAAATGCATGTTACATGTTAAACAGCTTTAAAAAATGAGCTGATGGGGGAAGTTTCGTAGTGTGTTTTATATGAACGTCGCCTTTTCAAAATACATTGAAATCTATACATGGAAAACAATTGAAGTGATGGAATGTTTAATGAAACTGTTAATCCATTTAAATTTGATAACAATTATAAAACCAATTAAATTTTTTTAATCGATTAGGGTCTTGTGCTTAAAGCTGCTCTCTCACATATTGAGCGTTTCGACAACTTTTTTATTTTTTGTCTTGGAAAGAGCAAATTTTTGCGTTAATATCTGCAACCCAATGATATAAGACTGCTGACAAAAGATCAGATCGCATATTTTCATATTTCCGAAAATTAATGTTTTATGGCTTAAACCGTTACTAACGGTTTAAGAAAAATGCATAAAACATCCATTTTTTACTTAAATATAAAAATTTGCGATCTAATTTTTTGTCAGCAGTCTTATATAACTGGTCTCCATGCATTTTCGCAAAAATTGGCTCGTTCCAAGACAAAAAATAAAAAAGTTGTCAAAACGTTCAATCTGTGATAGTGCAGCTTTAAAAAACCAAGCAAACAAATCAAGATGTCAAATTCTTATCTAAACCCGCGAAAACGATTTTGACCCAAGCAAATAAAACAAAGTGTGAATTTCTTACCTCTGACCGCGAAAATGACATCGGGCATAGGGAAATCTCGACCCTCAAGATATCGAGCCATCCGATCGATTTCATATGAACAAAGAGTAAAAGAAAATCGGTCCTTTTAATCTGGTTCGAGCCAACGAGGACATCTAGCCAACGAATTTTGTCTGTATTTCGATGGTAAACATATATATATATATTTAATAATGTATTGAAAATAACGAAAATTTACTTAAGATGTTTCTGTAATAGGGGCCCTGCTGTACCTCTTACATTCCTATTAATACAGTACAGTTTGTTTATACAGACACTTGTATTCTTGCTGATTGTTGAGTATATAGTGGAATTCTTTTTAAATATCTTACATGCTCATTTTTGATAATAAATAGTTAAAAACCAACGGACTTGTTATAATTACTTGGAATATATTTTCTCATATATGCTCCAGGGCTGGCCCAAATTTCTCGAAACTTCTCTATAAAATGTGTTATATTTACTTCTTCAAAAATTTTAAGAAATGATGTAGGAATAATCTGTATGATTATCAGAATAAACCATTTTCCATTTATCAAAATCCAGCTTCAATTATTTAGAAGATGCAGCGAAAACAGAAAATTGCAAGCTAACAGAAGTTGTGTCGCAGGGGAAGCTTCAATTCGTGAGGAAAGACCACAGAAGACTTGGAGACGATCAACAACAAAATGGTTCTCCTATTTTCTCTTACAAACAGATTTTCCGTAAAGAAGAGGGATAAGCCAATACAGTTTTCGTAGTTGGCGAGGATTATCGGAGTTGAATGCGTTCTTTGAGTTTATGATATTCAATTACTAACTAAACATTTTCAACTTTAATATATAATTTATATTCATGATAGCAACAGTCATAGTATTTGGGAATATGTGTTCAAAAATGTTTGTGTGTTTATAGCCTTTTCGCAGACCTTTTCGCAAGGTAGGCATTTCTTGGCCGGACAGCATCTGAGAGGTGACGCCGTCTGCTATGAATGCCGGGGCACTTTGCAAACGGCTGTGTAGCACCCTTCATACAGCAGGGAATCAGACTCATGGTCTCAAACGAACTAAGACGGGAAAGTCTATAGAGCGGCGACATTAAAATGAACAAGCCGGACATCCTAACAAAGTAGTGAACCCAAATTGTCATGTGAGGATTTCTTCACCATCAGTCAGTTGGAAGATTGATATACTTACTTGATACTAAAAGCATTTGTTTTAATTTTTTGTCACACTACGGGTACTTAGGTTGCCTTATTGTCCGTCTAGTCCCCTTTTCCGCTTTAGTTTGGAAGGAATTCGTGCATATGGCTTCAGATACATTGTTGAAATATTCATATTTAAGGAAGAGAAAGATATTTATCTTCAAGGTAAAAATACTCAGTATTTTGACACAACGAAGTTTACAGGCAAGGTTTTGGTTGCACAGATTGATTGTACTATTGATTTCAGCTTACAGGTAAAAGCTATTTGGAGACAATCCCTTAGATTCGGTATGAACCGGATTATAGACATGAGCGTGGGAAAATGGTTGAATCCATTCATGTTACAGGGGCGCCAGGATTTGTCCAGAGATATATCAATCATTAATAATTGATAATTATACATATATACCTGAACCCTGTTTCTAAATTTGCCACTTTATTGTTTGATTCGTTTTTTAGAACGTTAATATGTACGCAATTGTTGTAATTGTACAATTATTGTTCAATCGAGTAACCTGGGCAAAATGTAGTTGTCTATTTTGATAGAATGCTCAATGTGATTTATTTACGATGTTACATAAACCTGGAATGATAATGAGTGAAAAATATCATGTTTTTGAACCAGGAATGTTCTTCGGGGTTGTTGAGGCTTGTTTTTAATGGACGAAAGTGTTCGACCACTGAAACGACAGGGGCGTAGCTAGCCCTCTATTCATGTGGAGTCATAATTGTGCCAGGGGGTACGGGGGCATGCCCACCCCCTCGGAAAAATGTGAAAACCATGGTGCTTTCTGGACGTTCTTATGTGCTTTTTGTACTGGAAAATGGACAGTTTTAGTATCATGTAGTCAAGTAAGCATGCTGCAACTTTGGCTGATTTTTCATTATTTTTTTGTGAGAACCATCAAGGACGTCGCTAGCCCTTTTTATAATTACAGTTGTGGTTTGGGGGCAACCCCGAATTTATTTTAAAACTATAATGCGTTGCGGGCGTTCTGTGGTGCTTTATTTAGTACCGTTTACTGGAAAATGGACAGTTTTAGGATGGTATATCAACAAATATACCCTAAACTCGGCAGATGGCTAATTTTTCCCAAAACAGAATCATTTGGCTTCAGTCGCGTACTCGCATAAAGGCAGCTACGCGCCTGTAAGATAGATATATAATTCTTTATTCCCTCATTTGAAGAAGAAATTGGACATAGCATTGCATACACATACATAAGTGAGGTCGAAGATGTTCATAACTTCATATACACGTGGAACATGGTTGTATAACTTAATTACATGTGATAAGACAATAGAGATGAAGCTTCAATGTCTATAAGTAAATACGAGTATATCAGCAAGTAAATACATACATGTATGTTCAAGCACTTATGACGTAACAATACTATATCGATTATAGGAAAATAATGGCGCTAATTAATTCGTGTTGCAATTATTACTTAATATAGAATAACACAAGTGCATATAATGAGTTCATAAAAATAAAAGTGTTTTCAATACCAATAGCCTAATGACCAACTTATTTTTTGCTATAAAATATACACAGTCAAATCTTAAACGAGAGCTATTTCTAAATGCCCAGCACAAATAAACCATTTATGTGAATTCAAACTTGTTTCGGATGTTGAAGTACATGTTTAACCTAATCGCAAAAATATATCATACCTTAAGACTTTTATCATGATATGATAATACCCCGCCAGTGTTTTGAACGCTTTCCATGATGTGGCTATTATTGATACCATCGAAAGCAAGTGGTGCCAATGACGTGAATACTAGAGCCGAATTCCGTTAGCTCGAACTCACAGGGACAGGCGAAAATACTTATTATCAAGTTCGAGCCAACGAGGCATTCTAGCCAAGCGAATCGACTCAACGGGTTACCACTGTTTCATTAATATTTCTTGACCGTTTTATATTGGAACTTTATTACGGGCTAGTACATATGGGTGAAACACTATTTAATTTATAAATAATATATAGCATATTAATCTGCTGAGGAAATAGAAAGAATGTCAAACAAGCCAATTCGTTGCATTACATTTCCCTGCCAGAATAGGCAATAAAGATGGAATGGAAATCAGATGTTCATGAAATATTCAAATACAATACCGTTGCAGACTGACGGACTCTTATGAGCATTGGATAAGAGGTATCTGTTGTAAGAGAGCTGCTCGTCTGCGATCGCCTTGTTTAATAATTCTATAAGACAAAAAGTTAAGCTAAAAATTAAACGAGAAGAACATATCGCCTGCATCAAAACAAATTAACGACCATAATGCGTACTGGCTCTTTAAAGTGACATTCTTATTCAAAATCAATACTTTTTGTGAAATAATCCTTTAACCGATGGGAAAAATGGTGCTCAAAGTTCAGACTATTAATTAGTTCAATACAATATCCCAAATATATGCATGCGAAAAACATACCTTTAAACAGATGATTTAATTCCATATATAAGTATTTTGTTTTAAATGTGTATTCATTTGTTAAAATATTTTAAGCAGATGAAACGTTTATAGATTGAAAAGGCTTGAATTTGTATCTTTATTTCAACCATACATTTCCACGTTCTGTACGATCCGGAAATTTTAACCAACAACGATTCCATCATTAGCACTGCAATAGAAACATAAAGATATACATTATACCATTGTGCAGTAGTCCCAGCCATCCAATCATCATTAAAAAACGAAAGTAATTTCGTAGTCTCGAGCACAGCTAATAAAACCACAGAACAGCATGTCAGTATTCAAAAATATCAATATGAATCTATTATGCATGTTTTAACCTACATACTGCTGTTCAACAAGACAAAACGTCAGTATGTAAACCTTTTAACATAAGGGATAACTTAATTGTTAGAGTCATACCTGTTCTCGCAAATGTATTTTTGTGACCGAGTGCATGTAGCATCGGCCCACTGGTAATTCTTGGACGGGGCGTACAAAACGCAGTTCTCATTAGACAACCTGCCTGGCTCGCTGGATCCCCAGTTTGTAAACGCGCCTGGTTCAAGTATAGTGTGCGAGGAGGCCCACGTCCACACACCCTCCACCGCCTTGTCATTCAGACCGATCCAGAAGTAATCACCTGAGATGTTGAGCATTGTACCTCTTAGAATTAGTAGTCCGCATATTCCTTTAAACCAATTAGGCTTTTCTTGAAAACTTTAAACCAATTTTACATAGCAAATGCAAAGTGGCGCGGCCAGTAATTGAAAGTGTCAATTAAAAAGATACTATTCTGGTTTAACCAGAATGTACCATTAGTTAAGAGCGTTGAGTTAGGTGAATAAACGTAAGTGAGATTGAAGTCTATGCCTAAGAAATAAATCACAATGTATTAAAACCAACCGATTGTGTTTTCTAATCCTGTCTTGAGAGACTGATGTTGCCATACGTTTGATGCATTTTTCAATATATTTTACCGGTTCAATCAAATTTACTTCTGTCTTTACTACATGTATATAATAGTGTTTTGATCGAAAAGGGGTCGTGCTATCATACCATTTTTAGGCAATCACCGAGTGTATTCGCCCTTTCAGACAGGTAAGTCTATTTTAGAACCTCATTTACTGTTTTAACAGTTAATCATTAAGGACAGGTTAATTAATATCTGATAGAAACGTTGGGATTTCAAATGTTAAGTAAATAGAAGGGCTATTCACCGAGTGTCTTGGCCTTTCCTGACAGGTACCTGTCCTCTGAATAGTCGTTTACCTCAACCAGATGTCCACCGATTATCGAACAACTATCCTAAAAAAAATCAATGCCGATTAACGACGTCAATAATAAGGTGCAAAAGTACGAACTATACAAAATAATCATTTTAGAGGCAAAACTCGTATTCGTTGTTAGAGTAAAGCAATAATACTTAAGTGAAAAACCACCGGTCAAAGATTTACTGTGCATTTGTTCGACCTACCAAAAACGCAAATTGGAGAATACAGGGACCAAGGTACCTGCCAAAGATTTTATGTGAACTTGTTCGACCTTCCACAAACGTAAAATGGAGTATACAGGGACCAAGGCACCTGCCAAAGATTTTATGTGAACTTGTTCGACCTTCCACAAAGGCAAAATGGAGTATACAGGGACCAAGGCACCTGCCAAAGATTTCATGTGAACTTGTTCGACCTTCCACAAAGGCAAAATGGAGTATACAGGGACCAAGGCATCTGCCAAAGATTTAATGTGAACTAGTTCGACTTTCCACAAACGCAAAATGGAGAATACAGGGACCAGACACCTGCCAAAGATTTCATGTGAACTAGTTTGACCTTCCACAAACGTAAAATGGAGTATACAGGGACCAAGGCACCTGCCAAAGATTAAATGTGAACTAATTCGACCTTCCACAAACGTAAAATGGAGTAAACAGGGACCAACGCACCTGCCAAAGATTTAATGTGAGCTTGCTCGACCTACGTTAAACGCAAAATGGAGAATACAGAGACCAAAATTTATGCGAAAAGCTACAGAAACAAGCTCAGTAGCAAAAAAGTTTAAACATAGACCCGGGTTAATGGCACTGGGTAAACGCCAATGACATAGAACATAAAAATTAGGTATGATTAACAAGAAATGTTAGGGACGCCTTGGAACGGTCAGTAAAAATGTAAATTTACTGGGGGTTTAAACCAGTTCATGTGTACAAACCTCACTCTCATCCCAACAATACTTAATAAAGATAAAACGCAAAAGATAAATCTTATTAAAGTATGCATTAACTTGAGGAAACTTAACAATAAAACAACTAATAATAAACTTATAGGTAAACCCCAAGTACTTCTATGATTAGAGATCCCAACTCTATCGGCAGACCGAGGAATATAATAATGCAAAAACTTTTCAAAGATACGATGCAGTCATTGCCTCCTGCTAAAGAACCAAAGACTAAATGTGAATTTGCTCGACCTACCTCAAACGAAAAATGGAGAATATAGGTACAAAAGCTTCTAACAAAGACTAACTGTTCGTTTGCTCGACCTACCACACACGCAAAATGGAGATTAGAGGGACAAACCCACTGGCAAAAAACTTACTATGAGCTTGCTCGACCTAACACAAACGCAAAATGAATCGATTACTTTTATACATTTTGAACACAAAACTGTTTATGAAAATGATTTAACAAATGGCCTTTCACACGCAGAGCACTTTATCTAAAACAAAAGAATAGCTATCAAATCTGTTTTGTCAGCGTAATTTATGAAGTTTACATTAAAATAGATTTTTTTTTTTTATTAAACTACTTTTTATTGATTTTATTCACATTATTTATTTTAATATTTGATTGTATCATAAAAATGAAGTAAGGAATACACCATTGTACTTAAAAATCAATGTATTAGTTAATCTGTCCTTACATAAGCTCCGGTCCATGTTTCTTTCCCATGACTGAAGAAATAGCAGGCACCCTGGTGAACCTCGAAACCGTCCGGCAGTCCGCATCACAAACATCTGCAACAGGAATAAATAATAAAACCACGAACCTTATTTGTATCCCATATCAATAAGACTAGGAATAAAAACTTTATTTAAACTAAGAATGTATTACCAATTATAACTGAAAATGCAAATATCAGATGAACCACAAGGTGTGACGCCATTGTTGGTAATATGAATGTTCAAAAAAATAAAAAAAGAATCCTTATCTTGCAGCTCTTTATAGCCAAATGTAATGCTCGCTGTCATGTTTCTGTTGATAACGGAGTTCACTGGCCAGTGGACATCATTGCAGCTAATTACAGCTAATTGGGCCACGGAAAGACAGAACTGAGTTTCATCATTTAGGTATCACTATAAATTATCACAGACTAAGAGTTTTCTGTGCAGTTGACAGGAATTTATGCAGACTGAAGTCTTATTCCGTCTCAATCCGTATGACACGTTATAACATCATCGACCATCAAATTAATATATTTTTGCGAACAAAAGTCACAATTTCCAGCATTTTCGCCCCACTACTTGACGCATATACGCCGCACCACTTGGCGCATTTACGCCCCGCCATTTGGCGAATTGATGCCCCGCCATTCGACGCATTTACGCCCCTTCACTTGACCCATTTACGCTCCGCAACTTGGCACATATGCGCCCCGAAACTCGACGTATTTATGCCCCGCAACCCGACGCATTTACGCCCCGAAACTTGACGCATTAACGCCCCGCCACTCGACCAATTTACGCCCCGACACTTGACGCATTTACACCACGCCACTCGACGCATTTACGCTCCGCCACCCGATGCATTTGCGCCCCGCCACTTGACGCATTTATGCCCTGCAACTTGACGCATTAACGCCCCGCCACTCGAACAATTTACGCCCCGCCACTTGACGCATTTACACCCGCCACTCGACGCATTTACGCCCCGCCACCCTATGCATTTACGCCCCACCACTTGACGCATTTACACCCCGCCACTTAACGCATTTACGCCACGCTACTCGCCGCATTTCCGCCCCGAACTTTCGCCTATGTCATGCATGATGATGTTTTTATGATTACTTCAATTCATGCGCAATTTCATATCTGAGGCAATGATAATGGATTTCACCTTTAATTGAACATTTGCTATTGTATTTTTTAACAAACATCCACAAGTGTCACAGTGACACTTTGTCGTTATGTTATACCTTACATAAATGTGTCCCTTCATTTTTTATATATAAAGTCGATCGGTCCGTTCATTGCTGTATTTAAATAAAATTCCAGTTTTATGATATCCTCGGTCCATAAAATATTTCTGTCCTGTCCTTATATTTGATAGACCTCTGACTTCATAATAAATGGTAAGTGTAATTTTCACAACGAAAAAAATGTCGCAAGTAAACATGAAAAGTTGAAATGCTTGCACATTATTTATTTGTCAATAAAACACATCAAAAGCGATTACAAATTATTGAATGATAATATAAAATGCTTCGTATAACATAAGAAATATAGGTCAAGGGTTATGGACATTGCTTAAAGCATCGGTCTATATACACCTTAGGGGGTTGACTGGCCGTTCCTTAAAATGTCATATGACCTTTATTGGTATGTTACATTTTTTAATTATAACTTGAAGGAACAGTTGTGTCATGATATTGTATAATGCAGCTATTATGCAGCTAAAGCATTGCAACCAAATAAATAAATGAATAGAACTTTAATATTTTTGTATTCATAATGGCAATCATATAGAAATGAACACAATCAGGTTATTTTCTCTCGCACGATTATGTATGTACTAATATACTAATATACAAATCATCAAAGCTAAGAATATCTATTTATTTTCATAATAATATTCGTGTTTTTGTTTTAATTATTTTCAAACTGAAATGATCTGTTGTTGAAAGTTGAATACATTAACAAAGCAGTAAAACAAGGGTATTTTAAATCCATTTTTTTAGTAATAATCCCACACGATGGTACACGCGATATATATACTTTACTAATGGTCACTCGACTAAGGTACATGTTCCTTATCCTTAACACTAGATTTGTTAACGAATCTTAGACCATGCACAATAACAGAGCTATCAAGTTGCCGTTGCAGTAATTATAACAACACATTTAATGGCAAAAAACATCTGAAGGAATACACATTAACTAGTATTTATATTGCATTATTCAAAAAAATATCTCCTTTTCTCAAACTTTTTGGCCATGTCATATCGAGAATAAAAATCATCGTCTCCCAACAGCTGCTGTTATCACTGTGTCAACAATTGCGCAAAAATAGATAACTTCTGTTTTTAAAGCTTTGAAACGTGTTATATGAGCAATAACAATAATATTAAGGCTTTTGAAGGTCACACATATGTTTAACACTAAACAGCATGAATTTTCCCCTTGATTCTCCATATAAAGGAATTCGTTGCCCCAGTTTGATATGGTAAATTGCGTCGACGTCTTGAGAGTTCAAAATAAAAAGATCTCATAACGCGATAGCATGATGACATCTAAGCACTTTCTTATGTGTGTTATATTAGAGGTGGGATTCTTCTTCCAAGTCGGTAAGACATGTGTTGTTTTTAATTGTTATATTTGAAGCTAAAACGTTAAGAAATGCAATAAAAACGAGAGGAATATGTGGAATATGATTACATTACTTATTATGTTCTTTTCCTTGGACCTTATTAAAATCCCACGTTTTTTTAAAAAAAAAATCGTTTGCATTACATAAACGAACTTTTCAACATAAAAACAGTGTAATTACGGCATAAACTAGGGACGTCTGCCGTTATAATGTTCTGCAAAAGATCCTAAGCGTATCACGTTCAAGTATCGTTTTAAATTCAGCCAGATTACTTACTTTAACTTGACTTGATAAAAACAAAAAGAAACACTAGTTAATCGTGATTATCCTAAGATAACTTCCTTTATAGTCTAAATCCCTTCAAATAATGTGCTGATTTTTATATTGTTTTATGGTACATTACAACTAAATGCTAGAACCAGGATGTGGTTCATGATACGTTTTTTTATATTTAAGATTGATTTTGCTAATTTAGATTGATGGTTCATTTAAGTCTGAGTGATGCACATAATTTAAATTTGTTATACTATACATCCAGTCCAATACCTCCAATCAGAGAGAAACAAATCAATTAATATCTCACAGATTAATAATGTTTTGCTGAACCAGAACTTGGCTGTCTTCCGGCCTGATTCAACATGAGTGTCGGGGTGGGCGGGTGGTGGGGGACTTGTGCTTAACTATTAAGTGGGTGAATGTTTTTAGGAGAAACGCGAATGCATTTTTATCGTTTAAATCAATTGGATTTGAACTGAATTTAAGGGCGTTTTTGTTGGTTATAAACTGGTTTCGGTTTTATTTAAGTTTCACGAACTGTGAATTTGTTGTTACAGTTTCAAATAAAAACAAACCAGTTTTATCGTTTTTTTTAACGAAAGCCGAAATCGGTTTTCGAAACCATCGAAACCCCTACCGCAGGCGGTTTCATCGGTCCGTTCCATCCGAAAACTAGTTTACTTTGAAACCAACATGGCGGAAAGTGATCAACCACGTTTGTTAAAACTCAATCCTTTTGATAACAATGCCTTACAATGGGCAAATGAGCTTAATGATAAAGGTTATATTTATAATTGGAAATGATGGCTACATGCAGTAGCTCCGCCATGTTGTTTAAACTGTAAACAAAACCATGCATTTGTTACTTCAAGCCAAACTATCAAAACCGAACTGTTGAAACCATTGACACCAACACTGAAACTGGTTTGGTATCAACAAAAACGCCCTAAGGAAATGTATCGTTTTCATATACATGTAACGCTTCAAATACCAGTTCGTTCCGTTCTGAAGTGTTGCCTGTTAGCATTAAAATGTATAGAGAAATTAATAAGAATTGTATAACCATAAGGAATATCGCACTGATACTACATCTAATTAAATAATGTTACAGACAAAATCTATGATCATCATTGCAGCCCATTACATCAATCCCACATGAAATATCTTTATTCTTAAATTAATGTAATCAAGCTTTTAACAACATGTTCGCAAAGACATCTGGACAAATTCACTCATACCCAATCAGTGGATGGAGAATATTACTTATTTTCTTGTAATAACATTAAGACTTTTAGTATCAATCTGGCCTCGCTTTTCAAACATACTAAAACCTGTTATATCATCTAATGACATTGATCACGAGATAAAAACAAATCCAACCACGTTTTTTTGTTTGTCTTCACATTGACTGTATAACAAATAGTTTAAACCCGTTTTGCCTAGGATATGTGCGGATCATTTGGCTTTCGCTTACGGGAAAAAGGGTTAATATATATAACACAAAACTGTCTTCCAGAATGCGTGCCAATGGAGTGTTATAAGTGTCAAAGTGTAGAAGATCAGACACTTTGTAATACAGTTATTCAATGCCAAACGGGACAGGTGTGTATGAACACTAATTTATGAAATGAATGCAAAGTGCATGTTTGTTTAATCGGTCAATTTGCTTTATATGTTATTGTATATGTATATGCTGCCAGTATATATTAATCTCAATTTTCTGTATAGTCTTGCTACGTGAAAACGATTCAGTCTTCACCTACAGTTTTGTTCGAGATGGGATGCGAAAACAATCAGGTATTCTTAATTTATGATCTAAAACAATAACACAATGTTGATTTTAAACGAATATACAGGAATCACTTAAGACATAGTTCAGCTCACTGAAGGCCGTTCAATATTTTGGAACTATAAGGTTTGGAGGATTAATTTGTCCGTACTATTTCTCATTTTATACTGCACTTTTGTCTTAGCTTGGAAAATAAACAGAAACTCTTCATTCACTTAAAGTTTTATTCCATATTTTTTAAAAGTACTCGTGAAATATTGTTCTTGCAAAATCTACTCAACGGCTGCACACACGAAGTCTTTAGCGGGTCTTATTACCCGAATATGTACGATGTACAATATCTTTGCAGATGGATAATTAAGATAAAGAATGTTGACTATTAACGAGGGGGTTTAATGAATGATTTCTTAATAAAAACAGTTCATGATAAAATAATTGAATATTTACAACGCCTTTTGTTTCGTCATATACAGTTATCTAATTCAGCGTTGTAGCACGGGTTCCCCGGCATCGTCGATCGTCGGTAAACGCCAGACAGCTGCCTCATATTCCTGCCATGAATGTTGTTCAGCAAGCGACCTTTGTAACGACGGACTGTGTGCCCACAGGAAACGTAAACCATTTTCCTGATCTATTTTAATCTTCATTTAACTTTTCATATTTGGCTGTAATTGTAATAAATGTAAACGTTAGATATACGAGCTTAAACTGTTTGTTTGCCTTTGGAAGTAATATGTAAAAGAAATATAAGACAATAAATAAGAGATTGTAACTGCACACTTTATCTGTTGTTCTCTTGAAATCATTCACAACAAGTTCAATTTGCGAGTTATGTTTACTTTTTAATTACTCGTGTAATGTGTAAAGTAACTGATCTGTAAGTTCTTGTCTCTTAGTTAGTATACTTATATTTCGTTGTTAAGTATTCACATGTTATTTTATTGCACGTTAAGAGCTTTGATTAAAAGTATTTGTTCTGATATTAGAATTATTGTATAAAAAACAAAGATATAATCACCAACATCCAAATGTTTGTGTAATTTATTTCAGGTGCATGCGTAGATTCTGAAACTATTGACTGCGCCCTAATGCATTCAGTTTTCAACGTTTGTGCTGATATCGATCATGCGAAAACCTTCTGTCCAAAGTTTTGTGGGCTCTGTGAACATGGTAGGTAAAGTTAAGCATCAACATGTTATTTTGTATTATTATGGTGATATGAATCGCTCCAAAAGTATACGGGGGCACCAGGTACAACCAAAATGGTAACATTGTTGCTAATGACTCGGTACATTGATAGTTGTACATCGGATATACATAGTTCATGGTTTTATTCTGTATCTACATCTACGATATGATAATGTTATTTTATAGAGAAATACTTATTATATTATATACAAGAAAAATATATTTTGTGTAACCAGGACACGAATAGACGTGTACATAAAGATTCAATTCTTTTTAATATCATTATCAAAGCCCATTAAATGCATCATATACTTGGAAGGCTATGTTCATTTGGAAACACTTGTATTTCCATTATGACGCCGCAAAATAGGTTTTATTACACAATTAAATTCAGGCGGTCGTAGGGACATTTTATTTTGTTATCTGACAAAAGTTTAACTCAAGCTTGACTTAGGTAATATTACTTTCTAAATCAAGCGTTACCACGTTCAGAACAATTTAAGGTCAGACCACTACGACACCGACTTCAACTAAGCCGACTCCAACTACGCCGACTCCGACTACGCCGACTCCAACTACGCCGACTCCGACTACGTCGAATCCAACTGCGCCGACTCCAACTACGCCAACCATAACTTCAGGTAACACTGTAGCTACTACCACTGACGCAAGTAAATGTTTATCATTTAAGGTTATCAATTTCGATGAAAAATGAAGTATTGTCATAGTCTTATGATGATGGTTTCGGTGTCATCATAAAACATGCGTTCATGTTACTAGTCACAATAGATAAGAACATAGAGAAGAAAAGCCAATCACATTTGGTTTAATAATTGTTGAATTATGACCTTTCATTGTCATAGAACAATGGACGAGCTTTGGTGCCTACTCTGGTACCCTTGCTAAAGCATGTCTTGATGTAATTACCACTTAATAGGTTCGGACAATACAAGCATATATTGTAGGTTGTTCTTATTTCTTTAGATCACTTGTAATGATAATATCAGGATTGATTTTATCTCTCTCTAAATAAATAAAAACATAATTATATCCACATACCTTCAAAAACACTCCGAAAAGTGAGATGTTGCATACGTGTTTGTCAATAATACCATCAACTAGTTGGCACAGTATATAGGCAAATGTATTCGTGCAGTTGTGCCGGCACAGGCATTTTGTGAAACAGTTTGCTACAAGTAATTAAACCGGGTTTATGTTTAAACATTTTGCTACTGAGCTTGTTTCTGTAACTTTTCGCATAAAAATTGGCACATGGACGCGCGCATGTACATTCGTTTATTCATGCTTTAACGAAAGTTTTATATTTGTTACGCCATTTACACCATTTACACCGTATGTGTAAAGGACATTACTGATATACGCCACAAACTCATAATAATATAGAATATTTTGGGTATGTAAATACACTGTCTCACACATTTCAGTGCCCCTGCGTGTGATTGTGTGTGAGAATAATAATGGTCAATTGCATTGTCCAGCGGACAAGAAAATACAAATAATCTATGTCAACTATGGACGAACACAAGATGCATCAGTATGCCCATATTTTGATCCCTTAGCAACCATTAACCATAATTGCTCGGATAAAGGGGCCTTCGACATCATTAACGGCGCTTGCAACGATAGACAGGTACTTACGCTGCAGAAGTTTGTGTTCAAATAAATTAATACAGTTTTGAGACTGGCCTCGCAAAACTTACAGCAAACATAATTTGATAAAGAAATGAGGTAGGAGAGTTATATAGAAACAAGGGCTGTTCGTAAAGATCGATGACAGGCTTCGTATCTTTAATATCAAACTAGTTATGTAATGATAAACTAAGTTTTTGAAAAGACATCTATTTTGGTTCATTTTTCACACATATTATGTAATTATGTATTTATGATCATATATAAACCTTATACTTAAAGGTAGATATATTGTATAGCTCACTTAAATAATTATCATTTTCATTTTTTATAAATATTTACTTACAAAAACACATTTCAGTAATATTTGTTTTAGTAAATTCTCTTTGAGCGAAAAGTGAGCATTGTGTGTAATCAAGTTTCGTTGCTCAAAAGCATACGTTATGACTTGCTTTCAAACTTGTTATGATCTAGTTTTGTTAAAAAACAAAACTGCGTACTGATACGCACAATATATATTGAACGTAAAAATATGCAAACTGTATATGGCGTAGCAAATTTGGTGTTAATCTCCCAACGCCATTTTTTTCCGCGAACGACTTATTTTTTCGTTGTTGATTATTACTTTCAAAATACACAGAAAACAAACATTAACTATGAACAATATCTTACCAAAATGAATCACGAAATAGAAGTATTCAAGTTTTTATGACTGTTAATATTATTTTCAGACAAAGAACGATATTACTCAAGCATCGTCGTTAAGGGCTGACCCAATACGTTCGGTATTCAGTATTTGGACAGACTGTAATGCTAAATTTTCAGTTAAGTCCGTTTGACAGATGTGGGAGGAGTACGTACAAGGACGCCTTTCGAAATGGCAACACTTTCCAAAGAATAAATAATTATTAAAGATAAAACGAAATTGCCTGAACCAGATTATTAAATATCGTGACATGCAATGTTCTTAGTGATAATATCAACATATTTATTCTTAAATATATTAACAGCAATGCAGCTTGAGCACCTTCTGGTTTGGGGATCCTTGTCCTCATACGTACAAGTACCTCGAGGTCGAATTCATTTGTGTTGGTCCCTGAATTACTGAACTACGGAGCAACATCGACATAGCAAAAGTCAGATACTGTTTTGCTATGAGTGGTTTTATTTCAATAATTATTCCATTGGTGTAGGTAACGAATTGCGATGTTACTTAAAGAGTTGAATAAATATTGTATCAGTGTAGTTGTGTATTATTTATTAGACATAATATTGACGTTAGAAACGTTTCTTTTTTTAAACAACTCATTTACTTCTGGTATGATGTTTTTTGCCTAAAATCTGGTACAGGTCACCATTTAATTCTCGATAGATTTATTGCTTTTAAAGAATCAATTGCAGTTATGCTATGTTAAGTGCACCCATTTTTCAGTATTGTCAAAACAAGGTATCGGATGAGGTTTGAATGCATGAGAACGGAATAAATTCGTAGTTTTGAAGAACAAAGAGCATTAAGTGATTCGGTAAGCCTTGTAATAACTTGCATTGTTTTCACAAGATATTTTACTACAGACAGCGATTTCACCATAGTAAACAAGCAATTGCTCTTCAATCGGTACACAAGGTCGTTCCTAAAAATATTCGTTGTAACATAGATAACACAGTTTTTGCTCGGCGAATCAAAGACGTTTTTTTTACCTCAAACAGTGAATAAGAAAATATTACTGCCCTTGAGAATTATAAGCATGAAATTGAAAAATAGAAAATGTTCGTTTCAGTGTTAAATTGGGATACTTTCAATTAATGACGAAGTCGCTCATGCAAAAGGTTGCTCACTCGGTGTGATATGTTTTGCTAGATTACACTGAACAAACCATTGTCCTATATAACATGAGTTCGGCATACTAAACTTCGATTGTTCATGTTTAATAGAAGGCCATAAATGGTCAAATGGTATGGATTTGCGACTCTCATCAAAGAGTTTGTGGTTTCGACATCGGCATGGAAAGACGTCGGCATGGAATCATTTAGGGAATGTTTTATAAATATCTTGAGCGTAAAACGCCTGCCAACCATATCACAATTTTCAGAGAGCATTTTAGCGAGACTGTGCGGCTTGAGATACAAAAAACGATCGTTTTTGTTGACATTAGCATTATAAATATAATTCCGTCCGATGGGAACCTTACCTAGAAAAAAATACGTACTTATTCCTTTTTCTGGCTTTAAAGAAGAGCTGCTTTCCGAAATGAATCATTTCCGTGCATGAATGAGAATAGAGTTTTCCGTTGTGCTATTGTTCATTATCGAATTTTGTCGAGAAATAGTGTAAACAATGATTTGCATTTTATTTCATTTGCAACATCATTAAATTCCTTTTATTCAAATTATATAAATTGATTTATTTACATCAAAATCATTTTAAAATGAGAAATCAGAAATTATGCTTGATATATTAGATGAAAATGACTAGTACCAGTTCCCTAATGAATTTTTCTGTTTGTCCTAGTCAATTATGGTTGTTTGAAAACTATGGTTGCGCCTATAGTTTTCTAAATTATATTCTTATGTATTCATTTTTTTCTGAAACATCAATGGGTGCAACTATATGGCATTGAGCCATAATATATGGTTGCAAGAACGAAGCGCTCATAATGTATTGGTTCAATCATTAAAATATGTACTGTACAACCATAAATTAAGGGGGCACCGTAGTTAGATCCGTATATTATGGGAATATTGTACACCGACTTTTAGACCCTTACATGCTACGGCTATTACTTGAGCTATACGGAGCAAACGCCTTACCAAAAGCAGCCTGTGTAGCATATATACAAAGTGGACGTACTTTCGAAAATCTTAGTTATCTTAACTTGTTCCACTCACACTTTACCGTTAACAATTTTTCTGCGCGACACAAAATAATGCGAACTTTACCATTCTAAAGCGGAACGATAAATGCAAGTAGACGTATCCCTTTAAAATGGCCGGACGTTGTTTTCATTTCAGTTATTTTTTATATTTAAATAAGCAAGGTGATTTGTACAAAGAAGGGGCGATCACGCATATCAAGTAGTTTCATTCAGACAAATAAAAGCGTGAAACGGTTCAAGGTGCTACAATTAAGATTTACAATTTAAGATCGTTGTTTTTTGAACGCCAAAAATAGCGTCGTCCTTTTCTTACTTTATCGATAGATTACTGATTTTGCAGTCTTAAAGATAAAGACTTTACATTCAAATACATAATTTCATGTGTTTCATCACAGTGAATATCCAAATGCTTTCAGCGCTTTCATTGAGTTACGACCATGATCAAGTGTATTTTGGTCGCCTTCTACTACATGACGCCTACAATGATTTAAAGGCTATCACAATACTTCGACCTTTTGTTGGACGAACCAAGAACTGAAACATAAAGTGTAAATTTCACTTTTGGAGCAAGTCTCACTCAAGTCAGGATGTAGTTGTACTGATATATTCACCAATGAAGAACATTCCGTTTGCTATGATCACGCAGAATGCTGCCTGACCTGACACAAACTGTCATCACCCCAACTGCCACCACGATGAATGCCCTCATTCACAAACATTTGTTTCACGAACTGATGATCGACTTGCCAACTCTGACTCCTATAGTTGTACCGGGAAGTTTTTTCCGGTCCATCCAACTGCGCACAGGATTATCGTTGTAGAAATAAATATGTAATGTTCTAAATTGCACCCTACAACGTTCACTTTGTCCTTTTTTGAGTTATTCTGATATGTTGCAAGGACGTCAGACTTGATAGTTTATCTATAGACATGCAATTCACCCAAATGGTTCAACTGTCTTAATTTCGTTTTAGAGAGTGCTTGGCAAATATGCAATATTAAGTATTACTTTCTATGTAGAAGCCCAATTGTACTCTCTGTTTGGTTTTACTGTTACTTTATGTATACTAAATGCATTTCTAACAGAAGAAGCACCTTTAGTCGCTTATCACAGCAACAGCCATTTTCAGGACATCAACACATAAAAAATAATATATAGTGTTTGTTTGAGGCTTATATATTTGAAACAAGTTATATTTCGCGAAGTGAAATTTATTTCGATTTTACACTGAATGGGTACAATGAACCTAATGGGGATACACAATGAAAGTTTTGTTCCTTAGAAAAGCAAGGCATCTTATATGCAACCGAAAGGTCATTTCGGAAATGACATCTTTTGAAATTGTGTCCTACCGCTATGATCTCTGACGTTTGAATTGGACTTTTGAGCGAGTTAAATTTTCAGTTTACATTTCACTGCTAAATCGTTATAAAAGCATTTAGTAATAGGGTAATCTTGATTCTCAACACAATGATTCCTTTTGAGTGAAGATATTTTTCATACCAGTTTAACGATGTCTTAGGTCAACTTGTACTCAGTTACAAAAAGAATCAATCACACCATTGCTGTCCGGTCAGTTGTATTGTATTCTGGCTGTTCGGTAGCATTTTAAAATACAAGGCGTTTGAATTATGTTTTTGGTCAATACTCAAGAGGACCTACTTTTGTAGGCTCATCATTTTTATATGGACAATCCTAGTTGGACATAATACTCGTATCAATATTTACGGGATATTTGCCAGTTGAAACGCCTTATTTATGTGTATACTCGTATATATGCATTTTTACCCTCACAATGCACATAGTATGTGCTACATTTTATATTAAACATCATAATGACAGACCACATCTTAACTCTTTACATTCTACCCCTCTAAAACACGAGTGGTGTTGTCTTTAAACTTGCCATTGCTCTACAACCCTCGAACATAATATACATGTAATCACCTTGTATTTGAATGTTATGAACGCAAAATATTAATAATTTATTGCACTAGTAGGCCCTGCATTTAGATATATCACCATATTTATCATATTTTATCAGACAATGATACCAATGTTTAGATGTTAGTGCAATGAAACTAAAATACTTATATGAAGCAGGTATTGGCATAATTGTTTATTTATTTATTGTATACACATGTTTTACAGTAAGGTTTCCAATTGAAGAAACTAAGATTATATCATTGTATTATTAAATTTATTCTCTTATCTCGACACGTTCTTTTCCATTGTCTGACCTTCACCACCGGAACACTGCGAATTACCGATGTTATGATTATTACAAATACGTAAGAATTTTTATAACCCTGGGCGTTATTACCTCTATTTTAATTTATTTTAATTTTAAAAATAGTCATAATATTTTTCTGCTGATATTTTAATAACCTAATTTATTCTAATAAAATATAGGAATGTGATGGCGGTGACGTTCTACAGCTCTCATGTTATTAAGCTGGTTTCAATTAGTTTTCGGTTGAAGTTCAAATAGTTCACATATCACACATATGGACTGACCCATGAAGTCCAATCCCATAACTAGATTATCTCCTTTAGCGAACTACCAGTTACATCGCCTGATTATATCTACTTCCGAGGATTCCAAAAATGGCGAATGACATCTTACATAGAATTGCATTCAACAAAAAAACACACAGCCCTTATTGAACCTCAACAACCATAAATATGTCATGATTGAAAAAATTGAAACTGTCAGTTTTTGGCATCATTGGCGACGTCATTATTTGCAGGGATAGGACCGTATGACGCAATATTTGAATATTTGCAGAGCTTAACAGATACAGCGTCGCTATAGAGCGCACACATTTGAACATTATTTATTCATGACCTTTACCAATGGTAAGAACATACGTTAATTACATCCCTACTTCGATTATATCATTATTAAACAATAATTATATTTTATAGATTGAAAATGCAAATTTGTTACCAGGAGTCCAACATCCTCCTTTAGCTAGTAAAATACAGATTGACATGCGGAGGTAACGAATTCACCACAAAAACGAACTTGAAATACCCCCAGTGTTGACGAATGAAGTTAGAAATGACGTCCGCCACGAACCCTCCGTCGGCGTGTTATCATCACAGTTCTTGATCTTAAAAAGTCCCAACAACCATTTCACAAGAGCATTTTATCGAGATCGTGCCCTCAAAGTACATAAAAATATCGTTTCGGATGAATTTAACTAAACAAATATAATTCTGTCCGCAGGTAGCCCTATCTTAAACACATACTTTCATTTCATTTTCACGATTATACGAAGAGCTACTTTCAGGAATGAATCATGTATACTGTGCACACAATAAATATAATAATAGTCTGTTGCACTATTGCTTTTTTGTGGAAATATATCAGGAGATAAATGAAAAATACCTGGTTGTTGACGTATTCCTAAGGCCACTGAATCGTTTCAGCAGGTGCGCGTGAGGTAAGTTCCTACCATTGTAGTATAAGTACAATTGCCGAAAACGTTTTACATATAACTAAGTTAAACGTACCGGGAGTGAAAGGGAAAGGTTTGTCACAAGTTAATATAAATTTGAAGTCTTTAACCTCATTTTTAATTACCAGAAATTCTGCTGCTGTTGACAACAATTATATACATAAAATATTTTTAAAAAAAACATATACAATAATAGTTTATACATTATAAATATATATGATGCCCAAAAGTTTACATATACACTATCAGCCACGCATTTTTGCATATGTATTTAAATATGTGTAAAATGGTATCTGCTATTCCTAAACAAATTCGTTAAAACATTACTGTTCTTATTTATCGAAGACATTTTTGCATATATTAGTTGTACTAACCCATTTTATAATTTATAAACTATAAAACTGTTTGAATCCAATTAACTATGTGCAATATTTATTCTGTTAAACGGGACTATCTGGTCTTTAAATATTTGATACACTTGAATGTATGTTATGTCTTTGAATACTCAATTTGAGCCTCTGAATTGTATTGTCTTTATCAATTACCTCATTTTTTCATGTTGTGCATGAATTTGAGTGAATACAAGTGTTGCCTTGACTTTGACTGCATATTTCGCACATCGCCGCGATTTTTCCTTACCGCAAACGTTATTTTTTTATTCTAGAGTTCACTATACGCTGTGATTGCCCACCGCGTTCATACCTATACTTTCCCCGCGTTCCACCGCGTCGAGTCACCACGATACGTGTTAGTTAACGTTAATTGAGGAAGCTGTCATTTCACTAAAGGCTTTTTCTTTGTTCCCGTTCTATACATATAATTCTAGTCAGTTTTATTAAACTGATACAAATTCGACCCTTCATCTACAAATCTTGGTTTGTACTCAAACGTAGTTTGATCCCTGAAAATTATGCTTGGCAATTATGAAAATATTCAGAGGCTATTGTCGCCTTGTTCGAAAAAATCTAAATTTACGATTGTGATAAATACAATTTGGAGTTAATTAACTTATCAAAGATACTCAAACACTAAATTTTCTAGCGATATAATTATCAAGCTTGGGAGATGAGATTGTTAACCCTCGCAACCGAGTGAATTCCATTCTACGAGCATGGTTCAAGTTACATGTACAACCTCTATTTGTACGTATCACATTAACCTGTTAAAATACCTTCATATCGCGAAAGGCGCATCATGAAGACACGGTGGGTGCACACTTTCGAACGTCGAATGCGATAGATGACGCGCACCACCGCGTTGGCCACTGCGGAATATATCGCCTCGATTTTCCACGATAACACAATCTTTTCCGCGCTGGCAACGTGTTTTCTTGCAAAACACGCGTGGTTGGTAGTGTTTATACAAACATAATGACATTATTGGCTTATTATTAAACTCATGTAGAAAATTATGTCATCACTAAATAGAGACATACAACATTTTTTATTTCACTAGGTTTTATATTAAAAACTTTAAAACGCATGATCAAAATTTGAGAGGTCCGATTTTATTCAACTGAAATAAAGCTACTTTGCATTTGATAAAGTACACAACTGCATTTGAAGAATATATAACAAACAGAAATAGAAAATATCACACAACAAGAATGATTGCACTGAATAATTTTACAAACAAAAGTAAGCGCGTTTTTTTCTTAAATTGAAATCATGGCCAAACATTTAATCAAATACTAATATTAATGAAACAAAAGGATCCGTTACATTATAATTTCAAGAAATTGATTACACATGCTCAATTAATTATGTTAACCCAAGCAAATCTGAATCAACATCTGCAAAAAAGCATCTCAGTGAGAATACAAAATATATTCTTATATCTTTGTTATAAACATAACAAACCCCAAAACCAGTTAAAACACTGTTGCAACATGATAAATAGGAAAAACATACGATGCTTAGGATTAAATGAAATATATAAATACTGCTTTCATTAAAACCAATACTGCAGAAGAATCTAAGCATTCATTTCATAAACTATTAAAATAACTTTCAAGTATTTAAACTGATAAATTACGTTGACATAATATTCAAATCATGTATACAGGTTAATGATTAAAATGATCTAAATTTCAATGAGTAAATATTTTACACAGCCTAGCTAAATTCAGGTTTATAAAAACATAGTTCTGTTTTAGGCATTTTACACTGAAGCATGTACACATGCATATTTTTAATTCAGATCATCTAGAGTCACCCTTTTGTCTTGTCTTCAAACATAAAAGGTCATTTCTTTCATTTGATGGGAAACATAATTGTATGAAAAAGTTCATAGCTTTTAACGGCCCAGTATGTTACGATAAATCAATGCAAATGTAAACCTATCGAAGAGTATGAATACCAAAACGACTTCTCTTACCCTCTTTGACTTGTTTAACCCCCAGGTTGATGAAGAACAATGCATTTATCACAATAACAAGCATGCAACAAAACCGAAAGTAAACAAACAAAGTCACTTCCGAATTAGCAACTCACGTGGCAAAATTGATATTTGAACACAAGTACTCTTTTTCGTTATTTACAGCTGGATCGTTATCAATAACTGTGGTCTTGAGCATATTTATGTATACAATTTACAAAACAGACTAAAAACTTGTTTACATTTAGTTTTAGGTTACACTATGCAGCACAGCCCGAAGTTTGAAGAGAGTCTATAGTATGAGTATGCGACTATGTGGTTTATTCATAAAAGCTAGTCCATTCATATCGGTTATATACTTATAACTTATCAGTATGACAATATACAAACAGTGATCTATTGTTCATAGACAGTCAAAACACCACTATTTGCCAAACTGATTGCTTCCCGAGCAAAGAAAGAATAACTAAAAACTAAAAGATGCATGTTAAGTGCTTGTGTTTTCATATGTCAGATGAATACTTGATGCAAAGTTAATGCAGCAAATAGTATGTATGCCCTAAATTAATTTCTTTTTACTTTAAGTTATTGTTTTGAAAGCTTATTTTTGCACATTTCTTAGGAAACAACACTTTGTAATAGCATTGGACATATATTAAAATACGAAATGATTTTATTCAATTTTGGCGAAGTCAATTGTCTTATTAATATAAATAAGTATTTAATTCAAGACTAGGCTTGCTTTGCTATAGGTTAACTCAATGTACATTGAGTTATTGGAAACTCAATCTATTTTTGAGAAATCGTCTGAACCCTGTGTTGAATAATCCAATAATATAAGGATTAATTGTGCTGTTAATCATGTATGTCCTCACTAAAAGTCATATTCCTACCGGCATTTCAGATTCGTTCTCCACTTTGATAATACTGTATAATCGGATGATCAGCACAGGCTTCAAGCTGACTACAGAAGCCGCAATTAGTACGAAAGTCATTAGTGTAATCTCTTTTGGATTGTTCTTGTTTTGAACTTGTCTGGTGATAATGAGGATGGATGGTTGACTGCCGCCTTGTCTGGCTCTTTCCTTTTCCCATCTAAAATCATTGCCGATGTCTTGCGGTCTTGTAAGTCGAAATGTTCGTTGCTGTTGGTATAATTACGTGGAGCATTTGCAAGCGTTTCCCCACCGATTTCGTCGTTTCGAATTTCTTTATCCTTTTTGTTAGACTCATTTGGTTTTGTCTCGTCAGCTTTTCTCCTCGATACCATCTTCATGGCAATGGTGCCGTATAAAGTGCCCAATATAACAATAGTCAGAACGACTTGTAAAACATCAACGGTAATAAATATTATTTGAATAAGCTCCAGCAATTCGTCCTTAAGGTAGAAACATTATACCCTGTTACAGTGACATTGTTTGGCATTGATATTTGAATCGGGACCGATCCTCCGACAAAAATTTCTCGAATAGACAAGACAAAGGAAAATATAATTATTCCTGTGATAGCCATTTTCGCTGCTTTCATAGATAATCGCTTCGAAGACATAGCCATCAAAATGCAATAGAATCTATCTGTAGCAATCGGTATAAGCAAATATAGCGAGTTTGAAATAAACACGTGTGAGAACAGTAAGTGGATTTTGCACAAACTATTGTTATAGTATTTTAGGTATTTGCCAACTCGTAAAAAGTACAAGGAACGTTGACGCTATGAGGCCATTCGAAAGAAGAGCCATCAGGCACACATTCGAAACAGATTTCCTTCCTTGTTTCAAGTAAAATGCAAGAACGAGAGCATTTCCAACAATGCCAAGAAAACATACAATAGCAATAAATATAACTTCTGGAATTAATTTGTTCTCAAAGATCCTTTGATTGTATGCATTTAACATCTCTGTGTGAGCCTCACTCATTGTGTTCTGCCTCAAAAAAGAAATAATATGAATTACTGTTGATACAGGTAACGATAATAAAAAACACCTGTGTTAATATTAATAGTTACATGTTTTGTTCAATGCATTAACTTATGGTCATAATGATGGTGTTTACAAAAAATATATGATGCTAGTGATGAAATATAAATTAAAATAATTCTTTACATAACTTAGATATGTCCATCTGATAATATTCCTTTATCTTCAATTGCTGCAGCGCTTTAATGGGAAGTCTCTTTTCGCCTCCAGTTTATAAAGCCTTTGATAAAAATCTACAGCGTGCTAACTTCCAATGGCTATGTTTCAAGACTGTATTCAAGCGACGGATGTTAGGTAGCGTTCTCAACTACTGCTGGGATGATTCAAATCTTGTAGCTAGTCAAGTCAAGTCAAGTCAACAGTTTATTGAGTAATTAAAGGCCATTGGCCCAAAATACATAACATACAAGAAATGCATGAGTTGTGTCAGGGTAATTAATCGATATAAGCAGAGTGTAAATAAAATACTTCCCCTTAACCATTAATGTTTAGAAAGAGATGGTATACATAATAAGCTAGTTTTCGTAAATCTCCAGATTGATTTGTGTTTAATAACCTATAAAAATCTTCTAATTCAGTACCATTAGAATACCAATTAAATAAATATTGCGTTCGTATATCATTATATTTACAACATATAAAAAATGCATGGTATTCACAGTTTAAAACAAAAATGTTAATATTATCTAGACAAAACCGACAAACGCGTTCTTCTCTTGGGATATTATTATGCCTACCAGTTTCAATTAACAAATTATGATTTGAACATCTAAATTTGCTAAAAGCTAATTTGTGTTTGTAAGGTATATCTAAAGATAAATAACGTTTCACATTAAGCAAAGTTTTGTATTCTTTATAATGAAAACACCGACTGGAACTGTTAATAGAATTGTGCCAGTTTTGGTTGAAACAATCAATAATTCTCCGTTTAAAAACATTGATAAATATAGATATATCGCCAACATCTTGAAATATCCTGATATAACCGAAGCCATACATAAAACGCTTATTCTTAATATAAGTTGCCCAGCAAGTGCGTCCAACTTCATCCAACGACTTGAGCTTTAAGTATCATTGTTTAGGGTATCTATTATTAGAAAGTTGTAATAATTTACAATAATACCTAATACAATTAGAAAAATAATTTATACATAAAGGCAATCTTCCACATTCACCAAGAATCATACATGTATTAGTGCTTTTATTAACACCAATATGCTTCCTACAGAAATCGTTTTGTACATATTCAATCTTAGGACAGAATGTATAGCCCCAAATCTGGGACCCATAACATGGAATAGGTTTTATCATAGTGTCAAACATTTTAAACAGTTCTTTTGTTGGAAAATAACCAAAAGGTTTCTGGTAACGTTTAATAGCAAATAAAGCTTTTTGAGCTTGAGCTGCTAGTTTGTCTTGTGCTGGCGTCCATGACAACTGTGGACTAAACAATATACCCATGTATTTATAAAACAGATGTTGTTTTTATATCTACGCCACGAAATAACCATTTCTCATTATTTCGTAAAGGGCCACCATTTCTAAAAACAATTATTTCAGTCTTATCAAGATTGACCTCCATACCGGTATTTGAACAAAAACTATCTAATACGTTTAATTGTTGTTGCAATTTAAAAACCGTTTCCGCACAATTAGCTACGTCAGCTGCAAACATTAGGCAAATAATATCTGGCATGTCATTAGTAATGGAAATCCCAGAACCACAATTTTCTCGTAAAAGGGCTGATAACTCATTACTGAATAGGACAAAAATTGTCGAACTTCACTTGTCTCCTTGTCTTGTATCGACATTACATGGGAACAAGTTTTTTGCACCATCTGGTGTTTCAACACATGAATTTAAATCGTGATACATATCTTTAAGAACTCTTAAAAAAATACCATGTATACCTTTGTATATTTTGGAGTAATTGGAACAGTTTAACGTGGTTTATTTTGTCAAAAGCCTTACGAAGTCTACGTATAAACAGTAAAAGCGCTCTCCCTTTTAGCTAGTGGTAAAGCACTTGACTGTCAACCCAGGATTCGAAGGTTCCATCCCCCTCTTCTAGTTGTCTTTGAAGAGGAACGTTAAATCGGTGTCCCGTGCGACAGGGCTTTACACTGACACACGATAATGAACCTGAGTAGTTTTATTTTTATGTGACGTGTGAACAAATTACTTGTTTCAAAGATAAAAGTTCAAGTAAGAGCTTCCCGGTTAATAATTATTTAAAGATATACATTAAATGAATAAAATACTACATTTAGTCGAAAGCATTAGTAACACGATTGAAAACCGTCGGCTTGGTTTATCGAAAGAGTGCTCAAATGAGTTTCTGCCAGTTGATGTTTCGTGATGTTTCGTCAATTGAAAATTAAGAAAATAACTGAATTTGAACGAATGGTTGTATTATGCTTCTAAACGCAGGGAACTACAACACCGCCAAACTCGGGGTACCAGAACTCCCTTAAACGCATGGTTCTATTACACTTCCTAATGCAGATTACTGCAACGCCTACGACTGCAACGCCTCTGAACTCGGAGTACCACAATTCCTTCAAACGCATGGTTCTATTACGCTTCTAAACGCAGAATACTACAACGCCTCCGACTTTGGGGTACCACAACTCCCCCAAACGCATGGTAGTATTACGCTTCTAAACGCAGATTACTACAACGCCTCCGACTGTGGGGTACCACAACTCCCCCAAACGCATTGTTCTATTACGCTTCTAAACGCAGATTACTACAACGCCCCCGACTTTGGGCAATACAACGCCTCCAAACTTCGGATTACACATCGCATCCAAACATGGTACTATTACTTTCGTTAACACAGGGTACTAAAACCCCCATAAACTTGAGGTACTCTCGATAACACAGGGTACTAAAACCCCCATAAACTTGAGGTACTCTCGATAACACAGGGTACTAAACCCCCATAAACTTGAGGTACTATAACGCCTAATGAGGTTGGGTACCACTAAGACTCCAAACGCATGATACTATATCGCCTCTTAACGCATGATACTATAACGCCTCAAAACATTGGGTACTATAACGCCTCCAAACATTGGGTACTATAACGCCTCAAAACATTGGGTACTATAACGCCTCTTTAAGGTTGTTCACTCGTAAATGATTAATACCATTGGTTTAATGCGATTTCTGCGTTCACGTTCTTTAATTTTGTATGTTAATATTTTGCCGTCAGATTTTTTTCAAGCTGTTAATCTCATTCCTAAATAGGAAAACTTTAGATCTGTTAATTGAGTGTCATTTGATGATAGTTTATTGCCAGAAGCCTGATATATTTAATATATCTGCGTCGTTCATCATTATGCGCCCTCCCTACTATGGAAATTGCATTTCGTTTTTATCTTTAATGAGTCGACTTCGTTTGAAATAAAGACAATAATATCCCAATGTATTTAATTAAAAATACTTTTTACGGAAAAAATTGATGTAATAAAGAAATAGCATTTCATTTGAAGAATATTGACATATATTTTTTTGTATGTCTCGCGATCTAAAAATTGAGTTCATTTTGGTTAAATTTCAATTATGATTTAGGCCATGTTCAAAATAGGTCTTAATTGGATCTCAAAACGATGTAGCTAATTGATTGCTTGTTATTGATAAATGATCAATTGAGCGAAAGAGTCAATGATGTATGACCGTAAAATTAACTTAATTTGAATATTGAATACCACCCCAGACCGATAAAATGACTGTTATTTGAATACTCAAATGAGAAAAATCTATTAAACTTCCAAATACAAATAAGAATAAACATGTTAACTTGCATAGCCAACTCAGAATACCATATGCAACTTGCAAAGCCAAATGATTATAATCTATTGAGCTCATTGTTATTTTTATTTGATATGTTATGTATGTCTGTTATTCATGTCGGAAAATAGCTCATTGAGCTAATGTTTCTTGTTAACACATACCCGACTTTAAAGAAAGATTTTTGTATCTTGTATCTTGTAACTTGAAAAGCCAAATAAGATTAAACTTGTTAACGTGCATAACCAAATAAAAATACACTATTCACCTGGCATAGCCCAATTAGAATACTCAGTCAACGTGCATAACCAAATAAGAATACACTATTCACCTGGCATAGCCCAATTAGAATACTCAGTCAACGTGCATAACCAAATAAGAATACACTATTCACCTGGCATAGCCCAATTAGAATACTCAGTCAACGTGCATAACCAAATAAGAATACACTATTCACCTGGCATAGCCCAATTAGAATACTCGGTCAACGTGCATAACCAAATAAGAATACACTATTCACCTGGCTTAGACCAATTAGAATACTCAGTCAACGTGCATAACCAAATAAGAATACACTATTCACCTGGCATAGCCCAATTAGAATACTCGGTCAACGTGCATAACCAAATAAGAATACACTATTCACCTGGCATAGCCCAATTAGAATACTCAGTCAACGTGCATAACCAAATAAGAATACACTATTCACCTGGTTGCTCAATAAGAATACTCAGTCAACGCGCATAACCAATAAAGAATACACTATTCATCTGGTTGCTCAATTAGAATACTCAGTCAACGCGCATAACCAAATAAGAATACACTATTCACCTGGTTGCTCAATAAGAATACTCAGTCAACGTGCATAACCAAATAAGAATACACTATTCACCTGGTTGCTCAATAAGAATACTCAGTCAACGCGCATAACCAAATAAGAATACACTATTCACCTGGTTGCTCAATAAGAATACTCAGTCAAAGTGCATAACCAAATAAGAATACACTATTCACCTGGTTGCTCAATAAGAATACTCAGTCAAAGTGCATAACCAAATAAGAATACACTATTCACCTGGTTGCTCAATAAGAATACTCAGTCAACGCGCATAACCAAATAAGAATACACTATTCACCTGGCATAGCCCAATTAGAATACTCAGTCAACGCGTATAACCAAATAAGAATACACTATTCACCTGGTTGCTCAATAAGAATACTCAGTCAACGCGCATAACCAAATAAGAATACACTATTCATCTGGCATAGCCCAATTAGAATAATCAGTCAACGTGCATAACCAAATTAGATAACAATTGTCACCTGGCATAAGCCAATTAGAATACTCAGTTAACGTGCATAACCAAATTAGAATACACTATTCACCTGGCATAACCCAATTAGAATACTCAGTTAACGCGCATAACCAAATAAGAATACACTATTCACCTGGCATAAGCCAATTAGAATACTCAGTTAACGCGCATAACCAAATTAGAATACACTATTCACCTGGCATAAGCCTATTAGAATACTCAGTTAACGTGCATAACCAAATAAGAATACACTATTCACCTGGCATAAGCCAATTAGAATACTCAGTTAACGTGCATAACCAAATTAGAATACACTATTCACCTGGCATAAGCCAATTAGAATACTCAGTTAACGTGCATAACCAAATAAGAATACACTATTTACCTGGCATAGCCCAATTAGAATACTCAATCAACGTGCATAACCAAATAAGAATACTCTATCCAACTTTCAACGCCAAGAACGAATTATGTTTTCAACTTACATAGCCAAAAATGGTCTTCTCTTTAAACTCGAAAGAGCTGGCGTGTGTGGTAGTTTATTGTCTTGGTTCGCCAACTACTTAGTAAACAGACGACAACGCGTTGTTATTCCTGGAGCATCATCTGACTTAAAATCAATTAAAGCAGGTGTTCCACAAGGATCAATTCTGGGCCCTCTTTTATTCCTTGTTTATATTAATGATATAGTTAGCGAAATTGATTCGTCTATTAACCTTTTTGCTGACGATACTAGTCTATTTGTTATAGTGGATTCCCCACAGACGGGGGCTGTTCAATTACAGAGAGATATTGATAAAATAAGTCTTTGGGCTGAAAAGTGGCTGGTCAAGTTTAATCCAAACAAATCAGAATCAATGGTTATTTCTCGAAAGAGGAACAAACCAATACATCCCTCTCTGTACATGTTTGATATCGCTATCCCTGTAGTGGAATCACACAAGCACCTTGGTATTTTCTTTTCTGATGGAGGAAATTGGCATTCTCATATTAACTATATTATTGAAAAGGCTTGGTCTAGAGTCAATATCATGAAACGACTCCGTTATCAACTTGATAGGAGGTCTCTTGAGGTCACCTATCTATCATTCATACGGCCAATCTTGGAATACGCTGATGTTGTTTGGAGTAATTGTACTCAATATGACAAGGATGAACTTGATAAAATTCAAACTGAGTGTGCACGTATTGTTACTGGTTGTACTCGACTTGTTTCCCTGCGACTTCTTAAGATCGAATCTGGTTGGGAGGATTTAAGTTCTCGGCGAGAAAAACACAAGCTTCTTCTTTTTTTCAAAATGAAAAATGGTCTTGCACCAGATTACCTTTCTGACCTCGTTCCACAAACAGTAGGCCAAGCCTCGTCAAGATTGTTAAGAAACTCATCACACATATCTAGCATTCGTACAAATACTTCACTTTATATGAATTCTTTCCTACCCTCTACTATATCTGCATGGAATAATCTCCCAGGCGAAGTAAAATTGATTGACAGTGTTTCTGGATTTAAAACTTATCTGAAGTCGGATGTCCCAAAAACGAATGATCTTTTTTATTATGGTAAGCGCCGATTACAAGTCTTGCACACACGTCTTCGCAATGAATGCAGCTCACTGAATCATCACCTGTTTGTTAGAAATATCGTGCCGTCTCCCCTCTGCTCGTGTGGAATTCAGGAAACATCTTATCATTTTCTCCTAATTTGTCCTCTTTATACAGATCAAAGGCGAATAATGCTGTCTTCTGTAGAAGAGCTGACTGAAGTAACTCTTCATAATCTGCTTTATGGTGATGAAACTCTTTCAGAAGATCAAAGTATGATAGTGTTTGATGCTGTTCATCTGTTTATTCAATTGTCCAAACGATTTGACTAGTTATCCAACATTTGTATCGAATTCAGACTAAATTTGTAATGTCATTCATAGTACTAAGCTAAGTAGATTGCTTGACACTTGAAGTGTATTACATAAACCAACGACCTAACCTTTCCTTCTTCAACTCTATATTTCTCCGTTTGAATTCAATTAACGATATGGTGTGATACTAGTAATTAAGTAACCGTGTTATCATATGTCCCAGATATAGTTCAACATTCTATTACTTTATAATTATTCATCGTTATGATTTTCATTTTGTCATCTATATAGAGTTATAATGCCCGTCACTTAAAAAAGCACTCTACAAATTGTTTGGAGAAGAACATTATAAGATTTATTTATCTTTCGTTCTCATCCGTTTCATAACATTTGTACTTGTATTTGATTTACATTGTATTTGACATGTATTGATGAATAAAATATGTTTAAACTAAAAATACAAATACAAATAATCTATGCGAAATATATATTTCACAAATTTGAATCAATCTTATTAACTTTCCTATAATCCGCGACCACGAATGTATAAATGTATAATTTTTCACAAAATACCTCCAGGAGTGTCGACTTGGAAAGTGTCCGAGCGTCGGGAATCTGTGTAACATAAATACTTGGTATCCACCCAGAACTATCTAAATGTCTGGAATAAATCCTGTTAATTCACTTGATTCATTTGCGAATTTATACATATTTTTATGAATGTTATTTCTTTTGTCTCTTTGAATAATCAGAACGACATAATTGACCGAAATAGAACAATTGTTTCTAAGGAGTATATTCGAACACAGCTCAAAACTATAAGTGTTCCGGTATATACAAGCATACTTTGCATATGTTACACACATGTACTGTGGACTCGGTCAAGTGACATAGTGTGGTGATCTTGTAGGTCTTTCCGTAGCTCTCTTCCATAGAGGGCATTTGGAAGCACTGCGCTTATATATATATATTTTTATGCATTGTTTTTGTCATTGAGGCTGTAATCGTGTTTAAGCTAAAGATGCTTAAAACTGTACTCTCAGAATGAACGATTTGACAACTGTTTTATCTTTTGTCTACAAACGACCCAATTTATGCAAAAGTGCAAGAAAACCAGTGATATAAATCTGCTGACAAAACATGGGATCGCATTTGACCATATTTAAGTTATAAAAATTATGTTTTATGCATTTTTCTTTAAACGTTAGTAACGCTTTAAGCCATGAAACAAAATCTTTTATCATTGGTTTGCAGATATTTACGCCAAAAAATGCTCTCTTTCCAAGACGAAAAAAAAAAGTTGTAAAAATGGTATATCTGTGTGAGTGCATCTTTAATGCTCCATCAACGCTGTGAAAAGTTCATAGATAATCTTACTCCTGAATCACTAATTCCCCGTTGTGTATGTCAATTTACTATTTCTTTTGAAACAATAACATTAATTGTATCGATCATTCCTTGAGTTTCTAGAACAAACGTCAATCAGAGATTTGAGAACATTCGGCATCATTATTTAAATGAAAAAACTACAGAAACAAGTCATGTCGTCCCCATGGTAGGACATACCAAACGCATATTATTCATTTTCAGACATGTCATGATGGCCCAGCTTTGAATTACATAGTTTATGAAAGTCACATAGTAAAGAACACTTAAGCCTTTGAAAATGAACTATTTAAAAAAGTTGAACATCGATAGCAAGTGATACAGACCATTTACTGGAATCAATACGAAGCAATGTCTTTGTTTTTATTTGCCTGAAATATTCATCACATAATTTATTTAATGCCATTTCAGACCATTTCAGACTATTTAAGAGGGTTTCGAATCAAAGGTGATCATATGGGTATACAATTCGGAATGTGTACTATGCATGTATCTTAATTAAAGACCATTCTATACTGCCAAGTGTTGCTATCTTAAATTGTACCAAAGATATTTCATCATCTGAAAACAAAGTTTTAAAAAACATGTATTGTCTAAATAAAATTATGATATAAGGAAGGGAATATGAGTTCAGTAATGTACAATATTACCTAATTTGTTATAAAGAAAAATGTTAAATGCTGTGAAGTTATTAATCACAACACATTGGTCAAAACAAATTCATGCCTAAAAGCTTAGCTATAGTAAAAATGTTCTTGAGGCTTGCTCAAGTTCTTGATTTCTTATAACAGGGCTTGTTAAAATTACTGATGTCTAGCACTAGTGGAAATATTCGGACATGTTACTCCAAAACACTCATTTCTTTTACTTTTGTTTATTCGACATTGTGCAATACTAGTTGACGTCATCATAAAGGCCTAACTTGACTGTTTTTATATCACATCTTGTCATTAATTATTTACTACAGACCGGCCGCAATGATTGCTTGAGCCATGCTTTTTATATTTTAGATCAGTATTTAAATGTGCCATTAGTCATTGTGTGTATACCACGTGATTTATTACCTTATATATGCCACGCCGAAAGGCAACATTTTGCATAGAATATAGACTTTAATAAAAGATAACTTTTCTTTTACTACACAAAATTAAATAAAACAAAGGGCAGTCTATGCCACTTAAAGAGCCCCGCCTTCGTTTTATTACCGAAGTTTGATTCGGTGATTACACTTCAACAAACCTGTTTCAAATATAATGTTTTGACAGCGCTTCGTCAGACGGCCGTATAGTGAAAAAGTTTTTCACATTGTTTGAAGAAAATAAACTCTCGATCAAGAGCGAATGTGGGGCTTTGCAAGAGGCGTGGACTGCGCTATGTTTCATCTAAAATGGTGAAGTTATCTTTGTTATAAGTCTTCATTCGAAGCAAAATATTGCCTTCCGACGTAGCATTTATGACGCAATTTATCACGTGGTATACACACACTGTTAGTAAATAATCGGAATGTTTTTCAGAGTTGATTAAAAGAGTTGTAAGTTATAATAAACATAGGTTTTTCAAATGCACCAGCTTTTGCCAGTTATGGTTATTTGTACATAATATATGTTTACTTTTCTTGATCGGGGAAATGTTTAAATATTTCACCAGTTAACTTGTATGATTTGCCGTCTCGAGGAAGTGTACAATCGATAAGTGAACGAAGTTTTAGCCTGTATGTTTAATTTTATATTTGATCAGTTTAGTGATATATTATTTGAAGAATACCAAATGGTTGAAAATGGTTCATAAAAGATGATGGAGAGAAATAGAAAGACAACTTACTTAGAGTTTCATAATTAGTTGTTTCCATAAGGTTATAAAAGTCATTTAAATCTATACCAGCAGGGTACCAATTAAACAAATATTGTCTTCTTATATTGTCATACTTTATACAGACAAAAATGCATGATATTCACAATCTAAGACAGATACATGTTCGTTATCATAACAAAAGTACATATATGATCATCTTTTGGTATGTTTAGATGGCTACCAGTTTCTATTCTCAATGTATGGTTTGAACATCGAAATTTTGGGTGTTATCTTGTGTTTTAATGGTATAGCTTCTGATAGGTATCTTTCAACATTCAACAGTGTTTTAAAGTTTTTGTAATGAGAACAGCGAATAGAATTGTTCACAGATTCAAACCAGTTTTTGTTATAACAATCAATAATTCTCTGTTTAAAGATGCTTAGAAAAACGTTAAAACTTCCGAAGCATGAGTTATCCAAATATATCCAAATCCATATGTAAACAACATGTTTTTAATTATTTGTTACCCAGCCAGTTCGTCCAACTTAATCAAGAGATTTAAGCAATAAATAGCATTGTTTCGGATATCTAGTATTGGTCATTCTTAATAATTTACAAAAATATCTCATACAATTTGAAAAATATGATATACACAATGGTAATCTACCACACTCTCAAAGAACCATGCAGGTGTTCGTAGTCTTATTTACCCAAAGGTGCTTCCTGCAAAAGTCATTATGTACAGACTCATAAACTAATATCTATAAATTTGAGAACCGTAACATAAAATAGGGTTAAGAATTGTTGGGATAAGAGTGAGGTTTGTGCACATAAACTGGTTTAAACCCCCAGTAAATTTACAGTTTACTGACCGTTCCAAGGCGGTACCTAACAATTCTTGATAAGCATACCAATTATATATATATAGTATTTATGCAATGTGCTGTTTGTAGAGTTGTATGCTGTTCTATGTTTATTGTCTGTGAATTTGTGTTCTATGTCTTTGGCGTTGCCCATTGCCACTAAACCGGGATTATGTTTAAACTTTTTGCTACTGAGCATGTTTCTGTAGCTTTTTGCATATATATTAATCATGCTATCAAATATCTTAAACATTTCTTTGGGTGGGAAATAACCGAAGGGCTTTTGATCATGTTTAATTGCAAATAAAGGATTATGTGCCTGAGCCGACAACTTTTCTTTAGCTGATGTCCAAGACAATTGTGGGGTAAAAAGAAGGCCCATATACTTATAAACTGAAGTAGTTTTAACGTTAATTTCACGAAACTGCCATTTTTCATAGCTCCTTAAAGGTCCACCATTTCTAATACAATAATTACTGTTTTCTCTAGGTTCACCTCTATACCGGAATTAAGACAAAATTCATCTATCGTATTGAGCTGCTGCTGTAATTTTAATGCCCACCAGTTGTTCTAACAAATGAATTAAGGTCAAAGTACATATATTTCAAGACTCTTAAAGTAGTACCATATACACCTAGCTTTTGAAGCGATAGAAATAGTTTTACGTGGTTTATTTTATCAAAAGCTTTACGGAAGTCAACATATAAACAGTAAAAGCGTTCTTTTTTCTGAACCATAGCTTGCAAACAAAATATATTATCAGGGGCGTAGCTAGGGTCTAAAAAGCTTGTAGGCCCAATGATTCTATGTGAGTTTGTGGACTTTTATATGCATATTACACACTCAAGTATACATTACAATTGCAATGATTACAATACAACCAAGAAAAACACCCTGCACGTAGTTTATAAATAAGAGCACCAAAATTGATTTCTTTAAAATAAAGCAGACTTTTGAGTTGTTCAAAGTGTTTGAGTAGTTTTTGCTGCATTTTTGAGTTATTCAAATTTTTCAAAAAAAGTTGTAGGCCCGGGCCTACAAGGCCTTTATGTAGCTACGCAACTGATTATCAACCGTGAAATAATTTCGACAAAACCCAGCTTGACATTTATCAATCTTATTATTTTGCTCAGCCTAATACAGTCTCCTACTTACAACACGAGAAAAAATCTTATACATGGTATTTGTAATTGATATACCACAGTAGTTTCCTGGTACAGTATTTGAACAGGTCATTTTAAACTTATACCCAAAATTGTGGAAACACTACTTTTCCAAACTCTTATTGAATAATAACACGAAAAAAGGTCCTATATCAGAACATGTATATTTATAAAATTCAGACGGAATTCCATCTAACCCACAGCTTTTATTATTTACTAGTTTGCAAATAGATGATTCTACCTCAGATAAAGTAAAAGGATCATTTAGTGTGCTAGCACTTTCGTCTATAAATTCATGAGCATTTTCACTATTCGGATCAACCAATACTGCATCTTCATCATAGAGAAGGCTTCTGAAATAATCGTGCCAGTCATTGGCAGTAATACTAGACACAGCTTTCGATTTCTTTGTACCAAGTTTCAATTGCTTCCAAAATGATGTAAGGTTTGCACTGTTTACCAATCTAAATCTATTCTTACATTAATAATCGTATTGCTTCACACAGCAACAGTTTTTAAACGCATTGCGCTTATCTTTATATATTTTAAGGTCATTGCTACTTTTAGAATGACAAAATGTACGTAAGGCAGTGTTTTCTTAATTGTTTAAGTTAATAGCATTCTTCGTCCCACCATGGAGATTGGTCAGACACATATTTAATTTTGCTTTTCATACTTTTTCCAGCATCATAGTATATTTTTGTCAGTACTTCTATGCATTAATTTATACCATCGTCCATTGATTGTAAAATAAAAGCATAACGAGCATGTATGCTATCAGTCATAACCGTAGTTTGCGATAACTCCTCGGACTTTAGGTTTAACACACATGAGAATGGAAAATGATCAGAGTCATCTGCATTTAACACTTTAAAATATGTTATATTGAAAAAGGTCAGTAGATGTTATCATATAATCGACTGCACTAACACCATCATTTGAAAACATGAAAAATCTCTGTTTAAATCGCTCGGAAATCTACCATTTATAATATGAACGTCAAAAGTGCAGCAAAAATTAACTACTGTTTTTACAAAAATTATTCCCGCGAATCATATCTTTATTGTTTCGTGGCATTTCAAAATAACTCTCCACATATTCTACATCGCCAAATACATAGTTAAGATTATCATTGGGTATAAAATGTAAAAAGTCTTTAGTACGAGTATTAAAGTCACCTGACAATACTAATAAAGTATTTGCATAATCGTGGCTAATAGTTTCGAAATGCTCAAACAATTGTAATATGCCATTTTTATCAGTTTTCTTATCGTAATATGTGTAACCCTCTGGTAAAACATATGCAAAATACATAATAACAACATTACATTGATATGATGACGATACGTTGACATGTAAAACAACACAATCTTCAAACTGCCTAAATATGCGTTCGAATATGTTCAATTTATACAGAGAATGCTTAATAAATACACATATTCCCCCGCTATTACGTTTAGCATTACCTATCATACATCTAACACTATCAAAATGAAAATATGAATCTAAAAAACTATCGAATTTGCCTGTTTTATTTCATGCATACCGGTGAAAGAGTGAAAAATATAAATGATTGATAACTTGATCATTTTACTCTGGCTCAAGTGAAATTTTAACCCTTGCTCATTCCACTCTGTACAGTACAGACAACTCGCGACTATTTTTTTCCATCTTTTATAAGATTTGCTTCCCTTGACTTTGAAAAAATATATGTATGTCACAAGTACATGTTTGTTGTCGTCTGTAGTGCAGTAATGTATACACATTGACCGAATCGTATTGAATTGTCAAAATCAAATTATGCAATACTTTTAATAATACAAACATTTTTTTGCGATTGATTATAACTATAAAAAAAGAACAAGCTTAACAATGTATGTATAAACTACATGTATTTCATGGAACATACTGTTACAATTAACCCGCTTGGTAGGTATCGGTTGAATATTTACTTGGCCACATGTGCTTATAAAAGAGTTGATAGATCATTTCTTCCTACAAACTCTAACCGCGTACATGCATGCACAAGCATTTTGAATTTGACCAATTTCCAGTTTATATTCATCAGTTCAACAATTCATTTTTCTTTTTAAAAACTTTCAAAGTCTGCGCTGCATCCCTCTCAAAAGCATCTTCGGGCACATCCTCGACATTTCCTCTGGGGTCTTCACACGGGAACGTGACATTCAACTTTAATAGATATGAAACTAATTCGCTGTCTCAACAACAAAACATCCTTCGGCTGCACTGAGCATGAATTCACCCCGAAAATACCGTAAGATCCAGAGTCTGAGAGCGACAGTGACTAGATATACACTACGATAAAAATAAACACAGACTTCCGTTGCTTTTACGAATTCACACTTGTATAAGTCCATCATTGTTAATTTAAATATGTTGAAATTGTTTTTGAATGTACAAAAATGTCACATGCTCAAGTTTCATTGAATTGTATTTCTACGCGATACATTTATTTTTATTTCCGAAATGCTTTTGTTTAAATACTTGTTTTGTGCTTCAATAAATGTTAAACGTGATAGGTTTCGTTGATTGAAGTAGGGTTTTATCTTAAAATAATTTCAATTCCAACAACCATTTCCATAAAGTGTGGAACTGTTTTTTAGTGGACAGACTGCTCACACAAAGAGGAGGTAACTTTGACATAGCGATTATGCCGCAGTTACTTCCCTTCGCAAAGAGGCCACAGAAATTAACTCTAGCGGGGAAATATATTGAAAAAAAACACGATATATGCATGAAATAAAAAGAAATTTTTTTTAAATTTAGTGTAAGATCGTATTTTATTTCACTCGTGGTCACAGAAAAATACGACCACTCGTGAAATAAAATACGATCTTAACACTGATTTCAACCAATATCCTCTATATCATGCTCCATGCTTCAAATAAACAAATGATATCAAATGAACCGCTTTACGCTTATTTTATCATTATATTTCTTTAGTCCACCAATGTTCCACGTGCCAATGTTTACATGCGTGGTTCCTTGAGTACGTATTAAGTGTGCCTCGGCCTAAGTCCGTGGTCGAATCGGAGAAAATAACATCATGGTGTTTTTTCCGTTACATAGCTGGTTTGTCTTGATGGACCACGTGCTCCAAATCACGGTCTTCGCGCCGTGTCGTAGCCAATGGTCTGACCGCATCGAGAACGGGTTCATCCCCATGCGGTGATCTAACACGTGGTCTTGTGAATGAGCGTTTTCCAATAAAAACAATCTGATTACTGTTATCATCATATTTGTAAATAGAATCACTCACAAACAACTTGTCATAACGAATGGACGCATATTTGTTCTGCTGGCATTCATGGATCATTCGCTCCCCGAGTATTCGCCGGTGTCTTTTTGCACGGTAACTATTGTCCTGTTGTACTAGATATTGTGGATTGCGCATACCTTTGAAAACAGCGCTTGCTTTGTCAATAATAGTTTGACAGTCCTTGAATTTATTGAAGCGTGCTATAATTGTACATGATGTAGGGTACTTTGATTTCACTCTGTGCGCACGGTCAATCTCAAACTGTTCAGTTTGTTGACCAAAATTTGATGTCGTTTTAGGAAAATCCCTTACTTTTGTGCTGTAGTATCACATCTCTCGTTAATATTTCCTGAAATCTGAGATTATTGCGTCTTGATTGATTTTCTATTTGATAAAGCTTGATCTGTAATTCAGACATCTGATTATTAAGTTTTATGTTTTCCTTTTTCAATTCATGATAATCCATTTTTAGCTGCTGTACAGTAGTAAGAACGCCATCGATTTTGCGATTAATTGCATTAATGGTACTACAGACGCGTTCGTTCTGAGTGATTAAATAGCTTTTTATTGTTTTAAGGAAATCAAAAATGTCACTAGGCTGACCATTTTCATTACCCTGTATGATGTGTAATGGTTCATGCGAACTGTTGACGTTGGCATGCGAGGTTAATGGTGCCAGCGGTGTTGTTTGAGTGGTGTTGACGATATACGTGTCACATGTTATATCAAGTTAAAAACGACTTATTTCTATGTGAAAGCTCTTGCTATAACCGGCACAAAACTGATGATATATGTTAACATTAGAAAACCCTAGAAATGTTCTCTGATGCAATTCGTTTTTTCATTATATTGGTGCGTGTTTTTTTAAGTGGACATAATTGCTAAAACAGCATTGAAATGCTTCGTTTCTTATATTTCCGTTTAACAACATTTCAAAAGACAGGTGTCATAATTAAGAATGTTTATCGTTTGTGTGAACCTCAATAAAGAGATAAATTTTAAGCTATGACGTTTTAATTTCATTGATAATACAAGATATTGGCAATCATTGAGTTATAGGCTAAATCGTTAAGAAATTTGACTGTCGCGGGTGTTTAAAACCCCACCCAATGCCACCCATCCAATTCCCTTGTCCTGTGTTAGATGTTGCGTTGACAATGTGTCAGCCAATGAGGTAGTATTCTAATAAGGTAAGATGACCTGGAGTTATATTATTATGATTAAGAAGGAATCGTTCGCTACGCTCAGTCCGCCCATTTTAATTCATTAAAATGTAACTTCATATCATCTATCTATTTCATGATTTCAGTAAGGTATGCTATCTATATTCTGTCTTCTATAAAGACCTTAAAGACTTCCGCTTTATAGATGAATGGTTTAATATAATACGCATGGCATTGTTCCCAAAACAACGGCTATTATGTTAATCAATCGAAGTACCGATATGTAGTACATGTTCTCCAATTTAATCTACGATATATCAGGGATATTATATTTTATGTAGGAACCCCATGTCATTTAGTGAATGCAACTCTTACACAACAAGTAAACATACTGAACAAACATATTGATCCTGTGTCTTTTTCAGAAATCTTGTTATGTATAAATATTTGAACTATGTCGATTTCAGTGATGGAGAGTTCCCAGTATGTACTATATGAATATTCACCATGTGTCCATTTTAGAGATATTCCTCATTTATTTTTCGTTTTATTTATTTTTATGCACAATATTTGGAATACCTCTGATTTCCCAATTTGAAAGATAACGCTTTTGATTGGCGTTCTTTTGCGGTTAAATGTAAGCAACGTCGATGGAAAGTGACGTCAATAAAGTATGCTCTATTCAGCCGAGTTAATGAAACGGCCCGATACACACACATGCACGCACATGCACGCACGTACACAAGCAAACACTTGTATGTATACATTATAGGTAAGCTGTTTTTATGCCATTTCCATAGTCCCTTTTGGGTGATGGATGTTAACATATTTAGTAGGCTTTTTTTGAAAAAAAACAACAAAAGATAGACCCGGAAAACATTTGTTATGACTTAAAAACACTAACAATATAGCCTTTTGTTTTTGTTTGCACAATGTCTTTATTGTATGGTTAAAAAAAGAGACATGCTTATTTGAATAGTTTATGTATTGATTTGGATCATTTTTAATGTATTAATAATGCGTGTCAAATCAATACCTACAAAATGGACTAATTTGAAATACAATACCATGTAATGATCGTATTGCATTTTCAACAAAGAGGTGTTAATTCGAAAATCATTTAAGGCAAGTATGTAAGTATTATAGATATAAGGTTTGGAATGTAAACAACCTACAAAAAATGTTTAAAGCCACTATTTAAGTTTGTGAAACATCAAAATATACTAAAATCGATTACTGTCTCCTGTTTATTTGGTTTGCTTATTCAAAATTCTTATACAACTGGCGACTCGATTCGTTTTTTTGTCAGTGCGAGTTTTGGGAATAAGGAGGCATAGGGAACGATGGCATATTCCTTCGCTCAAAGTGTTAAGGAAAATAATAGACATACTGATGATCGTATACCCCAAGATGCGGATGGTTATGTTGATTTGAGCGATAATAACGACATAGGATTTGCATGGATAGATAATGTGGAAAGACAAATTAACTGGGATAAAACTGTCCGTGATGTAAATGACGACAACTTTATGACAGCACGTGGAGATATGTTAAGGACAACGCTTCACCAAGATACTAAGGAGAGTCCGCAACATAATGGTGACCTTGGGGAAACGTATAAGAAGGATTTTTTACGAGGTACTGGTCGTGACGTCAACATTATGTTAGGGGTAAAACAGAAAGAAAATGACCATAGGCCAACAAGGGATTATAAATTAGGAGCATCTGGGAGGTGTCCTGACTTAGAATTTTCTAGAAGAGTCGATTTTCTCGGAAAATCTAAAAAGAGAAATGAGCTAGACCGAAGTAGAGTGGCACAGAGTTTCGACACCGGCCGCATAGATAACGCCATACAATCTAGTCGACGCGATAACAATCTCAGAATGACATCTGTCCAAGACACTCATTTAGAAAACACGCAAGATTACGACAACTTAGGACAGACATACAAGAACAATGTCTTCCAGGGAACTGAGTGTGATCGGGACAAAATAACGAGCAGAGAAGACCCGGATTCCTCCACAGATTATGAAACAACCACCCGATGGGGACAATCAAAATACTATAAAAGGTCGAGAAAAAACCCAGCGTCCCCAACATACGATAGAACAGCCTTTCGAAAGAGTAAACACGGTGATGCCGGCAGAAAGCTGTCCACCTTAGCAGAGGTGAATAAAAAAGATGGACTGCAAGCAGCAAAAACGTATGACTATGCTTATTCTGGTGTCATTAGCAAGAGTCAGGCGAACAATAACGCACACACTCCAGGCTGGAATATGATGGCAGACTCGCCTTTCATGGGAAATATGAACAACCAGTTCAACCAGGTAAACTGTTATCTTGTGTACCTATAATATGCCGTAGTAGCTGAAAATATATATATCTTAATGCATTCTTTTGCAAATCTTCTTTCAAAGCGTTACTTAAAATGATTTATTTAAAGCTGCACTCTCATAGATTGAACGTTTTGACAACATTTTTTTATTTTTTGTCTTGGAACGAGCCAATTTTTGCGAAAATCCATGGAAACCAGTGATAAAAGACTGCTGACAAAAAATTAGATCGCAGATTTTATATTTAAGTTTAAAAAAAAAAAATTCTGCATTTTTCTTAAACCGTAAGTAACGGTTTAAGCCATAACACATTAATTTTTGAACGGAAATATGCGAATCTACGATCTGATCTTTTGTAAGCAATCTTTTATCATTGGTTTGCAGATACTTATGCAAAAATTTGCTCTTTCCAAGACAAAAAATAAAAAAGTTGTAAAATCGGTAAATCTGTGAGAGTGCAGCTTTAATAAACAGGAAGCAATAATAAATGAAACAAATATAACAAAAAATAAACATTTTAACTATTGCGATAAGTCTCTTTTTTATCAGCGTCATGTATATATGCAGAATCTATTATCACCTAGTCCGAATGATCAACTATAAAATTTGTTATACTGCTCTTTTAACCAATGCACTTGAATCTATGTTTAAATATGAATTCAATTGATATGCGTATAAGTTATAGCTCGCTGTCAGGTCGCAAGTAATGTAAACAAATGAGTATTTGTAAGATATAAAGGTTATTACTGAATAGGTTTTAACTTTTCTGCAAGTGATTCACTGAGCAATAGCATTATTGATTATTATTTATCATTTCCATTTTAACTTTTTTCTTCTTTTCTAAACAGTTTGTTTACAAACGAAAACAAGAAAAGATTTAACAACTTCAAAAACTTCAACTTCAAAGTTTATTGACAAATCGGCATATAACAATACCTTTGGCCATTAAACATATTTAACATTGTACAGACGGCCGAATGATATTTTTACAACACAATTACATATATAATTATAAGGAGTACATGTTTTTAAAGAACATATAGATAGATATTAAGCAAAAGTTAAGAAGCAGGTATATTATCAAGCTGTTCTTGTCTATTTAGCATAGCATGATGAATATATTTAGAAACATTTCTAATTGTTTTTGAATTTTCACACGACATTAACTTAATAAACTTTTGTATAGTCGGGAATGCTACATTTATACAATATTTTAGTCTTAAATTACGATAAAGTGGGCAGCATAAAATAAAATGGTATTCGGATTCTACTACTCTCAAATTACAACATTTACAAAGTCTAGCATTTCTATCAATATTTAGATATCTGCCCGTTTCAACAAGAAACAAGAAAGAAATGATCCCAAACAAATTCTGCATGTGAACGTATCGATGTAATGAATAACTTAGTTATTTAGTTTACAAATACATGCTGTTTGCAGCTAAAGCATTGTAAGCCTTAATTTAAAATGAAACAAGCTATGCGACTGTTGGCTATATTTAAATCCTTTAATTCATACAAAATACTAATATATGTTGAGATAACTACTGTTGCATATATTTAACTATGTTGTTGTCATAACAAATGTCATTTCATTGGTATTTAACCTAGGGAATGCAACGCAATGAAGTGGAGGACATATTGCTTATTCTACGAAATGATGATATGATGTGGTGACTACATCTTTCACGATGCATACTTCACAATTTATGAATTCACATTTCACTATGTTCTTCAAACCTTACCTCTAATGTTTTCTTACTACTTCCAAAAACATAATCACGATATCTTAAAGGAAACAGATGAAGTCCGTACATGTTGAGTCGTATCTGGTCTTCCTCAAAAGACAGATGTTCTGTGTTGGAGTAGTGATCCTGCTAAAGCATTATGCAATCTAAGGCCAAAAATTGTAATACCTGTGTTTCCGGTAACATGGTGAAAAAAAATAGGATCGGTCGGTCGGCATTTTTTTTTTTTCACAGTTTCGATTTTATGCAAAATTCTGTTGCATCAAAACAATAATATTATATCTAAGCTTTCCATAATTAACAAAAAGTCAGAAAAAAGAGCATTGTTTAATGTCTGAAATCATTTCCTTACCTTCGACTAGCGTATTTTCCCGCCAATTTTGTCCATGAAATTTCGTGTTTTTTTTTGTTTGTTTACAATACTCCTTTATAAGACATGATCGGTTTTTAGAATAAATCCAGCACTTCAATTTCTACAAATCCATGATGATGTTCTAGTGAAACAGTCATTTATCAACTAATTTTTTAAATTTGCTTTAAAAAATCGCCGATTTTCTTGTCTGCTGTGAGCTCTCTTATGTGGAGGTAGGTTAATAATAGAACAAGTAAACGCGGATATGGATTTATTTTACATATCTTATTTTATTATTTATAATTTGTCATGATTCTCGTAATAATCAAAGTTTCATTCATATTCGTAGTGAATTTAAACATTTCGGTCATTGTTTAAGGATTCCTAGACGACGATAATTGATTATATTTTTTCGATTGTATGGTATTTTCTTACCCGCCAATGGGAAATCTTGGCAATCTAATAGTATCATACGGTATCCGAGCGACCGATTTAAATACAAACCATAGCCGCGCGCCTTTGATCTTATTACCGCTCGTGCTCTGACGTCACAAATTGTACTGTTTGATCTGCAGCCGACACATTCCTATACATGTGTTGTTATAACTTTCACAGGTTTTTGTTTGGATTTCAGTTGATGAGACTTAAAATAGGCTAAATAAATAACCATTGATAATTGCGGATAAATTAATATAACGATTAATTAAATGTGAACCTCGCAGTTAGGCCTGCATGAATTTGCAAAGCCTGATCGTAAGAAGCCTGCATGATATACGCAAAGCTGATGTAAAAAAGTAAGTTCTATTTTGGACATGAATAAATAACACCTCAAACTATAATTATCTTTAATATTTTCATTATAAAGGCAGCAAAATGTGTTTCCTGTGTTCAACCACATGTTTGGACCATAAACATGCGTTTGCCAATTTGAAGATATCGGACAGGGTTTTGCCGAACTCCGCCATTTTGTTTCCCTGTTGACAACGCGTCTCGGTAATAGTATTACATAATCAGGAATGAAAGTTTATTCTCCGGGAACAGAGACAGACAAACAACGAAAATAACAACGATATATTTAATTTTTGATTTTTCACTTTTATGCCTAAAAAAAGATTAGGATCGGCGAGGAAAAAATAGGATCGGTCGGGTTACCGGAAACATAGGCATTTTTTTTGCCTAAATAATAAACATTGCACTTTTGGTTTGACTGAGTGTTCTCATGAACAATACTTGTACTGTTAAGACTGTCAGTGTTATCCTTCCCCTACCCATCCGCATCACAACATCACACACCGTTCCTCTTTCGAAAGCCACGAAAATTATTGTATTCAATTTTATCGAATTATTCCAATGATATAAGTACATAAAACACAACCGTTTGGTCGGAAATACAATGGAGACTTAATGGCCCCCACACAGCTTCTGAAATATTCAATATTCCACCCTGTTTTCGCAATTTCGGAAATACGATTACGCATTGTTCAGAAAAAATAGCTTATTACTTAGTGAATGCGTTTAGGTAATACCGAGGTTGGCGCCAAGCTCTACTATGAGCGACTACAGTTCGGAGAAATGGGATGAACAGAGTACCACCGATAGCAGCAGTACTGGATCGATTTCACTAGAGGAGCAAGCGGCGAAGCGATCCAGACTGATCATTGTATGCTTGATTCTCATTGCAATTTTATCTCTGATTGCGATTGTTGTGCCCGCGGTGATACTTGTTTCCAGACCTGATGGTGAGTACTTTAATTATCATCAACATAAACAATTGAAACGTTTAATACAATTTGATTCTTTGTTATTTCAGTAAATCAACGACTTCAGAATTCAAGAATTGGAAAAATAATCAAAACTTCCGTGTCAATTAATCAACAAGTAACTTGAATACCATATCTTATGTTAATTGATATGTTTGATATATATATCGTAATTATAAAAGATATCACCTACCTTGAGACAAAGCGTTAAGATCAGATACCAGTGAACACAATGGTTATAAACAAAGCGAAAGATTAACCGTTATGGTTTTATGCAATGACTTGATTAAAAATGTCAATTTGTATATACTAGAGTATATCTTATTAAATTGAATATATTCGATTTGAAGATATCACTGAGAAATACGCATTGGAAACTCGAGTGATCAGTGAATCGTTCACAGATGAACTACAAAACAACCAGTCTGAAGAATACCGTAATTTTACATCTCTATTTTGCAAAGAGGTACATACTTTGGCTACTTGGTTTGTCCCTCTGGTTTTCTTTGTATAATGTACAGTTTTTGCTGGCACATAATTTATCAAACATCAAAAAAATAATTACATTTGTTGTAAACTTGCACTAACAAAAGCAATCCTTTCATAAACGTGGGTTCTTTAAAAATATATATTCTATAAATCAATATTAATTTTGACATTTGCTTTTTAAACCAATTTCTTTAATGATAGTTGGAACGGACTGCCAATGAAAGCAATCAACAACAGCATTTCATAAAATCGTTTGAGGGATGCACGGTTTCAAGATTAAGGTAAGTAATTGGTCAATATATATATACTTTGAGGTCGTTAAAAAAGACAAGTAAGTGTTGCCTTAATATAAATTTAACCGTAGCTGGAAGGCATTAGCTGTAATGTACTAACCATTTGTTTCCCTTTTTTTGCGGAATCAAACCAAAATGTCAAAAACACGACCCCTTTCCATGTAATTGTTTATATGTTTTTATACAATGTAACATTAGACTGTTTCAACAACATGATTAAACTTGCGTCCATACGTTGTTTTTGTGTCTCCGTAGATTTCAGGTATACATTATGACTACTTGAAGATTATGTCAGTGCTAATATCCTAATATATTTGCATCTTTTAGAAGAGGCAGTGTTGTTGTCAGTTTCATAATTGTAATAACGCGGAGTAAAGGATCAAACAGATTGTCAACGGACACACTTAAATCGTTGCTAGGAATTTCAAGTTCCGAAGATGTTCAGTTAGGGTCATTTATAATCGGAACTGAACTCGTTGTCCTGGATGTAAAAATCCTTGAAAATGATGAACCTGCTATTCCTAACAGTAAGGCAAAAGTGTGACAGTATCAATTACGTTTATTGTACATCATAAAAGATTGACTCTTTCGTAGTTTTTACTCACTATTTTCCTATAAAAATAATCATCTAATAGTAAATAAAATTATTTGTAGCGATATCATTTGTAGAATAAAGTTTACATAATCTGTATTTTGCTAATTATAAAAGTAATGTTGCAATACGTATAGCGTCTGCTTTCTTAGGAATTGCATACAACAAGGCATGTACATTGCACGACACTTGCGCGAACCCCCTTGCTATGTGTAGGACTGGAACATGTTTATGTCCTCTACACAGATTCTACGACATTGAAAATGAGGAATGTGTACCAGGTATGTTTAATTGAATATTAAGATAAAATAATAGTATTGATATTCTTCTTCAAAGACAAACACCGTTAATGTGTTTATATATTTGAAGCTCGTTTCAGACGAGTCCTTGTTTTCTTTTGTTTAAGTAAACTGTGGAAATCTGCCTAGCATTGAGAATGGGAATATGACCAGCAATGGTTCAATGTACGGGAGCATCCTTTCAATTTTATGCTACGAGGGACACCAGTTTCATGACGGTGGCAATAGGACTAATATAGGCTGTGTCGCACACGGTTCTTGGGGAGAACTACCTCCGTGTATTCCAAAGAAGTGCTCCTTTATTCAATTAAACGAGCATGTGATTCTTGAAAATGGAACGATTGAAGCGTCATACAGTTATGGTACGACTTTAGGGGTTCACTGCGAGAATGGTTACACATTACAGGGCGAGGTTACAATTACATGTCAGTCAGACACAATTTGGACTAATGATACTGTATGCATCCCAATAAACTGTACTGGTTTCGATATTCCTCGCAACACTTACATTGAGAAAGGGATGAACTCCAAGCACATATACAAAGACAATGTTACTTTTGTTTGCAAAGAAGGATTTACTATGATTGGCGACGCTATAATAACTTGCCAGGCAAATAAGAGTTGGACTTCACTTCCTAGCTGTGCTCCTGTAAACTGCACAAACGTTGTCCTTCCATCACACTCTGGCATTATTACAGACAACCATTCAGAAATGCTAGTTTATAACGACTCTCTTACACTCTTCTGTGATAATGGATATGATCTGAATGGAAGTTCAGAGGTGTGGTGCCTGCATGATGGAAACTGGACTCAATTTCCGTCCTGTGACCCGGTGAGATGCGAGAAACTTCTTTGGCCTGTGAACTCAGTCATAAACATGAACCTGACAAATCTACTGGTGTATAATGAATCTATAAGCATTGAGTGTATAAATGGTTACCAATTGAATGGATCTGACACAGTCACATGTTTGTCCGACGGTAACTTGACTGATGTTCCAAACTGTGATCCTGTTGTATGTAAACAATTTACAGTACCAGATTTTAGCAAGAGAATGGGAATGGCTGTGAATGATATTGCAACAGAATATTATGTTAACGACACGGTAATATTTGAATGCTTAACGAATTACGTCATGTTCGGGAATGCAAACGTGACGTGTTTATTTGATGGAAATTGGAGTCCATTGCCAAAATGCGTTAACTGTCAGAACTTTACCGTGGACGATGGAACCGTAATTATTGAACAGCCAGAAGCAGTAGTAATGTGTAGCACAGGCTTTGTTTTAGATGGAAATGACACTGTAATATGTAATGAAGATGGGAATTGGACAACGTTGCCAGTTTGTAAACGAAAACCTTGTCCTGATTTTATATTACCACAAAAGGCATACGCCAATGAGCAAAATACAAATAACAACGTGTTTGGAGATATTTTAAATATTTCATGCTCTACAGGTTATAAGGCTAATGGAAACGAGTACCTCACTGTCGCTTGCAGTTCTAGCGGGAAATGGAATGACAGTGTAGTGTGTAATCCAGTAGTATGTACCAATAATCATGTTCTTAACTCCGGGTACATTTTAAGTGATCTGTTAAATGAGTATGACTTTAATACTTCTGTAACTGTTGCATGCGCAGATAACTATACCATGTTTGGTGAAGGCATCGTGACGTGTTTAGCTGACGGTAATTGGAGTAGCATCCCAAAATGTGTACAGTGTTCAGAATTTGAAATTGAAAACGGAACTGTAAATATATCTCAGCCAGTGGCAAAAGTGATGTGTGACACGGGATTTATTTTAGATGACAATGACACTGTTATTTGCAAAGAAGATGGAAATTGGACGGCACTTCCAGTATGCAAACGAATTCCCTGTCCTAATTTCAACTTAACCCAAATGGCTTACGCTGATAGAAACATCACAAATAACGTGTTTGGAGATATTTTGACTATTTCATGCGGTATAGGATACAAGGCTAATGGACAAGAATATGTGAAGGTTGCCTGCAATTCTAGCGGGAAATGGAATGATAGTGTAGATTGTGATCCAGTAATATGTCGCGGTAATGATACTCCTGCCAATGCATACATTTTAAATGGCTCGTCAAATGAACTATCTTTCAATACTTCTGTATCTATTGCATGCGAAGAGAATTATACAATGTTTGGCGAAGACATCGTGGCGTGTTTAGCTGACGGTAATTTGAGTAGCATCCCAAAATGTGTACAGTGTCCAGAGTTTGAAATTGAAAACGGAACTGTAAATATATCTCAACCAGTGGCAAAAGTGATGTGTGACACGGGATTTATTTTAGATGACAATGACACTGTTATTTGCAAAGAAGATGGAAATTGGACGGCACTTCCAGTATGCAAACGAATTCCCTGTCCTAATTTCAACTTAACCCAAATGGCTTACGCTGATAGAAACATCACAAATAACGTGTTTGGAGATATTTTGACTATTTCATGCGGTATAGGATACAAGGCTAATGGACAAGAATATGTGAAGGTTGCCTGCAATTCTAGCGGGAAATGGAATGATAGTGTAGATTGTGATCCAGTAATATGTCGCGGTAATTATACTGCTGCCAATGCAATCATTTTAAATGGCTCGTCAAATGAACTATCCTTCAATACTTCTGTATCTATTGCATGTGAGGAGAATTATACAATGTTTGGCGAAGGCACCGTGACGTGTTTAGCTGACGGTTATTTGAGTAGCATCCCAAAATGTGTACAGTGTTCAGAATTTGAAATTGAAAACGGAACTGTAAATATATCTCAACCAGTGGCAAAACTGATGTGTGACACGGGATTTGTTTTAGATGACAATGACACTGTTATTTGCAAAGAAGATGGAAATTGGACGGCACTTCCAGTATGCAAACGAATTCCCTGTCCTAATTTCAACTTAACCCAAATGGCTTACGCTGATAGAAACATCACAAATAACGTGTTTGGAGATATTTTGACTATTTCATGCGGTATAGGATACAAGGCTAATGGACAAGAATATGTGAACGTTGCCTGCAATTCTAGCGGGAAATGGAATGATAGTGTAGATTGTGATCCAGTAATATGTCGCGGTAATTATACTGCTGCCAATGCAATCATTTTAAATGGCTCGTCAAATGAACTATCCTTCAATACTTCTGTATCTATTGCATGTGAGGAGAATTATACAATGTTTGGCGAAGACACCGTGACGTGTTTAGCTGACGGTAATTTGAGTAGCATCCCAAAATGTGTACAGTGTCCAGAGTTTGAAATTGAAAACGGAACTGTAAATATATCTCAACCAGTGGCAGAAGTGATGTGTGATACAGGTTTTGTTTTAGAAGGGAATGACACAATAAAATGTCAAGACAATGGTAATTGGACGACGTTGCCACATTGTGAAATTGTAGATTGTGGTCCACCAGATAATGTCGACAATGGTATAATTGAATTAAATGCTGCAAATGAGACAGTGTTTAAATCTAAAGCTTATATAAAGTGTGACTATGGCTTTGAAATATCAGGAGATGGGATCCTTAACTGCGAAGCAAATGCTTCATGGATTGGGTATAAACGTTGCAACATTATTACCTGTCCAACTTACAATGTTACAGCAAATATGGCTATTATGAATGATACTGGTTTAGATATGTATGACTTAAACACCACATTACGACTTAATTGCACTGATGGTTATTCGTTCACTACTAATGAAACATTTGTTGTTTGCGTTGCAAGTGGTGGTTGGGAAGGCAATCCTGCATGTCATATTGATCAGTGCACGGTATTTGACATCGACAACGGAAACTATTCTTCAATGTTATCTGTAGTTGACTTTAATGAAACGATAATATTTTCCTGTAACGACGGGTATGATATATTTGGCGAAAACATACTTGTCTGCGGTGCCAAAGGACGGTGGAGTGATTATCCGAAATGTGTTCCCATTAATTGTACAGCCTTCGAGAGGCCAAATAATAGTACAGTAACGCCGGAGAAAGACATATATATTTTTAATGATTCTGTCGTAGTGAACTGTTCGGAAGGGTTTGAACTTGTCGGAAATGCTTCAACGCAGTGTCTTCCAAATGGAAGCTGGACGTCTTATCCAACGTGTGAACGGGTCGGCTGTGGCAAATATTCAGTAGCTAATGGTAAAGTAAACAGTACAGAGGATATAAATGGTACAACAATGCATGTCGTTTGTGACGTTGGTTATTCACTCGTCGGTAATAGCACAGTTGTTTGCAAGGAGGACGGATCATGGACGAGTGGTGTGTCTTGTTTGATAATTGATTGCGGTAACTATACTGCAAATGCAAGTGCGAGATATAACGTTGATCCGGGAGAAACACAATTTGACAGCAGACTTCAGGTTACCTGCATCCCGGGGACAGTTTTCACGGAGAGTTCTGACAAAGAAGTTATTTGCAAAGAAAACGGTTGGCATGGGAACCCAGAGTGTGAAATACCAGGTAACGATTTTTTCCCAAAAATATATGATCCGAATTTGTTTACAAACACATAAATTACCTTAAATAGTGTATATAAAATGTAAGGTAAACAATAATATCATGTTAATGAATGCAGTTCTTTGTAGGCACTGTTGTTTGAATAAGACATTGACACTCTGTACAAGAATGCAGAAGCATGTATTGTTTGCCCCGTAAGCAACTATTCCAGATGGCAACAATTAACTATAGCTAAACCACTGGCACAGGAGCTGTTGCATACGTAAAATTGAATTTCAAAAGATCATGTATCTATAGATATTGAGCTTACATAATTTAAACAATCTGTAGCAAATTACAGTGGAAATTGGTTTCGGTTCTCGCAACGTGATGTTTCTAAGTCTTTCAGAATATTGTTTTTAGTTTTACAATTTTACAATACTAAACAATCACCTCAAGTCGTGAAAAATCGTGTTATAAGATATGAACTATTTGTGACTTTAATGAACTACATACAATATGCAATATCATACAGCTATTAGTACCGCGTTTTGATCTGGAAGGTTGTATTCGGCTCGAGTGGAATATTTTCAGATTCTGATTTCGAGAGGCGATAACAGAGTGTAATCTGCAAAAATATCGAATAGTCGAATATGACATTCCAGATCAAAACATAGTAATAATAGCCCTTTTGTTTCAGATACATTATCTATCTAGTATTGCAGGGGAATACGGAGTATCGTATTATGCGATATGTTTATCGTGTGGACATATAATGGGTATATAATAAAGGAGTCCATACATCCAAAGAATCATGTATATTGATGATCAGGATTTCGTACAACTATTAGGAGATTTTTTTTAAATGTTAATATTAATCTTGTTGAACTAATTATCAAGTCAATGACTTTGTGATATTTTCAGTAAATTTTGTTTCCAACACTTACGAACTGTCAGTCAGTGAGCCAGGAATAATCACATGCATCGGTAGCCTTTCCAATTGGACGCAAATCCACATAGAGAGTGAAGATGACTCCACTTCCGTTATTCTGTTTGCAAACGGAACAAACAATTTAGGGAATACAACCAACATTGATGTATCAAGGAGTGTGATAAATGAAACCGCTGCAATGTTGGTTGTAGATTTCACACCAGTGGCTTGCCCTGCCACAGGCGAAGAGTCTTTGAACTATACATGTGCAATTCAAACGGACAGCGTTAATTATTCTGCAATAACCAGCATACGGTTTCACAGTAAGTGAATTGTAGGATACTTTTTTCCGAAATTTAAACTCAATTTTGAAAATAAATACAATTTTTCGAATCGCTAAACTAAGTTTTATATATTTTAAATCACAGCAAAAGATATTTTGGGATATAAATGTTTTTTTATTGAAACTCATTAAGCAAAATACCGCGATAAGTATGTATGACGTAATCAAACACTTTGACGTCAAATTTTCTTATTGCTAATAATAAAACTGCGGTTTCCTTGTTGTGATCTGCATTAAAGGTGTTGGAAATATAGGTATATACTCTTTCTTCTTTTTCTGAAAATCATATTTGAAATGATGCTCAACACATTTTTAAAAAAGTTGATTTAAAATGTATTATAGACTAATTTCTGATTGTAGAGGTTCATATTAAGTCACTGTGTTAAAAAGTAAACGTATAAATTTGGTTTTTGTAGAAGCTCGAGGTAACCTGACATTTGTATTGCCGAAAAGTGCGCAAGAGGGAGAGCTCACAGGCCAAAGAGATCCGCTACAGTGTTCGTTGGAGCTAGGGTATCCAGCAGAGCAGTTCGTTCTTAAAATTGAAACATACAACTCTAGCACGAGGAACTATGAAACATTCAACAGAGGGAAGAATCAATCCACAGTAGCTGGTGAAGACTGTCCGCCTAACATAAAATTGGAATATATAAACATGAACTTTTCCTCAACTGAAAATGGCACGCGTTTACGATGCAGTGCATATGAAAATGCTTCATTCTTGGAACCGAAGTTTTATACAGAAGATTTACAGCTTAACATCATAAGTAGTAAGAAATACAATTTATTGTTAAGAGACTCGTTCATGGTCAAAATTGTAAATTGCTCATTTTATGATTGATTTTATTAATACGACAAAGCTTTGCAAATTATAAGGAGCGTTAAAACTTGCACACTGCCGGCTTAAAACCTTCAACAAATATTGATATTTGCTCAAATATTGTCTTTGAAGTCCATAATTCTGAATTAGAGTAACTAACGAGATTTAACAAAGGGCTGTAAAGCGATTGGTCGATTGACATTATCACGTGATGCTAGCAATGTTTTCACTAAAGGTTAAACTTCCGTCAGCTTTGTATAAGTACCTGTGGGCGAGTAGATACAGTATCTTTTTATTGTACCGACATGGGTTCGCTCCCATTAAAATCAGGATGTTTCTCCATACTTAAGTTGTACTCTTTAGAAAATATCAAATAACTATAATATAAGTGTTTTCAGATTCATTTTGTTGGTTTAAAAACCTGTGCAAGTCACAAAAGCTTATCAAGATATAACATATATTTTGTGATATATATCACCCCATGGTATTAATTGTCCCGGGGTTAATTTTATGTGCGCCTGACTTTACGTACTTAATGATGAAATAGTATATATATATATATATATAGTGGGAAAAGTTTATATATCCATTTAGAAAAGTTTGTTTCTTAAATTGCCTAGTATTCTAATCATCTGTTCTTATGTGTAAGGTTTTACATTCTAAATGGAAAGTTCCAATACGGTGTCGGTTGATAGCAGTACTGTCAAATTTTACAGTCGCCCAGAGGGAGAAATTTTACTGTCAAAACTACTATCAACCGGTACGAAAATACCCGGAGACTACCAATGACTAAGCGCAAGCGCATTCATTGATATTTTATTTTAGATCTAAACAGGCGAAAACAATTAATAATATGACTAGTTGTTTTGGTTAGTTTTATGAAATCAATAGTGATGTGAATAAACTTTCTTGGCGTTATTTGTCATTTTGAATTAACAACAAACCATTGATCCCCAAATCCACTGTTCGTTCTTAAAGCAGCTTTAAACACTATTGTTTTAAAAACTGTAAAACTTTTTGACCACATTGAAACGTTATACGTTTTCGTAATACAAGTTTAATATCAACCGCTTATATTTTCAGATCCCTGTAATGGCACTGGAACTTATACTATCAAACACCCAACAGCTTGTGAATATTTCATTAAGTGTCAGAATGGAATAATGAGTGCTCTGCGGTGCGAGGCAGAAGGCACTTGCCCTATCATTTTAGACTTAGACTTCACAGCATGCACATCAGAACAATGTAACGAATGCTAGTATTGATGTTCAGAATTAGAAAATGCACCCACTTCCCGAGTTATTGATGAAATTTTAATTTCAAATACGAGGGTTATGTATAGAAGCTAGTTTATACAATAGTGTCAACCAAACGACAAAGCTCTCTGATGTCATTAGGTAAACTGTGTGAGTTATTCAGGTGTGTTAATAAAATACTATTCGTTTGCCATTTCTAAACGGAACCTTTTAATGATATGGAGTATTTTGAACTATTGACATATATTGTCAACAACTGAGATGGGTTTTTTTCTGAGTAATCGTTGGTTTCACTTTATCCAAAGAAAAGAAGGAAACTCGGACTTCAAATTGTGTGTGAAGATTTAATTTTTATGTGCGTTTTTCGCCGAGAATGTATTACTTTTTTATTATTGTATTTGTATTGTTGTCTTTCGTCATATCAGTCGAAATTCGTCCAATTATGATGTTTCGTTTTCCTTTTTTATATTGATTTCAATAATTATAGGTTATCTAACATTGTTCTGTACAATACGGATATCAATTTTGACGAGAACAGAGCTTGGAAAGTCATATTACATTAATATGGATTTCCAAGATGTGTTCGAGTCCGAATATATTCCGTATTGTACTGAACAATGTTAAATGACCTTTTTATTCTATAACTATAAATATAATCCCATTTATATTCTGTATTGTACAGAAAATGTTAAATAAAAAAAATCTTAATAATAATAATAATAATAATAATAATAATAATAATAATAATAATAATAATAATAATTTTTAATAATAACAACAACAACAACAACAACAATAATAATAATAATAATAATAATAATAATAATAATAATAATAATAATAATAATAACTTCCGTGTTTATAAACGACAATATCGATCCGATAATAACCGAGCTTTATCGTAACGCTTTATTTAGAGCGCCTGTTGATTCGGATTTTCATTCGGAACCTTTTCACGGGTTTCGGACTTTATCGAAGGTTTAACATGGGACATGTGATTCGTACAATACGGAAAAAATATGGCATTTTTGTACGCGCGTGCGTCCCAATACGGTAAAATATTGTACAGTCACGTGGTTCAAAAGTGCGTCTACAATTCGACGTATGATTAAGGTATAGAATAATATAAAACTAATTGTAGGCTACCGTGTAATTTCAAGTTACATATAAATAATAGCAACATATAACAGATATGTACACTTTTTAAAATCTCATATTTCGTTCCAAAGTGGTAACCCCTACATTTATTGATTAAGATATTTTGGCGCATGTGTGATCTGTCTGTCTGTGTTGTTCATACGTGTTTTGTCTCTGGTTCAATGTCTGTTAGGCCTTGGCTTTTTGCCTTTAGAAAGGTATTTGTCAAATGTTTGGTTACTGGACTTGTCATTGTAGTTTCTATTGTATTATGGAAATGTCATTTCGACCTGTTCCTATTTTTCATGTTTGTCTAACCATTATGAGTTTTGCTATTTTGTATTTTAGTAAAACAATTATTTGACATGTCTGTTGTGTTTCTGCTTTTACAGTCTCTAAAGGCATTCATCAGTGCAAAACTAATGAAATTGGTAATGAGTGGTCAATTTCCAACGTCTCGCACATTTTTTATGTTTTAAATATAATATTTACCTCTACCATTATTTTAAGATGTTGTAAAATGTTATTCTCACCTTTTAATAATCATAATAATGACTGGAGCGTATTATTTTCAGTAGCAGAGTGCTTTTAGTATTTTCGTTCACCAATTGTATGCCTCAAGATTCTCATGTATATAAACATATGTTTGGAAAAGAAAAGAATTTGGCCTTTTGCAATAACAAACAATATTTTATACACTATATGCATTTTCCCACGTTTTTTTGATAAAAAAGTATAAATCGCCCAACATCGCTCAAGAACCGTATTTTGTAAAAAATATCCCTTAAATGCGCTGTTTTGAAATATTGAAATCGAAAATAACAAACCATACAGCGCATTACCTATCCGAGGCGAGACGTAAGTGAGCAAATTGACATTTTAGACGCATTTAATACAAACAAAATCGCTCAGGGTCGCATTCCACCTTAAGCCGACCTCTCATATATGCCAAGATTTGAATATTAGTAATTTGAAACTTACAATGACGGTCGAAATTGGTCATTTTTAACAGGACCTTTTCTTTTCAACCACGTCTTAACGTGATATTATCACTAATTATAAAGTTGAGGAATTTTTAAACTTGACTTACCAGTGAAAAATACCAACTTAGTGGTCGAAATCTAATTTTATGCAATTGATAGTGCAGTATTTTTTTTAATCTGCCGTACAATTATTTTAAAAATATCAATGAATCCACCGTTATTGATTTTAATCAGATCAATCGGTTGATTCAAACAGAGACTGCGTCAGTGGACAAAATATTATCTCGACCACTAAGATGGTAAAAGGCATTTAGAATTACCAAAACAAATTTGTATGCGAGACAGACGCATTAAACCATTTCTTTTTGGAAAAATATACTGGTCACCTTCAACTTTACTTTGTAATACAACCCCGAGTGCGTTTCTACAAAAAAAAATCGTTAAAGGTTATCTAACCTACATCCACCTTGAATAAATACTGAATACTAAATCGTTAAAAATTTCGGTTTGCGTTAGAGGAACCTCTCTTCTTGCTGCAATACGAATTTTAAAAAAAGTGCTATATCACAATTGTAGACAAAGCGACTTTATAAACGCACAGAAAGCTTAGATGCTAAACTCGTGCGACCCCAGTAGATTCAGCATTAGTACTATCAGCTTTTATTTCCCTGCAACGCATCGAGGCTGATGTAGAGTTTTGATTGGTAGACAACGAATCATTGCTGTAAAATGTATGCAACGTCTATGAAACAAGCGGTCAAAATGTCTTATTATTGCTATTTTCAATTTTGGAATCGTTATTTTCAAGATAAAATTTAGATTAAATTAGATAAACTTTGCAAATGATGAATGTAAATTTGCATAAAAACATTAGGTCTTTGAAAGGATACGCGTTCGCTCTACTTACCATGCACTGATCAATTACTTTCATACACCGATAAACTGAATCTCTAAAACAGTATTATAACACACACACACGCACGCACACACGCACATACACGCGCGCTAACAGTGCACTGACCGATTGCTTCCCTACAACGATAAACTAAATAACTTAAACAGTAAATTCTGAAAATGCATCTGCTAATATGAACACGCACGCACGAACACACAAACACACATGCTAGTTCACATATACACGCTAGCATTCACCCCCCCCCCCACACACACACTCACCCACATCTCCCCACACGTACGCACGGACGCACGCACGCACGCACACACAAACACACAAACACACACGCGCAAGCGCACGCGCACACGCGCACACACACACACACGCACTAAAGAACACTCACATAAGCACGCTAGCATTCACAGACGCATACACAAACACAAACACGTACGCCCGCACACTCAAACACGCTCGCATTCACACAAGCACTCACACATACACGCAGGTACCCACGCACACCACACACACACACGCACGCACGCTCAAATATATGCACGCACACACACACACACACACACACACACACACAATCACATTCGCACACGCATGCACACACACTCACATTCACGCACGCAAACACACACGCTCGCATTCACGCATGCAGACACACACAACCTCGCATTAACGCACGCATACACACACGCTCGCATTCTAGTATGCAGAACACAAGCTCGCATTCACGCATGTACACACACTCACGCATTCACGCTCGCATACACACACGCTCTCATTTGCGCATGCATACACATACTTGCATTCGCGCACGCATACACTTACGCTCGCATTTCCGCACGCATACACACCCACTCGCATTCACGCATGCAGACACACTTGCTCACATTCTCGCACGCATACACACATGCTCGCATACGCGCACGCATACACACATTCTTTCATTCGCGCTCGCATACACACACGCTTGCATTCGCGCACGCATACACACATATTCTCATTCGCGCACGCATAAACATAGAGGACGAACAGGGCGGTTTTCGCAAAAACAGAAGTACAATAGACCAAATCTCTAGTCTTACTAGCATTATTGATACCAGGAAAAAACGCAAACTGTCGACATTTACCGCTTTTATTGATTTTAAAAAAAACTTATGATTTTATTAATAGGGATAAGTTATGGATAAGGTTATTTGGACTGGGTTTATCTGGTAAAATGCTTAAGGCTGTTATGTCGCTCTATTCCTCTGTCAGTTCCTGTGTACGTGTTAACTCTCTTTGTACAGACTGGTTTAATGTTTCTAGTGGCCTACGGCAAGGTTGCATCTTGTCGCCATTATTGTTTAATCTATTTTTAGATGACCTAGTTAAGTACTTAAAAAGTTTAAATGTTTGGATTTCTATTATAGATGAGAAAATGTGTGTTTTATTATATGCAGATGACATTGTTCTACTAGCGTCAAGCGAAGCTGACTTACAAGTACTTTTAGATGCTTTAGCTGACTGGTGTAATATTAATGACATGACTATTAATACAACTAAGAGTAATATAGTTCACTTTCGTCCTCAATCTGTACAACGCACAAATTTCAACTTTAAGTGTGGCAATGACAGTTTATATGCAGTTGATAAGTATACTTACCTTGGCATTGTTATCAATGAATTTCTTGATTATAATGTGACTGCTAAAGCCGTTGCTCAGAGTGCTAGCCGGGCGCTCGGGCTTCTTATTGCTAAATGTAAAATCGTTGGTGGTATACCGTATGACGCATACACTAAATTATATGATTCTATTGTTTGGCCGATTATAAGTTACGGTGCATCTATCTGGGGTGTAAAATCGTTTTCATGCATCAACACCGTGCATAATAGAGCCATGCGTTTCTTTCTCGGCGTTGGGAAATATACACCTAATGATGCTGTTTCAGGCGAAATGGCCTGGGTACCACCGATTATCCGTCAATGGAAATCTATAGTCGGACATTGGTCTAGGTTGTGTAATACACCTGTGTCTCGTATCAATAAACGAATAGCTCTTTTGGGCAAACGGCAAGCCATGTAATACATACAAATCTTGGTTTTATTATGTAAATGAGAAGATGGTAAGCCTTGACTTGGATATATATACTAATATGAATGACCATGTACCAAAGTCCACCGTTGTTAGCCAAATATATGATAAAATGATGTCAGCGTATATCAATGAGTGGCACGATTCTATTAATAGAACAAAAGGTATACGTGGAAGGGGTGGAAATAAGTAAGAAACTATTGCAAGTATAAAATTAACTATTCTGTTGAAAATTATTGTAAATTGATTATGCCGCCAAAACATAGGGCAGCGTTAAGTAAATTTAGATGCGGAGTAGCCCCTATTCGAGTGGAAACGGGCCGATATGAAAATCTTGCCCTAAATGATAGTCTTTGCCCTTTTTGCAAGTCTGTTGAATCAGAAATGCATGTGTTATTCTATTGTAAGTTGTATAATAATATAAGAATGCAATTGTTAGAAAAGGCGAACACATTTAATCCATTATTTCATGTCAAGTATGTCCGATATAGATAAGTTGTCTTTTATTTTATCAAATAACATGTTGTCAAGACTTAGTGCCAAAACCTGCAACGATATTCTTAATTAATTCACGCACGCATACACACATGCTCGTGTAACGTTTCTTCCCTAGGTAGCTCGGACAAGCTACCTTAAATTAAACTACAAACCTATTCTAGGACTGCATTGTCCCAAAAAATAAATATGAAATTAGTAATATATACAAGTGATTAACAATGATTGCTTACAAAACCAATGATTGGAGAAATAATTATTATGGTTCAAGAATCAATGTTTAATTATCCCAAATCAAGAACGCACAAACAAAAACACTAAAACACCATTGCTATATCTTCAAACAGGACCAGCATACAAAACGCTTATAAACCAATCTCACAATATAGCAGTAAAACCCGCAGTCCTAATTGTATAGCTTTTACGGGGAATCAAACCATTGACCCTGTTCCGTCTGTATCGCAATGATCCAGGCTTACTAAGAGGCCAAAAAGAAACCCCACGGATGTCCGGAACTGGAAACTAGAAGCTGTAGCGCAATGCTTCACTTTAATTCTCCTAGCCTCCGATAGTTCAGAACCCGCCCTAAACAGTACAAAAAGATACTTTAAAGCTTCCCTATTTATTAACATGTTGTTCTCCCATCGGCGTCGAGACACGAACTAACTATCCCTAAGTCTTTCGCTGCATTTATACCCTAACATCACGTCACCAAAATGAAATGATCCATTTAAACAAACCCGATGGGTGAAACCATTATACATTACTTACATTACAGAGTAGGGGTGTCAAGTTCATAAATCTTATGAAAAGAAGTAAACTATTAAAAATAGTCAAATTTTGTATTAATTTGTGATTTACCGGCTAAGTTTAGACATTTAATATTAAAACCTTAATTAGTATTAAATACACGAAATCATCCCAAAGAAGTAATAGCGATAAAGCAAAAATCAAATGCTTTATAAATTTCACTAAAACATAAATGTTTATTTTCCGGGCTCCGGACTACATGATTCCAGGAACATTACAGTCGCATTCGCGCACGCATGAACACACATTTGAGTTAGCGCACGCATACACACGTTCGCATTCGCGCACGCCTACACACACGCTCGCATTCGCGCACACATACACACACACTCGCATTTATGCATGCAGACACACTTGCTCGCATCCACGCACGCATACACACACACACACTTGCATTCCCGCATGTACACACACACACGCCCGCATTCCCTCACGTATACACATACACTCGCATTTACGCATGCGTACACACACGCTTGCAATCGCACACGCATACACACATGCTTGCATTCGCGCACACATACACACACACACACACACTCGCATTCACGCATGCAGACCCACATGCTAGCACTCACACAAACATACACACACGCGTGCATTCGCGACGCATACATACACTCGCTTTCCCGGATGTACACACACACACGCTCACATTCACGCACGCATACACACATGTTCGCATTCGCGCACGCATACACACGTACACTCGCATTCACGTATGCATACATACATGCTCGTATTCACGACGCATTCACACACAATCATAACGGTACTCTACCCATCGACATCGATAACAATAAAATAGTTGGCATTACCATCTGTAAACGGTCATAAAAACTACAGAGACAAAACAAAGTTGTCACTGAAACATTATTTTATTTTGAATAATTCTAATAATCACGTTTTTGTTGATAGAAAAATAAATACAATCTCTTAATTCCAGATAAATAGATCACACATGTTTATTTGAATAGTTTATCTATTATTTGGGAGCATAAAGGATCAAATAAACAAGTTTTAAATATCTACCTTCACAATTGAATACATGAAATGCAATATCATGTCACGCAGATCGTATTGCATTCTCAACAAAGATGTCTTACGTTTTATTTTTAAAAAGAATTTAAAGCAAGTATGTTAGCAATACAGAGCTATGTATATGAAGGTATACAAACATAGTAAATTGTTTTGAGCATACTTACTAGTAGACGCAATAACTATCTACGAAATGATTATATGCATGTTGTAGTGTCGTTTGCGACGTTGGTTATTCACTTGTCGGTCACAGTACAGTCATTTGCAAAGACGATTGATCATGGACGAGTGGTGTGTCTTGTTTGATAATTGATTGTGGTAACTAGACTGCAAATGAAAATGCCACATATAATATTGATCCAGGGGAAACACATTTTAACACCAGCCTTAAGGTTATCTGTATCCCGGGAACAGCGTATACAGAGAGTTCTGACAAAGAAGTTATTTGCACAGAAAACGGTTGGCAAGGGAACCCAGAATGTGAAATACCAGGTAACGATTGGACACAGGCGTCCGTTTTCTCAAAATGCTACGGACTGCAAAGGCGACATGATTGCTACAATTGTATTGGCGTTTACCAACGCAATATCAGAGATTCAAATCATTTTAATCAAATAAAAAACCTGTTGAAGAAGTACTTTATTCAGAAATAAAAATATTTAAGATCCCCTTGACCTTTGGTCAATATAAATCGACATGAAATAATAAATATCAAATCAGGATAAACAAGAATTTTCCTTCGAAATTTGTGCATTGAGCATAACAGTTAAATAGATCGCCAGTGTGATAAAACTAGTTTTGGAACAAGCAACATCAAACAATTTAAGAATCCAAGACGTTTGTTTTCATTACAATTTCAGAAAATCCCTTAGTAAATACTCACTTTACTCATATATCTTATGAGAAATGAATTATTTGACTTAATAAAGGGGAGGGTAGACCCCATAGCAACCTTTTCATTTATTCTCGATATTCTGTTCAACTATATGAGATAGATAAAGTGACATTAAAACATTAAGTCATACACTAGTCATTTACTTTGTGTTTTGTTTTCAGTTAATTTTGATTCCAATGATTACCATCTGTCAGTTGGTGAGTTAGGAAGAATCACATGCATTGGTACTCTTACAAATTGGATGCAAATTCACATAGAGAGTCAAGATAATACACTTCCGTTATTCTGTTTGCAAACGGAACAAACAATTTAAAAACAAAACAAAAAACAACCAACATTATTTTAAAATATAAACGTTTTTATTGTAACTAATTAAGATATAAATCGCGAGAAGCAGAAATGGGTATTATAGAATGTATGACGTAGGCAAACAAAATGACGTCATAATTTCTTATTGCTATTAATACAACTGCGGTTTCAATGGTGTGATGTGTATTAAATGTTATTGATACATGCTAGGTAATTACTATTTCCTTGTTTTGGGTGAAAACCATATTTGATATGATGCTTAAAACAGTTAATTTAAAATTGTACTATATACCAATTTCTGATTGTTGTCGTTCATGTTAAGTCAATGTGTTAAAAAGTAAACGTATAAATTTGGTATTTGTAGAATCCAGAGGTAACCTGACATTTGTATTGCCGAAAAGTGCGATAGAGGGAGAACTCACAGGTCAAAGAGATCCGCTACAGTGTTCGTTGGAGTTAGGGTATCCACCTAAGCAATACTTTCTAAAAATTGAAACATACAACATAAACACGGGTATCTATGAACTATTTAAAAGAGGAAAGTATCAATCTACAGATGTTGGTGAAGATTGTCCGTCTAACATTAATGTTAAATATATACACATGATTTTTTTCTCAGATGCAGTGTATATGAAAATGCTTCATCTTTGGCACCGCAGTTTCATTCCGAATCACAACTGAGTATTATAAGTAGTAAGTATGTTTAATAAACGACAATAAATAAAGTAAGATGAACTAAACTGTATATTATTTTCTGTTATATCAAATATAAAATAACGTTTAACAATAGATTTCTTGTTATCTCACTTGACATAATTGTTAGAATGCATCATCAAGTTCACACATGCTTCGAAATTCGTATAGCGTTCACTGATACGGTTTTCATCTGTTATGTATTTTCAGATCCCTGTAATAATACTGGAACATATTTTATCTACCATCCAACAGCTTGTGATCACTTCATCCACTGCCTAAATGGAACATTGTATCCATATCAGTGCCAGGAAAAAGGTGCATGTCCTTTAATAGAAAACTTTTCTTACCATTCCTGTAGTTTGAACCACTGTATTAGATGTGTGTAGTAATGGCATTGTTCTTCGAGCCAATGTCTTAAGACATTTAATATTGGAAGAACTTTACCTTACAATAAGTATTTCTTTGACTAGCATAATAAGTTGCTGTCATCCGTTTTGACCTGTTTAACAAACAGTGTTATAAATGTGTTAATCGATTGAAAATCCTGCAAGGACAGTTACTAATATTTTCCATATTCAAACTCTACTTGAACGCACTTGTTCATTCAGTTCAGTCAAATTAACTGGCGTATCTTAATTTGACCTAGCAAACATAAAAATGATACCTTCGAAAATGTTGATGTTTATTTTGGCGCAAATTCAGACTCAGATAGCTGCTGTAATTGTATTTTGTTGTTATTGTTAATTTTGTTGTTGTTGTTGTTGATTTTCCATAAAATAAAGACACAATTATACAGTCACTTACTTAACGTTTTACCCCAATAGTTATAAACGAGTATGTAAGGTGCTGTAAAAAGGGGGAATTGAGTGTATCGAAGCCACACCGGTTTATTCAATGCATTTGAATGTTTTTAACAGTTAAACAGTACCTAAATGGCAGGAAAGCAATCTTGCAGCAAGGTTTGTCGTCATATTCAACGGAAGTCACAAAAATTATCAATCTCCTCCCAAGTATATACCTGATGGTGACCAATTATTGGGATTCGAGTGAAATAGTAAGGGATGTCATATTAAATACATTACGGAACAAATCCCTTCAACTATTTTTTTAAAGACGGCTAAAATCTCCCGTGATTTTAAAACAGCTTGTATGTTGTTCTGGGTAGAAAGTCTGTGTACTGTTTAAAACATATATAATACACTTGTTACGATATATATGGTTAATGACTTATGGCAAGATAAGGCAAATAAAAACGAAAATATATTGAGGAATTTGTTCACTAATGAAAAATATGCATGGATGGGGATGGCAAGTAAAGGCGAATATCTTACTTACGGATTTTATTCACTTATGCAAACTATCATAGAGTTCGAGTTGTGTCCTCCCCGATATAAAAAACAGCATTTAAATCAGTTCTACTTTCATCATTGGTTTAAGTATTAGACAAGATGACAGTATGATGATATCGGTGAACCCAAAAAGTGAAATATTATTTTGTGTTAAAAAGCAAACTTCAGTGTGTCCCAACAAGACAATGATTACGATAAATTATGTTTCAGTGCAAAACAATCAACGATAAATATTTAATTGATTGCATGGACGGCATCGGAACCTGATCAGCTATGCCGGGACTTAAAAATAGAAATAGACGTGTTTGGCAAGTTGGTCAAAGAGTAGTATTCGTGTTCGGAGAGATGGTAGCAAAAGATAAGGCACTGATAAGGCACTGTCGGATCTATGCAAGTTTACATCATAGTGTTCATGCAAAAGTCACACATATAGTTCACATTTTTTGCTTAACGGAAAGACATTTCATCATTGTAAGCAGTTCTTAAGAAATTGGAAGAGAGATGTTTCACCATTTACATCCAAAAGTATATTTCAGTCAGATCTAGGCTGGACATCGACATTTATTTCAATTGATATAACAATGACATAACTTTATGATATTGTGTTAAATTCAGGTGTACCAAATTACAAGGATGCTAGGATACCGTTGAAGACAAACTGGAATATTTCCATTTTGCGGTCACTTCTAATGGATTATCAACTCAACTAAATTTATGTGTAAATAAAGGCCTCCGACCCAGAATACAACATCAACAAACGTGTCCAATAATATAATCTGAATGATTTTGAAATATGTGATTTTCTTGAATATGGGTTTTTCTATTGGATATTGTAAGGACATTTCACCAGTATCGGACGTTATAAATCCCAATTTTACGCTTGATGTAGATTAATTCATTGACGCCGAATAAGGTCACTTTGCTATGTATGGTCAATTTCAAAAGAACCCTCTTTGCTGTGACTTGGCTTTTTCGCCGTTGAATACTGTTGAGAAATGTGAATCGAGACGCCGAGTGATTGTTGACTTGAATTTACATTTTATTGACCGTTCCATGGCGGTACCTAACAATTCTTGATAAACATACCTATTTTTTATATATAGTATGTATGCACTGTGCTGTTTGTGGAGTTTTTAGCTGTTCTTCTATGTTTCTTGTTTGTGATTTTATGTTCTATGTCTTTGGCGTTTACCCATTGCCACTAAACCGGGTTTATGTTTAAACGTTTTGCTACTGAGCTTGTTTCTGTAGGTTTTTGCATAAATATTGAGCTGGCCAGAATTTACTTCAGTAAACAGTGGAATATTGAAAAACATGTACTTAGGAGAGGACATACAACTTACATTTTCAACCGTTCATTCCTTAGTGGATATCATTTTGTGTCAGGGCCCTGGTTAATTGATGTTAAAACAGACCTATTACGTGCATATCGCCAGATACGCGTTGGCCCCGGTGATATTCATCTTCTATCTATAAGATGGCGCGGTAAGATTTACAAAGACTGTGCACTCCCGTTTGAATTACGTTCTGCAGCTTTTATATATCAGCGAGTAACATCCATAGCCTATTATATTGTATATTTGCAAAATGTACCCAGTGTAAATTATTTAGATGATTTCGGGGGTGCTGACGTACCCTCTCGCTCGCACCACTCTTACCGTGCTTTGTCGGATACGTTGCACCGCGTTGGTATGCAGGAGAACGTTAAGAAGGCATGTGAACCCTCGACCTTAATGGTTTTTCTCGGTGTCCTTCTGGATTCAGATCGTATGGAGTTACGTATTACTCCGGAGCGCTTGGAGGAAATTCGTTCTCTACTACCAAGATGGATGAAAAAGAGATCGGCCTCAAATCGGGATTTACAGTCACTTCTTGGAAAACTTCAGCTTATTGGCAAATGAGTGAAACCAAGCCGTGTGTTCATATCGCGTATATCAGTGTTGCTACGTGGTTTGAAAAATAATGATCAAAAAGTGAAGTTGAGAAATGAATTTAGGAAAGATATCAAGCGGTGGATAAGTTTTGTTCATATCAATAATGGTGTGTCCATGATTAAAACCAATCAATGGTCTACTGTTGATCAACTGTTCACATCAGATGCTTGTCTTTCTTTCAATTAGTATGGTGATATCTTTCATAAAACGTTTCCCAAATGTGTTCTTGAAACGTGCTCAAATATAGCTCAGTTTGAGTGTATCTGTGTTGTAGTCGCTTTAAAGTTGTGGTTTGTTAAATGGCAGGGGATGAAAATATCCATATTTTGTGACAACCAAGCAGTCTGCTCTGTTTCGAATTCGGGGAAAACCAAGGATCCAATCTTTCAGAAGTGCCTTCGCGAGGTAGCATACTTGGCGTGCTCTCGCGAGTTCGAGCTTCGAGCAGTGCATCTGTCCTCGGCTAGCAAAAGACTTTCAGACTTATTCAGTCGCTGGCATCTAGATCGTTCTTACGCAGAACTATTTGCGCACGAGGCGCTTCTGAATGGATACACGGAGATAAATGTTGATGATTCAATGTTTTTCTCCAACCTCAGATAAGTAGATCCAAAATTTTAACCATGCTAGAAATTTTTATCACGCCCACGGGCAAAGATAAAACGCCCGTATGGAACTCCTTTTTAATGGTCATCACATTGCAATTACCTCCCTTGTTGAAGGCTGTCGTCTGTAGCATCATAGAAACCTTGTCTTGTGGCAATATTTAGAATGCTTATTTTTTTTTCTCGCTTCAAATGTCACCATAAAACAGTTTTCACGCACCTTTCAAAAAGTAATGCTTCACTCTCCTCAGAACTATTTAAAGACCGATTTGACTATTAACATAATCTGAATCATTGCGCGCATATCCATGACAACCACGAATTATCACATATCCATACGCATTTATTTTCACTATACTCAAAGGAGTTCCAGTAAAAAGTACATTTCCTACTTCATTTTTTTAACTGAGGTAGAAGAAAAAGCATCTTCCATAACCGCTCGTGTAAGATAGGTTCATCCCAACCCTCGCGTAGGGTGTTTTGCTGATACTCGGTTAACCTCGTTTCCCCAAAACACTTATAATCTTAGAAAACGATTGGTGAACATATTGATATACTTTGGTAATATTCATTGATTGGTCGATATATTATTATAAACATATATTTCTACATGGGTTTTGTTTTTGAGTAAATTTTGTTAACCTGTGTGTAACCCATTTGATCATTTAAATGCATATCTTGGTAATTCTTCATTTGATGTGCCTAAGTGTTCGCAATAGTGTTTAATTCATGAGCTTTAGATCAGTTCGACATTTATTTTTATTTTCATTTCTTCATGCCTCAACGGACTTATAATGGTTTAAATGTCCTTGGTACCTCTTACGTTTTTTTATGAATAAGCCGTGCATTTTAGATGCGTTTCTTCTTTTAACAGATGAAGGATCGAACAATAGTATGGGGCTTGATATTCTTCGTCAACAGTTAGTTCATACCCAACGGTCTGCTTATTCACAGGGGACCTACAAGAACTTAAAGACTCAAATTCGCTCATTTCTGCTATTCCATTTCATGCTACGATATGGTGCTTTTTTGTTTGCATTTTACATGATGTGCAGGAAATCAAGCATAGTTCCTGATTCTCGTGTTAAGTTTGGTAAGTCTAAATACCTGTGTAGAAACGATGTGTCAGTGACAGATTTTGACATTTTTGTTTTACTTATCAATTCGGGGACAACAACGTAGTTATTCCGTTATGTAAATAATTTTCATGACTCTTCTTCTTTATGTCCAGTAAAAGCGTTTCAAAACATGTGTAGGTTAGTTCCCTTGGCACCCACAGAACCGTTGTTTTGTACTGTTTCCGGTGGGAATGTGATCCCACTTGACGCGCGAGCAGCGTTGATCGTATGTTCGACGTATTATGACACAACTTCCGACTGCTCACGCTCACGAATACACCATGCGCTCCTTCCGACGCGGAGTAGCTTCCTTCTGTTTTGAATGTTGTGTGCCGGGCGTACTTATTCAATTGTTTCGTAACTGGAAATCCGACTGTTATCTACGCTACCTTAGATTTTTATTTTCTAGCATGATTGACGCGGCTCGGCTTGTCGCTTTTGCTTCATAACTAAGATTCTGGTATTTAAGTTCAGGTTTTGGCCGTTTTGGGGGAGGATTTATGGCTGCTTTTGACATAAGCTTTATATCTATGCTAATTTCTTTTCCAATCTAGCAGCCCTTTCTTTCGGCCAAATTAAATTTATATTTTACATTTGTCTTTGTTTTTCCTAAGCGCATTAATTTAACAAATTTTGAGAAAATTTAATAATTATCAAGGGAGGGAACTCTTTCTCAGCACTGAATGTTTAATTGTCCGCACTTCTTTATTTTGGCGCCTTTCTCACTTGTTCTCTTGTTATAATCCGGTTCGAACGTGTGTTTTCTCCCTCCCTCTTGCCCGGTTCTTTTGTTTCTTTTTTCGGACAAGTTCTCAATTTTATCTTTGCTTAAATGATTAATATTTTTTCCCTATATTATCTAAGGAATTTGAATATTTTATTATGTTTTTCACTTTAGGCCACACCAAATTGATATTTCGTTCCGCGATTTAACCGCTCCTATTTTTTTGAAAATGTAAAAAAAATATTTTTATTTTTTTGTGTGCGCCCGCACATCCATTTTGATCGCCAAGTAGATTTTTTTCAGGTAATAATTGATTAAAAGGCTAAAAATAATCAAGTATGATTTTTCTACGCTATTTTTCGTGTTTTTGTAAAGGGAAGTTACCGATGCGTAGTGTTTTTATACTGTTTTAGCATGGGTTTCAATAAATTCAATCAAAATGGCGGCTTCCGGTATAAACAATGTGGCTCGAAGTTTGGAAATTAAATCTTATTTTTGACAATAAATATGTTTTGAGCATGCTTGAAGTCATTGTTGATCGTCTCATGCACTAAAGGATCATTATTTAAAGCAATCATTATGCAATAAAGCATGTGTATCTAAGACTGGTAGCGATTATATTGCGTAATTAGTGACTCGTTTTGAATGGAAATCGGACAGGTCAACTTAACTGGAACATGAGTCATTGTTTGGTCCAAATTGATGTATCAAACTCAATTTTTATCTAATTCTGACAGAACAAACAAATATCTTTTCACAAATAGCGATATAAACACTGGTCTGGATAAACCTCAACATAAGTAAGCCTAAGTTTATTACCTTATATTTTGTTTTTATTTGCAGCATAATCCGGGATTGTAATGCACTTGCCAATTGTTACCACTGCCCCGCTTACCCCTCGTCGTTGTTCCAGGGGTAAACCAGGAACAGCAGAGGCAATGGGCTGTGTTTTTACCTTTCAGGTGGCCCCGCAGTGCCTAGTGAATGTGGTTTTGTCTTCATATTGAAAATAGTCGGGAATGGGCCTCACATAGGTATTCGGGGTTGCGGGGCCATTTGGCAGGGATTTTATCAGCAGTGTGTCCCTGCAGGTCGGGTATTTTACCCGGATCTGAGGGACCGAAAGTCAAAGTCCCCGCTATTCCGGACTTGGGGGGGGGGGGGGCATATACAATTGGCTGGTGCATAAAAACATCTGAATAACCAAAAAAGTACTCTGAAAAATACCCTTGTTCTTTTTGTTTTAATAAGCACATTTCATTGCATTTCCTGTGATAATAAAAACAAAATTTAGTATATGTTATATGGAGTCTCATGTTGGATGATGCCTGTGTAAGTGATCATTTTTTACAAATCCAAAATCAATCAAGTAATGTCTAAATGCATGTGATGTTAAACTGATTCAGGTAGATTTATATAAATCGTTTCAAACTTTTTACTAAAAGCAGGGTTATTTATTATTATAAATGATCGTCATATTAAAGTACGTTTTAATTATATAAGAAATAAAATTTATCCATATAATGTTTGTACTAAACACGGATGAATAAATAGTATGTATTCCGACATTTTCCCAATGTCCAATAGAGGTTCAGTTCAAGATGGCATTAAAATGGGTTTAAGGGCAATTATTTTGAACAATCTTTCTTATTTATATTGAATATAAGGAAAAATATAGTTTTCGCTCTTCGCTCGCTTCGTTTTTTATGAAAACTGACATTTTTTATTTTTTTTTGCTCGCTCGCTCCAATTTTTTTTGGCAAAAATCCGAGGAACTAAACATTAATTTGGTGTGGCCTTATTATGCTTTCTGATGTGATGTACCCTCGCGTGGAGGATTTATGGCTGCTTTTGACATAAGCTTTATATATCGATGTTTTCTTCTATGTGTCCAAACGGCATCCTGCGTACTCGAACATGTCTCATAAAACTGCGATTATTGTATGTTTGCAAATTTATGCTATCAAATGTTTGAAAAATAACAATCTCTAAATTTAAGTAAGATTATATTTTATTTCAGCTCGTTCAATTATAGTTGATTTGTACTACAAAAGGAAACTTGAGAATTCGAAAAATTAATATATAGCATTGTGCGTTAAGGGAAACTTGTCATATGTGTGTTCAAATTATATCCTGTGTACTTAAAAATATTTGCAAATGTTCAATTTTGGGCAATCAAATGTTTATATAATGACAAAAAGATTAAAAAGTAAAAGCTTTGCTTAAAAAATTATATAAAACGATAACCTAGTTCAGTTGACACTGATATAACTGCAAAAGAAAACTTATACATTCTCAAACGAAAATAATCATGTATAGACCGTGAAAATACAGAAAATATGTTGTGTTTTTTTTTCACCATGACCAAATATTTGTACAGCAGCTTATCACAAATGAAAGAGTTTTTCGAAAGCAGATCAATATGTTTTACATTCAATACGTTTGCTACTGGTATCAGCGATCTAAAAGGATTATATTTCTTTCTTCTTGCAGTTTGATACTTCATTTAATTCTCATCATTACCACCCAAATACAGCTAATGATAAAAGAACAATACAAAAATTCTGCCACTCTGAGTATGCATTATAGGACACGAATGCATGTCACAACAGTATGCTATTACAACAACGAATCTTATACATACACCATAACAGTAATGTTCTTAAAATGTGTTTAACAATACATAAATTTATAAGAAAAATAGATTACTGAAAATAACGCCCACTATAATGCATACTTAAGAAATGGAAATAAATGATCTTTGATAGTGCGGCCAGATCATTGATAAACTTATATGCACTCTTTTATAGCTATGCATAAAGTAGCAACTATTGATAACGGGAAAACAAAAACAAAGCAAGAAAGAATGTTACTTTTTTATCACAAAGCGTGCATCTTTGTTTTTACTTATAAGAAACACATCCATCAGTACTGCTAAATGTTGCTTTCAGTGTGGTATTTAATGCGAAATGTCAACCATTTTTCTGATGACAATTATGAAATGGATTAAAGCAGCCAGACAAGAATACCATTTCTGGACTATCTTCAGAGCAACGTCTCGAGACAAAAACTCACAGGTAAGGTGAACGAATAGATCATTTTGGCAAAAACTTACCGATACATGCAATGTTGCCGTATTATACTTCAGGTATTTTAAAAATTCTACGAATAAATTGTTTTCTTTAAGAATGTAATTCAATCTAAATTGAACCTGCGTACAAATTAATTTGGATCTATTTTTGGATTTCTTGGATTTCCATTATAACGTATTGTTTTTTTTTTATTCAACTTGAACGCTCCTTATTAAATATACTTAACCTTGAACTTACCAAACCACTTTCGCCTGTTGCCCATTACCCGATCATTTCAAGTCAGTCTCTCATTTTCACTAGCAGATCTAGGGAGGTGGGGGGGGGGGGGGGGAGTTGGGTTGGCAAACCTTCGATTGTCCAAGTTTACAATTGTCTATATCCGAGAAATAAATGAATTAATACACCAATATCCATTGTTTCAAACTTAACTGTTTTTTGGGATGACCCCTAAACCCTTTTCGCCCCCAACCCATGAATTGAGGAGCTCTCCAATTATTTTAAGAGCTCTTCAAACGCCCGGGTGTATTAAGATTTTGCGTTCCATAGTCTTTGCACTTTGTCCCAATACCTAACACGATTATATATCTCACCCGGGTCGACGCCCATGCATAGTTCGGTTGCGACATTAAATAAAAGTAATTCGTAAATATGTTTATATTTTCGACCTACGTCGACCTAGGTCGGTATTAGGTCAGGTTATCTGCATATGTGATTTTAAAAATTCTTATAAATCGTAAACGAGATAAAAGGTTGATTGGCACAAAAGGTTGATTGGCACTTACAAATGTTTTCATCTGCTTCGATGAATATGACAACTAAATATAAAGTCGTATCTTTTTTTGGACGCTTAATTGAACTGACGTTACAAAACCTTAATTTTTGATGAACTCGTATAGTTTACAAGGATAGTGAGAACACATAATTTCACGGTTTGTGGAAGACCTGCTAATCAAACTAAGCCTTTGTTTAAGATCAATGAATTCACTGTAACAATTTAAATGCTTTTTGATCGGGTTACTCTAAACGTTGTGTTTTTGTGATATCGAAATATGTATTTGATCATATTTCATATTAATCACATACTTTGTCAGTCGTAAAATAATTTAATGTAACATAGACGCATCTCTTATGTTAATGATAAAAACATCTACCAACCATTGTTCTTCTTTAACCGCATAACATGACATTATTTTAAATTCGTAATCAATTGTATTAATTCTTTCTTTGTGGGCATTTATCAAAACTTCAACATTGGTCGGCAGTTGTGACTCATTTGTTCAGTCATTATGAACATCAATTTTGATGAGTCACATACTAGACAATGCCATAATGCTTACGTATATGTTTTGCTTTATTACTCAGAAGGAAAAAGTATATATTCTCGAATATGACATAAATTCAAAATCTGTTCATAAATGCATTGTTTGAATTGTTATTATCATAGATGTGTCTATACAGAATATGGAGTTTGTAAGTTATATGTGTATAAAACTGTGACCATGCTGATTACAAAACTTGTTATGGAATCTATGTATGCTTTTGTTTTTAGTTGTGTCCTCGTAGGGGAAATATTGGTTAGAGATTTTGTCGGCGTATATTGGTTTGCGACATGATCCGCCAATGTCATTCGAAATTGCATTCACATGATTATTATGTAATCGTTGGTTTTGGATTTCGGTCTCGTATGTATCCGCTGGTTTTGGATTTCGGTCGCATAATAATTAAATTATGGGAAATTTGGTAAGGCTTTTGCCAGCTAATGTCGACAACTGGTTTGATATTTTGTCAACTTTTTGTTAAACTTGTTTAAATAGTTTTGTGAATTTTGTCCACCTATGATAAGCTAATAGGAGATTTCGTTCACCGATGTTGAAGTTGGTTTAAGGCTTTGTCCGCTTATGTAGATTTTATTTTCGGGATTTAGCCCGCAAATGTAAGAGTTGGTTGTGGATTTTGGCCGCGAAATTAAAAAGTCAGTTTGTGATTTTGTCTACGTAAGAAAAAGGTGTTTTAGAAATTTGTTCGCCTATGTAAACGTTGGTTACGTATTTGTCCGCCTATGTAAAAGTTGGTTGAGATTTTGTCCCCCTAAGCAAAAGGTGGTCTGGACTTTGTCCGCCTATAAAAAAGTTGGCTGAGGATTTTGTCCGTGTATGTAAACTTGTTCGGGTATTTTGTTCGCCTATGTAAAGAAATCGGATTTGATCGGCCTATGTTAAAGTTGGTTAGGGTTTATGTCCGCCCATTTATAACCTAGATAAATATGTACTCATAAGTGTCAAACTTGACTTGGAATCTTGACTACTTACGCTAACGTTGCTTAGAGATGTTTTCTGTTAAAGTTGGTTAGTAACTTTGTTCACCTATGATAAATTGTGTTTGGAACTCTGTCTGCGTATGTTAAAGTTTGTCAGGAATTGTTTCGCGCAAGTAAAGTTCGTTGAAGATTTGATCACCGATAGTAAAGCTGGCTGGAGATACATGTTAGTTTAGCTAGTTTCTTGAAAGTAACTGATAAAGCTATATATGCACTAGGATATGTAAACAATGCTGTAATCACGCGAGTTTATTCCAAATGTGAAGTAAAATAAATGAAACCCGGTGTAATTATCTGTTAACCTCGGTTCATCAACAAGATTTATTCAAGTTCTTCGTCTGGCTTTCAAATATTTCGTATTTAAGATAAAGTGATATTTCAATTCGCACTATCTTAAGCCGCATAGCACCAATCTTTAACTATCTTTAAAATGCCATGTCAAAAAGTAGATATCACGATACCTACTTTCTATAGCCTACAGCCTAAAGATGGCATAGGTATCAATTATAACGAGTGATAGATGAAAACACACTCATTAAAAACACACGATAATGATATTAATGATGAAAACGTTAATGATTGCATGGTAAAATGCATTTTGTATAAATGATTTCATTATATCATATTATTATTATTATATATTTAAATTCCAGCTGGATAAAAGCTGTTGGACATAAATATTTGATACTAGTACGTTCTTTTATATTAACCAAAAGCTAAACTGTGCAGTTATTTGCATATAAAACATATAAAATATTACAGAATATATCGTAAAAGAGATGAATATTGATGGCTGACAGTTAACTGCTGAAAACAAAGTCATATACTCTTACGGCAATTATAACTTTTTATAACTTCAAACATTGTTATTTTTACAAAGCGTAATTTTATCTTTCTTTTTGATTTACTGTCAATCGGTTTAATCTGCCAAAGGATGGATATTTACTTCGAAAGCAGTTTAAAGATAAATAAAAAAATCACATTTTGTTTGCTCTCCATGGTGGGCGACCTTTATGAAAAGCATTTTTCGGGCAGGACATGAGAGGCCGAGTAATTAATAAAATTCGTATTATATTCGTTAAATTAATCTTACATCGTTTTTTGTTAAAGTTTCATTATGATTTTTTAAACACGACAAGTACATTGAAAAGAAAGAAAATAAATGAGTGTCGTTCCTAAGCACGCTTGAAGATAACACACAAACAAAAAACATGCTTGTCCCGTTGTTGAGAGTTTATCGCTAAACATTACGTAGCAGGCGACATTTTTGACAGTCTGGTGTACCCGGATATGGTTGACTTCACGAAAGGCGATGACAGACATAATGCAAATACAAGAAAAATCCAAGACTTGATTCTACCATAAACAGATGATAATGTAATTCAATAGTGCATCATACATCCCATGTTGCTGTATTCTTTTGATATATTAGTTGCATGTAACCTTGAATAAAGACATGCAACTGTGATAAAATAAATTCCTAAATATCATACTAGATAAATACGTCAACAGTTAAATCATATTAAGGAAAAGTCTTTATACATGGGTCATGAGTCAAGATCGTCTGCGTATCTGAAATTACTTGAAGATTGCATAAAATAAAATTTACCTATCGAAATATGCACATTGAGTGTTTTTAACTGAAACTGCTAAAAATAAGTATCGCAAGAATAATAATATCTGTCATGTGTTTCCGTTCCGGATGATAAAATCCGACCCGAGGGCACCTGCGTTGCTAGGTAACGAGGCTTGCCGAGTTACCGGCTACGCTGCGTGCCCGAGGGTCGGATTTTTCTATCCGGAACGGACACACATGATAGATATTTTTTCTAGCAAACGTAAAATCACATTTTTTGTGAAGACAATACATAAGAAATCGCGTTTTTGTACATTTCACCAAAAAGCGCGTGCGATGATGTTTACTGACGTCACCGCACGCAGTAATTTGTATTCACTGCATACGTAAATAGGTTCCTTCGATATCACGTAATGTTAATGGAACTCATCTATTGAAATCTCATAACTATGGTTACATTTAGTGTTTAATAAAAGAAATTGAAAGTATTACGTCACATCACGTGACTCATCTGGCATGGGGGGAATGCCAGATGGAGTTTTCCAGCACGGATGAATTAACCGGAAATGCCTATCCGGTGTGCTAGAACACGTGATACGGATGTCGCGTATCGCAATCATGCATCGCGATCCGGTTTTGTGCGTATCGTTACAATCCAAATTGTAAACATTGACTGGACGAAGGCCGTCACGTAGGGTTTCGATTGATTATATTATATTTTACTGCAAAAAGTGATACCCTGTGTATGTGGAAGTATCTTAAAAAGTTATTTTGGTGATGAAATCAAATGTTCCTATATTCTTTTTAATATTTAAACATAAAACTTCTAATCTCAAGTTCAGTCCGTTTAATTGTAATTCATTTAAGCTGAAAAGAAATCGAAAATTTATTATCAAGCATTTTACGTAAATTAGTTGTTTTTCGTCGGTGTAAAATGTACATCCGGTGTACTTTAAAATGTTTTGCAAAAGTGAGACTTCCAAATGTCTATAAAATGAAAAAATGTCTTTAAAGGTGAATGCTTATCTTAATGAATTATTTAAAAAAAGATAAGAAAGCTCAGTCAATTGAAGTTGATGTAGTTTCAAACGAAAATTAAGTACATTCTCATAGGAAAACAATCTATAGATCTTGGTCGACAGCACGTCTAGCCATTTTTCTGATACTGAATATGTGTTTGAGCGCTATAACCGTTTCGCTTCTTTGGCTAAATCATGGCCACAAATAAGGTCATTAATGTAAGGTACAGCAGTCTGTCACGATTAACAGTGTCCTAAGTTTATTCTGTATTTGTAAGATTCAAAACACTTGCTAAATGGGCACACTTAAGGTGCATTATATACAAATAATGCATTACTATGTTTAATTCATGTGACTTGATTATTTGTGTACGGATAATGAGCGATATTTTGGCGCTTTTCTACTGGGTTGTCTCTTGTCACGTAGCTATCAATCGATAAACTTCTTATAAACGCTAGATTTCTTTTATATTTACACAAACCATATGTTGTTGTTTTATTTTGGTCACAAAAGTGAAATGAATAAAACATAATTCATTTTTATCTTCCAAGTGTCTATCAAGTGTTCAGCTATATTGTGCTTTTTTTAACATAAGCCTTATTTTAATCTCCTGATAAGATATAATGATTCCATGGTTCACAAAGCAAATTGCATTTGCTTGCGGATTTTCACCGGCGCATTTTGCAGTTTTTTGTTCATTTATGCATTTAATAAAGTGTTGTAACTCAATTGAATAACATGAAAGGCTCTTGAGAATCAATATCCACGATTCAAATTTCACATTGCATAAGCAATCTAAGATATTAACATTTTAAATAATATTCGATCGGGTTACTATTAATGTTTTTTATGTGAGTTCGAAAAATGTATTTGATTATATTTCATTTTCATCGCATGGTTTGTCAGTCGTACAATTAATTTAATTGAACATTAAGGCAACTCTTATGTTAACGACAATCTATTAACCATTTAGGTTTTTCTTCAACTGCATAACATGACACACTTATTAATTCGTAATTGAGCTTATTAATGCCTTCCTCAATCGCATTAATCAACTCTTCAACATTAGAAGCCTGTTCGTCGGCAGTTGTCACAGATTTGTTTAGTCAGTGTGAGCATACTATGACAAATCACACACTAGACAATTTCATTATTCTTGCGTATAATTGTGCATTATTACTCACCAAGAAAAAAATATATTCTCGAATATGATAATAACCGCGATGTTTTTGTATGCGTGTACAGAAAGCCATTGTTTGAAAATACCATATTTGTATAATTACCAAGACTAAAACCATCCATTCTTAATGAATACAGATGAATAGGACATGAAAACAATATCTTATCTACTTAAACAGACGTTATATCAAGACGTATATAGATTAAGTGACCCCACGGCGGTTGCATTTGTGGTCATATGACAAGAAGCTGTTCATTAGCCTTGTTATTCTTTTCCCCCATGTAAACCAGGATTTAGTTTTTTTTATTTTAAACTGACATTCAAGGTCGAAATTTGTAATGTTGTTTTCAACAAAGACCTCACATTTTCAATCTCTTATTAAAGTGATACTACCATTCATCGTTTAGTTTAGAAGATTTATGTCACGCTTTCAAGTATAAAATACACTCGTAATAACCGAAATTATATTCTATATAATGGGAAGGCAATATGTATCTTTCAATATATGCCGTGAATTTTCTGTTGGTAAATCAGCAATCAGCAGTTATTCATTTTTATCAATTGAGTTGGTAGATTTGAACAGAAGCTGAGTCAGAAGTCAACATAAGATCTCGACCAATAATTATGATTAAAGGTTTATTAAAATTGATTAATCATTATTAATGTTTATGTGACGCAGTTGACCCACACTCAAAACAACCTTTAACAATTATGGAATAATAAAAAGGCGGATTGTGCTTGTACAGAAACAAAACATAAGCATCTAAGTGGTCAACAGTAAACCAGCAGTCGGCTGTTATTGATTTTTATCAGGTGAAGCGGTAGATAAAAGCAGTTACTGGTCAAGTTAGTAAATGGTTTATTCACCAAAATAGCCAACCGTCATGCTGACGTTCTACAGCAGGATAACGCTTGCTGTCACACTGCACGTTACACACAAAACGTTCTGGCTGGACACAACATTAACACCCTCGATTGGCCTGCGAAATCACCTGATTTCTCACGATCGAGCATATGTAGTATTATCTTGGACGTGAAGTACGTATCAGGGATGACGTCAATAACGTTGCGGATCTTGAGCGAGCTTTACAGGAGGAATGGGCGAGAATACTACTTCACGTTATAAGAACACTAATAAACAGCATTAGACGTCGGTGTCTTGTTGTTATTGAAGCGAGGATGGCCACACTAGATATTGACATCGACATAATTTTTCATTTAGACCCCTATGCTAAATATGTAAAATACTGGAATCAGTTGATATTGTCTGTTTAAATTGTGTTAAACATATGTTGGATATTAAATAAAATTTGTGGTAAGTCAAATGTTTTTTACGTTATAGTTTTATTTCCGAGAACTATTTCACAAAGTAGAAGTACTGACCAAACTTTTTCTTCTGAGCATATTACAAGTTTTATAAAAAGCGTTATCGATAAACACCAGAGACGCGTTGAACCGACATCTGTTCACTGTACTTATCGGGTTCGAACAAACTATCAGCTTCAAAATGAAAAGTACAGAATATCCAAAGATTGCGATGCACCTATTATTATATTGCCGCTTTATATATGTTAATTCCAATACCAAGTATATGTCAGTTTTCGACTATTTTCTATTTTTTCCGCTATTTTATCATCCGGAGTACAGCCCCCTTAATGTGATATTCATAACATAACTCATTCATGTTCTATTCCTCTTATGTAATAATGGCTTGATAACATGGTAGTTTTTACAATTATTATATCATATCGATTTGTTTTAATGTTTAACATATTAAGATCTAAGCGTCACATAGAACATGTATTCATTTATTTTGTACAATTCTTTTTCAATTTTGATTATTACAAGTGCGCCAATTTTCCCAAAATACGCCCGTTCTTATTTTGAGGACACAAAGTTTGGTCCGAGAAAAATGCCCATACATATGCTGACCAATTTAAGTCTTAAGTAATAGATCGATCAAGACAGATTTCATGTAATATCTGTAATTTAAGGGTGGTAACTATCGAGTGACTTATGCGATATGGCAGCAGGTTATCGAACGTGTCTGAGACATAATACCAATACTTATTCTGACCTAATTCGGTAATGATTGTACAATGGCTATTTAAGTTATTGAGTGGACAAGACTAGTTTAAGGCCATTTATATAATATAAGAGCGATAACTCTCTAGGGATAGGGGTGATATAAGTGGTTATTATGCCAGTAAGCATTCTGACCAAATTTGGTGATGATTGGAGAAAGGCTTCTAACGTTATTGAGCTGACAACATACTAGAGGTCGCCCGTCCGCTCGCAAGCCGCTGGTCAAACTAGTATACGTACAGTTTTATAAACGGACGTATAAACATGTATAAATCTTTGAAGGTTTCGCCATATTGTCTGCTATTTGGTAAAATAGGTCTTTGAATTTCACCTATACATTTTCTGTTGCTGTGTTTTCAGAACAATTTATTTTTTAGAATTAATTTATGGTTAGTCAACTTAATTCAGAATGAAAGTGTCACTTTAATAGCGATCCTAGTGGCGCAAATTGATGTCGTTTTAATGACACCATGTTTTTACTTCATTTTCTGCTGAAAGGAGTTATATGGTGCACTAAATGTTCTTTCGTTCACAAGCTGAAATTGCATCATGATTTAAAGATAAGAAAACAGCGTGCATACACGATTCGTAATTTATGGCGGGCTGCTAGGATGTTCATCCTAAACCTGATCGTTGCCTCTAAGGATGTCCGACAGCAGCCACCTGTATAAGACTTGGAAATGTTTTTCACAGGTTATCGTTTGGCCAGCTTGCATACTTAAATGATTTGATTGGTTGATAGTAATGAATTATTACAACCGATGTTGTGTTTTTTTTTCTTCTTTCATACATGAGCAAAGGTAAAGATTCAAGGTTAAAAAGTCAAAGTAAAAGACAAAAATAGAGACGTTAACATAAGAATGTTTCTTGTCATATGATATATCTAATAAGCATAAATGATCGCTTGACATAACAAACATTTGAAAAGAAATCTGAATAAATAAAACAGCAAAAATATTTGACTGCAGTTAGATATCATATATAATAACCATAAACTAATGCATATTACCGTACATGTATTAAAATGATGGCTAACAAGAATGAGTTATTCTTATTGATAGTTACAATAAATTGTTCACGAAAACCAAACGGATTACAACATCTTTATTAACATATTTGCACTGCCGTACCAGAACATTGTTTGCAAAAGTTTGATAAAGTTTGCAACACTTAGGCTAATAAAGAACTATCTTCTTGAGATATCTTTTCGAACAGTTTAGAAAGTTGTACAAGTGCATGCAATACGGTTCTAATTTTCTAAAACACCATATCCGCTTATAAGATGTATCTTTGATTATGGTCTGTTCTATAATTGCGTATCAACCAGTTTCAATGAGTAACTGCTTAACTTTGTAAAAGCAACGTGATTTGTGTTTTGAACTTTGTCCAAATGCAATGAAAATTCATATTGATTTTAAAATTCTCTAAACAAACATATAACACATCGCTAATTTATTCAGAGTTAAACTATACTTGCATGAACTGGTATTCCAGCCTGTGTTTGTTGAATTGATGAAAATGATTCAAAATTACGTTGTTTGCGTAATTCCAAATATCTGTAAAAACCTGCAGTGTCTAATAAAGACCTGACTTTACATTCCCAATATCGTTTGCCTCTGTCAACATCAACAAATATATTTTCATAATAAACAACAATGTTTTAAACTTCTAATAACCTCGTTTCACGAAGTTTGGGTAAAATGTCAATACTTATTAGCATTTGTTTTTTTCTATTTTCGCCCAGAAAAGCCATATTATTTGCAAATAACATAACTGCAAGGTAAATGTATTTCCGTATTAAAATCATCTATAAAAAGAAGGTCTTTATACATTTTGAAAATAATGAAGAAGACAAGGCCACATCACTGAATCTTGTTTCAAACCAATAGAGCATTCGAGAAAATCAGAGTATGAAGAACAACATCTAACATGTGCTTTGACCTTTGTACATATGTTTTAACAATACGTAGTAATTCTTCACAACCTTACTTGTAAGCTTCCAATCATAAACCATTTATATCTATAACATTAAAGGCCTTTTCAAAATCAATAAATACACATGGTAATGACGTTTATTTTATTAATAATAGCATTGAGGACAAAAATATTGTCCGCCGTAGTGCAACACTGATAACATTATTGTGATCTGTTTCTTCTGGACAGATATTTGGATAAGGTCAACGATTTGTGCAAGGTATATTTTCATTAAGCTACTGTGACCTGGATTTGACAGTTCTATGCCCTCAACATTGAATTATAGTTCAGAATCATTGGAATGTACTCAAACATACTCTGACTCGTATTTATCGACAGGTGATGTTAGCTCGCCTTTAACTAAGCTAGTTTTCAATGGTGTTAAAGGAAGTCTACAATCGATAACAATCATGATACGTTAGTTTTTCTGGCGAGTGTATTTTGCATACACGTAAGCGTTGGTGGTATTCAATGTCCACTAAGTCCACTATAACAATTTAATTGTCTGACCGTAAAACATGTGTACCTTAAAGTTATATTCTAGATTAATTGTTATTTCTTATTTATATGAATGATATTGACCCATATTCGGCTCTTTCTGGACAATACCAGCCATATCATTATTGTTGATGATCCAGGTGAGTCGGCAACTATCCTAAATTGTGATTTGATATATTGTACATGAAATTGTGTTGAAATTTTAATCCTAAGTAAATAGAGAAATTAACAGTCTTAAAAAAGACGCAACAAGTACAGTACCCACTATCTGTACGAAAGATGAACAGGTTCTCCGAGTTGACAGTCATAAATATGCGGGATCTTTCTTTGAATTTTTTTTCAATCAGGTGCTGAGATCAAATATATTGAAAATGATGGTGGAAGAGAATAAATACGATGCGTAAATTAAATAGAATTGAAATATATCTGGATACTGATGTAGCGCATCGCAATATACGTGGCGATCCTTAGATTGGGGTATCTTTAAAACCCTTATTGTATACATTGACTGAACGAGAAGCGCGACGTACTGTAACATTGATTATAGCATTGTGTTACTTAAAAACTCCAGTGTACGTTAAAATGTGTAAGAAAAGGTATTATTTATTTATGCAACTAAATGTTTCTAAAATTATATTAATATTTAAACATAAAACTTCTATTTTTCAATACAATAATAAAACAAAATCAGCCAGTTCAATTGTAATTTATCATCTGAACACAAACTCGTATTATTTATATCAAACATTTTACGTAAGCTAGATGTTTGTCGTCTGTGTCCAAAGTACATCCGGTGTACTTTAAAATGTTTGGCAAAGGAGAAAATTCCGAATTTGCGCAATCTATCAGTCTATAAATGAAAAAAGCCTTCAAAAGTGAATACTTATCTTAATAAATTATTAGGAAAAAGATAAGAAAGCTCGGTCCATTGATTTACAATTGATGTAGCTTCAAACTAAAATTAAGTACATTCTCAAAGGACAACTCTCTACAGATCGTGGTCGAGTGCACGTAAAACCATTTTTCTGATATTGATAATAGGTATGGGCGTTATAACATTATTGCTTCTTTGGCTAACTCATGGCAACAGGTAAGTTCATTAATATTTGTACAGCAGTCTATCACAATTGACCATGTCCTCTTATACACTTTTTAAGCTCGTTCAATTGTAATGTCTTAAAAAGTGATATTTGTATTTATTCAATCAAATGTTTCCATTTGTTTATTAACATTAAAACGTAAAACATATATCTCTTCAATACTGTTATATATTTTTCAGCCCATTCAATTGTAATGCATTTAAGCTGAAAACAAAATCGAAAAATTACTTTTAAAAAAAACAACATTTTACGTAAATGAGATGATTGTCGTCTGTGTTTGGAGTACATCCGGTGTACTTTAAAATCTTTTCCAAATGAGAGCATTCCGAATTTGTTCTTCATTCTACAATTGCAATTCAAATGCAGATAAACCTGTATTATATTCAATACGCTCGCTGAGCGTCAAGAGGCACACTATATGTTCACACTTGGTAGATGCCAAACAAATGAAATAAGGCAATATTATGTTTAACTCATTTGATTTATGTACATATAAACAAATATAAGAGATATGTTGGCGCTGTTTTACTGGGTTATTTCGTGTCACGTTGTCAATTGAAAAATCTACTTATAAAGGCTAAGATGTCTCTATTATTTACACAAACCATTTTTGGTTTGGTTTGATTATTAAAATCGCATGAATTAAACATAACATTTCATTTTTATTTTCGTTTGTGGCTATCAAGTGTTAAACTATAATGCGCCCCTTTAACATGAACCTTGATTTTTTGCTCCTGATAAGATATAATGATTCCATGGTTCACAAAGCAAATTGCTTTTGCTTGCGGATTTTCACCGGCGCATTTTGCAGTTTTTTGTTCATTTATGCATATAATAAAGTCTTGTAACTTAACTGAATAGGATGAAAGGCTCTTGAGAATAAATATTAATGAATTCAATGTTCATATTGCGTAAGCAATCTCAGATATTAACATTTTAAATCATTTCGATCGAGTTACTCTTAATGTGGGTTTATGTGAGTGCAAAATGTTTATTTGATCACATTTCATATTCATCGCATACTTTGTCAGTCGTAAAATTAATTTAATGCAGCATAAAAGCATCTTTTATGATAATGACAAAACCATCTATCAACCATTTAGGTTCTTCTTTAACTGCACAACATGACACACTTAATTATTCGTTATGTAGTTGAATGCCTTCCTCGGTGGCATTGATCAAAACCTCAACATTCGAAGCCTATTTGTCGGCAGTTGTAACCCATCTGTTCAGTCAATGTGAACATAATATGACAAATCACACACTAGACAATGTCTAAATTCTTGCGTATAATTTTGCATTATTACTCACCAACAAAAATTATATATTCGCGAATATGATAATAACCGCGAAATTTGTTAATGCATTTACCTAAAGCCATTGTAAAAATACCATATTTTATTGCCAAGACAATACTAAAACCATCAATTCTTTATAAACACAGAAAAGAAATACATTACAACAACTACTACTATCTATGTGTTATATCACAACTGACATAGAATATTAGCACTAGATTACGAATGGTAAAATGAATTTGGGGCCGTTCCAAGAAAGGACAATGGACGTTATTGCAATTATATTAAATCTGTAAAAATGTCACAAATAGCAACATATTAATGTTTTAATTTCCTCAACTTAATAAGACTAAATAATGTATTCTTTTACTCTTGAGTACAGCAATTAATCGATAAAAATAAATATTTATGGACGGACGTGATTTCTGTCGGCGTTTGCATTTGTGGTTACGTGACAACATTTTGGCCAACAGCCGTGTTAATTCAGTGATGTGGCCTTGTCTTCTTCATTGTTTTTAAATTCAGCCGAGTTAATCTTTCCTCCAATATAAACCCGGATTTAGTTTTTTGAAATGTTAAACCTTCATTCAAGGTTGTTATCTGTCATGTTGTTTTCAACAAAGACCTCACATTTTCAATCTCGTCTTAAAGTGAAACTATCATTCATCGTCTAGTTAAGCAGTTTTTTGACACGCTTTACCGGTATAAATTACACACATAATAGCCGAAATTATATTTTATATAATGGGTATGTATCTTTCAATGTATGCCGTGTATTTATGTTGGTAAATCAGCAATCAGCCGTTATTCATTTTTAAACAGGTGAGTCGGTAGATTTGAACAGAAGATGGGTCAGAAGACAACATATAATCTCGACCACTAATCTGGTGAAAGGGTTATTAGTATTGCGTCACTACAATAAATGTTTATGTGACGCAGTTGGCCCACACTCAAAATAACCTTTAACAATTACAGAATAACAAAAAGCCGGGTTGTGTTTGTACAGAAACAAAACATAAGCATCAAAGTGGTGAACATTAAATCAGCAGTCAGCCGTTTTGGGTTTTAAATAGGTGAATCGGTATATATAAGCCGTTGCTGGTCAAGGTAGTAGATGGTTTACAGAATGTCATGTAGACCACTAAAAACCTGATGGTAGTATGTACTTTATTATTTAATGGTTATACGACTGTGTCGCATCAAAACATTTATTTCAGGAAATATTAACATTTTACAATTACTTCGATTATAACCTACATCTGTTTTGAATAAGTTCCACGCTAAATCCTTAAGAATTGCAGTTTTAAACTTAAGTAATAGTTGACTAAGTTATAATCCAGTGTATGTATACCACGTGATAAATTGCGTCATAAATGCTACGTCGAAAGGCAATACTTTCTTCGAATGAAGACTTTAAACAAATTGTTTATAACGAGCGTTATCGATAAACACCAGACGCATTGAACCGACATTTGTACACTGTACTTATCGGATTCGAACTAACTTTCAACTTCAAAATGAAACTAAACGTACAAAATTTTCCAAAGATTTCAATGCACCTATCATGATATTAACAATTTATATATTATACTTCTTAATGTGATATTCATAACATAACTCATTCATTTTATTCATCTAAAATAACATAGACAGGGTAACATGGTAGTATTTGCAATTTCATATCGATTTGTTTTAAAGTTGATCATAATTAGATCTAAGCGTCTTTTGAACACGTATTCATTTATTTCGTATAATTCGTTTTTATTCTGGATTTATAACAAGAGCGCCAATTTTTCCAAAAATTAAGGGTGGTAACTATCGAGTGACTTAAGCGATATGGCAGCTGGTTATCGAACGTGTCAGAGACATTTTACCAATACTTATTATGACCAAATTTGGTGATGATTCGACAACGGATAACTACGTTATTGAGCGGACAATACTATTTTTAGGTAATATATATATATATATATGATTAAATAGCGATAACTCTCAAGTGATAAGAGCGTAATGCCAATAATCATTCTGAGCAAATTTGGACAAAGATTTCTAAACTCAATGAGCGGACAACATACTGGGGGTCGCCCGCCCGCCCGTAAGCCGCAGGTTAAACTATAATACTATAATAATATATTCAAATGTATAAATGCTCGTATTCGTCGCCATTTTGTCTACTGGGTCTATTTGGCCACGTGGGACTGAACTATTGCTTTATTAATGTACTGTTGATTTTTACAGTTGACGAAAAAAAATAATTTTAATATTCATTTCTGGTTAGTCACATCAATATAGAATGAAAGTGTCACTTTAATAGCGATCCTATAGGCGCAAAGTTATGACATTTTAATGACTACATACATTTACTTTCACTTTGTTATGTAAATGCATTGCATGATGATTAATTTCTTGGAAAAAAATAAAACCCACACTATGCAAATTAATTTATCACCTGCTGACATGATTTATATGTGTACAAAATGTACTTTCGTTCACAAGCTGAAATTTGCATCCGCAGTCGGCTTTAAATATATGAAAAGTGCATTGAGTAACCGACGCATACATACATATTTATGGTGGGTTGCTAGGATAATATTTTGTTGATCCTATACCTGATCCTTGTCACTAAGGATGTCCGACAGCAGCCACCTGTATAAGACTTGGATAGGTTTTTCACAGATTATCATTCGGCCAGCTTTCATATTTAAACGTTTCGATTGGTTGATAGTTAGGATATTATTCAACCAATGTTTTTGTTTTTTCTTCCTTCGTTCATGGGCAAAGATGAAGATTCAAAGTTAAAAAATCAAGGTGAGAGAAAACCATTATTAAGTAACGTGAACATTTGCATGTTTTTGTCAAATGATATATCTAATTGACATACATGATCGCTTGATATTACAAACATTTGAAAAGAAATCTGAATAAATACATCAAATAAAAAAGTGACTGAAGTAGCTTATCGTGTATATTAACAATAAACTTATGCATATTACCATGCATGCATCAAAATAACGGCCACGAATGAGTTATACTTATTTATAGTTAAAATATTTTGTTAATGTTAACAAAAGCTTTTTTAATATATTTGCATAACCGTACCAGAACATTTATGTTCATTGTTTGTAAAAGCTCAAGAGATTTTCAATTCGTAATGGTTTTACTTTGTACAGGCAACGTGATTTGTTTTTGGAACTTAGTCTAAAAACTATGAAAATTCAAAATGATTTTAATTCTCGAAACATACATATTAAACAGGGCTAAACTGACCAGAGTTCAACTAAACTTGCTTGAACTGGTATTTCAACCTGTGTTTGTATTTGATGAAAAAGATTCACAATTACGTTGTTTGGTTCATTGAAATATCTCTAAAACCTGCATTGTCTGATAGAGGCTTTACATTAGATCCCCAATAATGTTTGCCACTGTCAACATCAACAAACATATTTTTATAAATCTTTGTACACCGATAGTTTTACATTCCAGTAGTTTACATCAAAACGTTATTATGCTAAAACATATATTGGAACTATAGAGCTCCATTCATGGGATAATGGTATCTTAAATTTTGGTCAAGAAATGGACCGCATCCCAACTAGAATGAGTTAGTATTTCCTTAAAAATAAACGACTGGCTCAAAAACAGACTCTTACAATTTACTGAAATTAGTAGGAGAATGAATACGCAGCAGACGTAAGATCGAGCATTAAGGTTAAATTGCCTTTAACAATAATGTCCTGGACACCGGAATCAATTGCCAGATGCATCGAGTCGAGAAAAGATACCCGCTGGGCCGTTGTCGTGTTTGGTCATCTATAAAATACTCCAAATAAAACATGTATGTTAGCTATGACCCATATGCACACAGTATCAATGATCTACTGATTGAGCCGTCTTTGTTGAATACTCGTGTTCTTACCATATAAAGAAATTCGGCCATGAGTATCCTCCTTATGATAAGAACCGATGCGAATCTTTGATAATGGAAGATCTCTGTTGCGCAAACTCTCATCAGATGCAAGATTATCGAAATATGTACTTTCTGAATAGAGTTTGTCAAGTTCTGAAAGTAAGCTCTGCACATTGTAGTTATCAAATGGGATGTGACGAGATAAGGGGAACATTAAATATGTTGAGGAAGTGGACGATGTTGACGTGGTCCTTAAGGTTGTTCGAGGATTAGGATGTACGTCACTTGCTAAAAGAAGCAAGGTTTACATAACGTATGACAAAATATAACACATACAATTAACGCAAGTAGCACGTCAAACGAAAAAATTTAGATAGGCAATCCTCGATGACTTGGAAGGGATATATCCGATAAAATGGCGAAGAAGGGAAAAACACTTTTGAGTGTACATATACTTAAATTTTAAGAAAACTAATTACTGAAGCAGTGGGGAAAATGTGGTTTTAATAAGTTTATGTTCACGCTAGAAATTAAGAAGTTCAGTTGAATATTGGATCCAAAAAAGTATGTTTCATATTAATAAATATAATTGTACCTGTGTTACGGTCAGACGATTAAATTGTTAAAGTGGACATTGTGGACATTGTAAACCTTCCACGTTTCCTTATATGCAAAATATACTCATCAGAAGTATTGAATCATGAGTAGGGTTGAAGTAACACTTTTGACAATTAACTAAGATAAACACGACTTAACATCACCTTTCAACCCTTATGAGTCCATGAAGGCTCGAGCACATTCCAATGAGTCTGAACCATACTCCCAGGTTGACAGATTAAACCTTTCCTTTTTCTTGAAAGTTCCCCAACGACAGGCGATGACAGACATAATGCAAATAAAATGTTACGATAGTTTAAACCAAGACTAGATTTTATCATAAACAGATTCTAATGTATTTTATAGTGCATCGATCATCCTATTGCTTTGTAAATATTAGTTGCATGTAACCTTGAATAACTTTGGTTTTGCCGTTTGCAACAAAAGAATAATAATACTGTTAAAGCATGTAACTGTTTGAATTATTACATATGATAACATATAAATAAGTAAATAGTAATACAATGTTAATGCAGTCTTTATTCGTGAGTCATGAGTCAAAATCACCTGCGTAAATTCAATTGCTTGAAGATTGCATAAAAAATAACATGCACTTATCGCAATACCCATTGAGTGCATGTAGTTGAAACCGATAAAAGAATAATTAAATAAAATCGCAATATATCGTGATACGGGTGTAGCGTATCGCAATATACATTGCGATCCATTTTTTGGCCTATCGTTAGATCCCTTATTGTATACATGGACTCGGCGAGCCGTCACGTGATGTTTAATTGATTCTATTTTATCTAACTATTGAAATAATGTATCCTGTGGACGTTAAAATGACTGTTAAAAGTGATTTTGTATTTATGCAATGAAATGTTTCACTAATTTTATTAACATTTAAACGTAAAACGTCTCTCTTTTTTAATACTGTAATATATTTATCAGGTAGTTCTATTGTAATTTATTTAAGCTAAAACAAAATTGAAAACTTGATATCAAACATTCTATGTAAATGAGATGTTTGTCGTCTGTGTCCAAAGTACATCCGGTGTACTTTAAAATGTTTACCAAATGAAAAAATTCCGAATTAACGCAATCAAATGTCTATAAATTGAAATTGGCCTTTAAAAGTGATTGCTTATCTTGATACGATATTTAAAAGAAGATAAGTAAGCTCGGTCGATTGAAATTGATGTAGCTTCAAACGAAAATTGAATTCATTCTCAAAGAACAACAAACTATAGATTTTGATCGAGAACATGTATAACCATTTCTCTGATACTAAAAATCGGTATTGGCGTTGTAACCTTTTCGCTTCTTTGGCTATATCATGGCCACAAATAAGGTCATTAATATCTGTACAGCAGTCTATCACAATTGACAGTGGCCTCTTCGATTGCAGATTATTCTACATTTGTAATTTAAATGCAGATTAAAAATATATTACATTTAATACCCTTGCTAAACGTAAAGGGGCACAATATAGGTTTATTATTCTGTTATATATTAGTTGCATGTAACCTTGAATAATAATAATGCATTATTCTGTTATATATTAGTTGCATGTAACCTTGAATAATAATAATGCATTATTCTGTTATATATTAGTTGCATGTAACCTTGAATAATAATAATGCATTATTCTGTTATATATTAGTTGCATGTAACCTTGAATAATAATAATGCATTATTCTGTTATATATTAGTTGCATGAAACCTTGAATAATAATAATGCATTATTCTGTTATATATTAGTTGCATGTAACCTTGAATAATGATAATGCATTATTATGTTAAACTCATTTGGGTTTTATGACTTCGGTACAAATAAACAAAAATAAGCGATTCTTTGGCCCTGTTCTTACTGAGTTATTTCGTGTTACGTAACGTTTAATTAACAAAAATATAAAGGCTAACTTTTCTTTCATACGTACAGAAATCATGTGTTTTTTTTTGTATTCATTATTAAAGTCAAATGAAATTAACATAAAATTTCATTTTTATTTTGTGCGTCTATAAAGTGTTTAACTTCACCGTGCTCCTTTAACGTCAGCCTTCCTTTTCTATTTCTGTAGTACGCAAATGTTAAATGTTAAAATGTAACGAATTTAGTTAATTTGCCATTCAATTTTTGCAAATTTTTCTTTCGAGTGTTCAGGTTTGTTTCGTATGTGCTGTATGAATATTTGGTGAAAACTGGATGACTAATTTTTGTCAAGTTCCCCTCGGCGTTAACATTTGTGGTTACGTGACAAAATTTTGTTCATTAGCCGTGTTAATCTTTCCTTCTAAATAAACCCGGTTTATTTTTTTTGAAATTTGAAACTTACATTTAAGGTCGATATCTGTCATGTTGTTTTCAACAAAGACCTTAGGTCTTAAAGTGACACTTTCACTCATCGTACAGTTTAGCGATTTTGTAACACGCTTTACCGGTATAAAATACGCACGTGATAGCCGAAATTATATTTTATCTTATTTGAAGGCAATATGTGTTGTTGTTTTTTTCAATATATGCCGTGTATTTATGTTGGTAAATCAGCAGTCAGCCGTTACTGATTTTAAACAGTAAAACTAAAACTAACAAATTGTAAGTATGTACTTACACAAAATAAATGGTTGGATTCGAATTTGTCCTAGAAATGATACCAATACCCATTTTGACCAAATTTGGTGATGATTGGACAAAGGCTACTTAAGTTATAGACCGGACAACATTTATGCGAAGAACTACAGAAACAAGCTCAGTAGCAAAACATAAACTCGATTTAATGGCACAGGGTAAACGCCAAAGACAAAGAACATGAAAACAAAAAATCACAAACAAGAGACATGGAAGAACAGCATAAAACTCCACAAACAGCACATTGCATACTATATGTAAAAAACTAGGTATTTTAGGTCATTTATATAATTGACCAGCGACAACTTTCGAGTTTCAAGAAACGATATCGCTGGTTATCATTCCAATAAACATTCCGATGATTTGGTGATGATTGGACAAATGCTTCTTAACTAGCGTATAAAAATGTATAAATGCTTGTATTTGACGCCATTTTTGGCAAAATGGGTCAATCAACTTCTGGTTTATAAACTTTCTGTTGGTTTTACAGTTAAAAAACAATTAATTTGTTTATATTCATTGAGGATCAATCAGATTAATTCAGAATGAAAGTGTTACATTAATAGCGATCCTATAAGTGATGACAATTTAATGACGTTATGCTTTTACTTTCATTGTTTAATATAAATGCATTGCATGATTATTAATTTCTTGAAAAAAAATAAATCCACTCTATGTAAATTAATTCATCATCCGGCCCCAATTTCTCGAAACTTCTTAAGTCCCTTATAACAGGATTTAGCTAATCTCCCTATTTTTGTTGTTTTATAAAATGTGTTATATTTACCTCTTCAAGAATTTTTAGAAATTATGTAGGAATAATCTGTATGATTATCAGAATAAACCATTTTTCATTTGTCAAAATTCATTCTAAGTATGTATTTTGGCTAATTGAAATAAGCGTCTTAAGCCTGTTAAGCTTAAGAAGTTTCGAGAAATTGGGTCCTGTTGACAGGAGATAAATCTGCACTAACTGTACTTTCGTTCACAATCTGAAATTGCATCCGGTGTCGACTTTCAAGATATGAAAAGAGCATTTTAAAACTAAGCATTCATGCACGTTTCTTTATTGTAAATGGCCATGAAAATCCTTTGTTGAGGCCTAGACCTGAATACCTGATAGTTGTCTCAAAGGATGTCCGACAAATAATTCGAATAAGTTTTCCACATGTTATCATTTAGCCAGCTTGCATGATGATTTTTAAATGATTTGATTGGTTGATAGTTATGAATTTATACAACCAATGTTGTTGTTATTCACTTCCTTTGTACATGGGCATAGTTAAAGATTCAAAATTAAAAAAAGAAAAGTACAAAAAAAATGTAAGTAACGTAAACATATAAATATTTCTTATCATATGATATATCTAATTCAATAAAATGCTCACGTGACATAAACTAACAATTTTAAAGAAACAAAATATATGCAAAAGTAAAAAACAGACTGAAGTAGGTCATCGTATATAATAACCATACACTAACCCACATAATCATGCATGCATAAAAACAACGTCCAACAAGAATGAGTTTTATTTATTGATAGTTACAATATATTGTTGTATTGTCATACGTAATGTATAAATTGCTTCTAGTAGTAAATGATTAGCATCCCAATCCTCGCCAAAACCCAAGAACCACGTCAACATCGTCCACTTACACATTTTGAATGTCTGACTTATCTGATCACCAATCATGTGTTAACTACAATGCGAACACAATCGCTAAGCTTACTTCCAAAACTTGACAAATTCAGAATTTAAATATTTCGATATATTTGCATTTTATGAGAGATTGTGCAACAACGATCTTTCATTATCAAAACATCGCATTTGTTCTTACAATAACGACGACAATCATGGCGGAGTATCTTTGTATATATGTTTAGAACAAGATTATTTATCAAAGACTACACAATCTGTAGATCATTGATGCTGAGTGCATATAGGTCGAACTAGTCATAGCTAACATGCATATACACTTTGCTGTATTTTATTGACCAACAAAGACAACAACGGCCCAGCACGCATCAATTTAACTTGATGCAACAGGCAATTGATTCCAGTGTTCAGGACACTATTGTTTAAGGCAATGTTACCAAAATGCACGCATTCCAACGTCTGCTGCGTCTTGATTCTCCTATTAATTTCACTCAATCAATGTGTCCATTATTGAGCTAATCGTTCAATCTCAAGAAAAACTGATACATTTTAGTGGAATTGCGGATCCATTCCTTGACCAAAATGTAAGATCTTAGCCCTTGTATGGAGCTCTTAGTTTCCAATAAAAAGATAATTCCTGATTTTATCGTCATATTTGGTCTTTCGACAAGGGCGACTTCAATCAACTTTGCCGTATGGCTGCCATTTATAGTTCGGGATCTCTTTGTGATAATGGTGTTGATATGTATTGTTTCAATACAATACCAGCAATAACAGATGTCTCGAAAACCTGTATACCGAACGGAAATGTTCTTATTGGAGATCACGAGACCACCCCCCCCCCCGCCCTCTGGTTAGACAAAAACATTCGCCGACGTAAACGAACTTGCCGCCGCAAAGCACTAGGATGCAACAAAGAACAACTGTGGAATAAATTCAGAACCCCCGGAATGAAACAACTAATGCTATTATATCAGCAAAACACAAATACAATCTATCCCAAGCAGAAAAACTAAAATCTAAGAATAATTCTTCCAAAAGATGGTGGCAATCAAGGCTTTCGATAGAGTATGGAATGAAGAATTGATTCACAAACTTAAATCGATTGTTGTGTCTGGTAAACTTATATCCTGGTTCGATTCGTATATATCGGGTCGTAAGACAGTATTTGTTATTTAGGGTGTGCAATCAGAGTGGAATAATATAATCGCAGGTGTACCTTAAGGTTCTATTCTAGGTTCGTTGTTATGTATTATTTATACAAATGATATTGTCACATATTCGGCTCTTTGCCGGCGATACAAGCCATTTTATTATTTTTGATGATCCAGGTGTGTCGCCACCTATCCTAAATTGTGATTTGAATAAGATAGCTTCTTGTACATCAAATTGGCTTGTAAATGTTATCCTAAAAAACGAAGACATTAACAGTCTCAAAAAAGACACAACAAGTACACAATCCACCTATAAATACACAGGATGAACAGGTTCTCAAAGTTGCCAGTCATAAACATGTGGGATCTTTCTTTCAAAAGATTTCCAATGGGGTGCTCAGATCAACTATATTTAAAATAATGTTGGAAGAGAATAAATATGATGCGAAAACTAAATTTGTTTTGGATCGAAAATCACCCGAGACTCTTTATTTCATTCATTCGAGTGACGAATTCTTCGATAAATGCACTTAGCACGAAAAACAAGAGCTTGAAAAGATCCAACAATTAGCTGCAAGAATCAACAGGTGACACTTAGCTTGTATCCATCTCTAAACTAATAAAATATCTCGGGCGGGACACATTGGAAAATCGTCGTAATAAATATTTTGCAAAATGAAAATTCATGTTCCAGAATGGTTTTGTGATTTAGTACCACAGACAGTCGTAAACATGTTTACCTACTGGTTACACAACGCAGATCTCCCCAGCATGTGCCCGCCTGCATGTCTTATCACTTAAACTTATTTCTTTCGTCTGTTATTCGTAGCTTTAATGCCCTTCCTCTAAGTTTCCAAAAAGCCGTCTCGATATCATAATTCAATACGCTACTAGATGATAATGCTCCGCATGTGCCTGTTCATTTCTATTATGGAAATAGAACCCTTCAAGTGCTTCATACGTGACTTCGCACAAATTGTACTACTTAAGGACTGATCTATATGTCAAAAATATTGTGGACAGTCTGTATTGTATCATATGCCGCGAGGATGACTTCTATTTTAAGTTTTCAGGTTTCTCGGTTCCGCAACTGCAGCTACTTCAGAACATTTCAGGAATATGCACCCTAACGCTGAATGTCATGTTGTTTGTTGAGAAGACGTTTAGTTCTAAATTTAACAGGTCCATTTTCACAAACGTCCAAACCTCTATACGGGAAACAAACACTCTATCCACCCTACTAGTATTTGTCCTATTATCGCTCAAAATACTTTTATCCTAATTTTCGTCATATTTCAATAAATCGTTTCCAACTTTGATAGAACTACATTTTCAATCAATTTTCTAAATCAATATTATGTGTATTTTTTTAATCAACATATGAATGTCTATTTAATTGGGTTGCATTATTTTCATTTACATGATGATAGTAACCGAAACGCCATGATACACTTACTGTACACACGATACTTGTAGAAAAGGGCTTTCATACAGTGTTTAACATCTTCCAGCCCAATCCTATATTTTGATAATGTTTATATATAACTGTGCATACTTTGTTTGTTTCTTTCAATAATAAAATAGGTTTAAACCAAAAAGTAGTACAAAAATCCGTTTCATCCATTGATCTGAAAAATAACCGGTAAACAAAATACCGCTAAAATATCAACAAACCGCAAAGCCAAAATATCACATGATGCGATAAAATATCCATTAAAAAGGTAAGACTTTGTTGTGCTTTTCTTCAATTGTTGCACTATACAGTCGCCCTAATGATCGGCAAACGCCATAAGAATTTTCGTTGACTATAAGTTGATTTAAGTGCACTGTTCCACCACGTGTTGTGCGACATTAAGCATTGCCAACCGCGTTCGACATGTTTTGTTTTAATTGTCAATGTTTGGTTAACGTTTGGCAAATGGTCTGCTATCGATCTGATTTAGATTTATCTATCGATTTATCTACAAATAATTGCCGACGTTCCGTCAGTTTCTGGTGTATGCCGACTTAAACTGATCGGTAAGTGCTGACAACTAATCGAGACCAATTGGCAATCTGTCGCCCAACCTTGCGAAATCGATTGGCATCCATACAGAATACTCAATGCCTGTTTAGTCAACAAAAGTTTTCCGGTACATCATCGGTAATGTCCAGCCATTCAAGATGTTTTAACAATCAATCGCCGACCACATCCTTTCCAGACTGCCAAAAAGCATTTCACTACCTTTGGCAATAAATTGGCGAGTACTTGTCGGCGACTTGTGGCTCATACATCATTACCAATAGTGTCTATCTAAATAATTGTTCTCCGAATTGGATGGATTTTCTTCTGTACTATATATGGAAACATTAATGTATCTAAATAGGAAACAAAAAGAGCAAATGATGCTACTTAAATTAGAAGAATATTGGGCCGATTAAACAGAACTTTGTTAAACTTAATAAGTAAAGTGAAGTCAAGTACACCATATTTACTATTTCAGGCTTTTTAATGCGGCAACATGAGCAATCCATCGACACAAAACAGTATGTTTATAGTACACTACAATCAAATTTACGTGATATGCCAATTTTAGTAAAGTAAAAATAACAAAATAATGCACAACAATACGGCTAATGGAGGGTAAACGCAAAACGAAATATTCTCAGTATAATTGATTGATGCAATGTAGTTGGAAAAGTAGTTGCAAATTGCAATTTTTCATCTTAAGAATTGTAGAAAACAGAGTAATAGTTGTTGTGTTTAGTTCGAGCTTGAATATGTTTATGGGAGTGTAACTGTTCAAACATTTCCAAAGCAACATAGTGCAAAGTGGATTGTACGGGTTTCTTTATGTTTGAACTTCAAAACGTTATTGACGCCATCGATATTAACCAGTTCAGAACCACTCTGGAAGTTTAATGGATCACAAGGAACTGCTGTATTTCTAACATAATTTGACACAAATGTTTCAACTGTATGTGTTTATGTTTAAATAGGTGAGCACAAAATCAACTATTCCACGTTTTAAAGTTAACAACGATGTCGTTAATTTGAACAGAAAGTTCTGAACAATCGGTGTATTGTTTTTAAGAACTACTTTTCATTTAAGAAAATAATAGTTAGACAGCATGAAATAAGATCTAGATAATTAAGAATTGGCGGGATGAGCGTATCGAACGAGCCCTTCTCAATCATTAAGATATTTATTCAGGTAATATAACTGACTTAGAATACAACCTCATTGTCTTTCACATTGTCATCAGTGTGTATCGAATGAGTGGCAGTAATAAGAATGTACCCTTAAACGGTGTCTGCTTTATTGGTATTTGAGGAAGTTTAACAGAGGGTTTAAAAGTATCTGTCAATGCACGACATTTACATGACATTTCATTTTCACTACATGTAAACCCTCTTGGTATCGCTCAATAAGTCAAATGCGTTCTTCTTGGCTTGCAGTTCTATTCCGATGTATGTGTGCTATTTCTTTGTCTTTTGTAGATGGTATGTATGTGGGATTTTTACATACATTGTAATAGTGCCTCGAGTCATCGTGATTGTACTGCTGCCGGACTTGTCCTTGAAGTGTCCATTGTACTCAAGCAATTAAGACTATAGCGACATACTATATTGATAAAATAAGTAAAAACTGAGCGTTTTGTTGAATAGTAAATGTATTATAGTTACATACGCGAACGAAAAGGAGAATAAAATATCAGTCAGAAACAAATGTCATCCTAAACAAAACAGGGTCGGGATGAAAATAGAGTCGGGCGGGAAACCGAAAACAAAAAGTGTTATGCCTAATGTTAAATTCCCTTAAAGACCTACTTAATTCTGATAAGTGTCTTCCCTTGATTGTGAAAGAAACAATGTGGTCCATTTCTTGATCTTCAGATCTAAGCTTTTTGTTCCATAAGCGAATCGTATTACAGCATTTATAAACTTGCTATTTTTCTGATATGAGGTACAAACGAAAGAAAAACTCCGGGGTATGTCTGTAAGTTTTAACACCTATTTTCAATATAAATGAGAGAATGTACGTTAATGAGAATAATTTAAATAACGCGCACTAATATGTATAAGACATAATATCACCACGGTTGGATCGGAGATGAACTGATACATTTATTTGTAGATTTACATAAATTAGAAATATACTAAAAGCTAAAAGATGTATCATTTACACAAATAAAACATCATATTTTAAGAGCAGTAATGCAGGTAAAAATATGGCTTATCTATATCCGACATGTTATAAAAAATGGATGGATGATTTCGCCTTTTTTAGCAATGACATTCTTATAGTACCGTATTGTCTACAAGAAAGCACCACCTGATTATCACAGTTTCACAAAACTGGCAAATAAAAAAGGGTTTCCTTGTAGAAGGAGGACGTGCCTATATGTATCATTAAGATCATAAAGGTATCTTCCGTCCTTATTAATGGGCGTGCTTTCTTTGCTCGTATCTTTTATGTATGCTATACTACTCCTTTCTTTGTGGTTGACACATTCTGCAAAGGCAACAAATGGGTTCGCTACTTAAAATTCTGGAGAGGGAAATACTATAAAGGGCATTATTCTTATCACTTCATTTAAGGATTGCAAAATCGCGACCGAGCGTTCATACTGCATGATCGCACAAAAAATAATAATCGATTCTCACATTTCCTCCTTTCATTCCTTTTTTGTCACTTTAATGATTTTGGTTGTTATATATAATTATCGCGTTTAACAAGAACATTATCGACATTGTGTTATTAATGTGTTTCATATACATGACCCAGGTACTTTTTGCGAAACTTAGTCTACAGAGTTCACAAAATGTCGACCTGTGCATGCAAAATGAACACATTTGTTTTCGTACAAACAATCAAGTACTAATGTTGATATAATAAAATATAAATTAAATAACTAACATTCAAGTTTTAACAGAAATTAAAATTCTTGAACCGTTGTTTTCGTTCTTAAATTTCAAAAGTCAAGAACTAGCAGGTTAATTCTAGAACACATAATTTGCTAGAACAGTTCTAAAACTGAGTGTTACTTCGTGAACTTTTCTCCTAATTGGTTCAAACGCATGTCACTTTGGCATTAAAATATTTAAAGTCACTAGTGGAGCATGCCATAATGCAGGCAATGAACTAGGGCAGACCTTTATAAACTTTACGAAACAAACACAAAACGTGATTTCTCTCTTGACGTTTTATCGCATGCATTTTATCTAAACCTGAATATATGTAGATCATTCATAAAATGATAAAGTAGGTCTTATTAGAGTAGCGGTGACAATCGGTTGGTTGATATAATAGTCTAACTGATGATGAAACCTAGCATGCGTATGACAATGATGATATGCAGTATTGATTTACGAATTAACGAATGAAATACTGAAGTAGTGATGTTATGAATACGTATATCACTGTTTTTACGTTCGTTAAAAGCGAATGCGCCGTTGGTATTCCCCTCGGAAAGGATTGGTTCAAAAGTGAATAAATTATGCGATTACATGTGAACACTGTTAAACAAAACTGATATGCCAACATTTTAAGATAATACTGATAAAAAAAGTTACAAAATGGCTTATACTCAGATTAAAAGATCTTACACAGGTAAGCACTTAAGTGTTTTTGTCGATTTCCGGAAATTGTTGTAGCTTCGAGTTACTTGATATTTATGTTATTTTTCCATTTTACCGCAGACTTACGTGAATGTTTAAGCAAATAGCGTACAGTTTAAATATATTACTTCTTATAAACTTACACCTAACAATATTATTCTTAGTTGCATTAAAAGTGTATAATATCGGATTAACCGAACTATGTAGAGAATTAAGTCTATGATATATTGCCGTAAACATGACTAAAGAGAAATGTTAAAAATTGCCCATGCTCAATTTACATTTGTAATTTTATTTTTGATTGAGAAATAGATGTTATACAACTGTGTATATGACGTGACGCACACTTGTTTACATAGTCATGTCGAAACAGAACGTTTAAAACAGCCTTATCGAGGCCTTTAAAGGATTTGTATAAGCTGTACTGTTTTTGTTGTTTTTGTAAAATTAAAGTCTCTTATCTTAGCTCCATTTAAAGCGCAATAACATCTGGCAATAGGATCATTTTGTGTTAATCCTGAATAACTCTCAGACGTGGTCTGTATAACAAAACTGTTAAAGTTTAGAAATCAATCGTCAATTAGAGTTAAAACAAGCATATGTTAATGAATGCGGGACTTCCTTACTTCATAGAACCTTTGTGTGAAACAGAATCCGTGTATCAGTGGTATGCCCGGAAAGTTTAAGGTAATTCATCCATCATTTTTACCTTATATTGCTTCTCGTAAACTTTCATTTTAACGTTACAAATTGTTATTTCAAATGTTTTCACCAAGAGCTTTTACATAGACAATATGTTATTTAAGAAACAAATTAATAATCTGCCATATAATGAAAGTAATATTTTGATGTATTACCTCCCTTTAATATACCATCATAATAGTAGCATCAAAGTGATGTTATTCAATAATGTATTCCGTGCAAAAATATAATGGTTAATCTATTTAAACTAAACATATATCTTATGTCGATTTTAATATATAAAAATCAGTAACACATATACACTTGTACTCTTATGGACTAAATGAGCAACAGGCTGACGTCTAGAACGTTGGAAAATGACAGCTGTCATTTGAATGTTTATCAAATAGCAACGCGATGACGGATTTGAAATTTATGATAGCCATATGTTGTGACCTTTGGGTTATGATAAAAAGACGACGATTGAGACAAACGAGTCAATTGTATCAATATATAACATATATAAAAATAAAAATTGTAGTTTTGGAGTGTCCTGGTTAATAGAATACAATGATCATATTGATTAGTTGTTCTTTATACTTATTCAATTTAAATCGAGTGTACAGACAGCTGCAAAACCAATTCGAGTCTGTTACCAGGGTAGAAACCATGAATGTGGGTGGTATTTAATACTGGTCTAAAATAGTTCTAAGAACGATGTAGCTAATTGGATTGCTAGATATAAAGAACGGACCTATACAGTGAATTGAGTCAATGGTATATGGCAAAAAGATAGACTTTAGTTGCATATTTAACCTTTTTAAGGCGTAAGAGTATGTACCCCTGTTGCGGATCAAGCCCATCACCTCTTGAGCGAGAAGCGGACGCCTATTTTTTATACTGACCAACATTACTGCACCAATTCAAATTAACCAGACCATGACTTAATTGGCTTAATCACGGGTCCGTGCCTTAATTAACCGGTTCTAAAATATAAAGAGATAAAGAATATAACTCGAGTCTGTGTGTGTCTTATATCAAAGTACTCAACAGATAACGAAACTGTACGTGCATGTTTTTACAAATCCACTTATATTTAATGAAATTAAAGGCACGCAAGCGCAATTACTTCTATAAATTTGAGAAAATACAAATAAATGATACACTTCTAACTTACATACTAACATATTCAGAATTAAAGATGAATACAACTTGCAAAACAAAGCGATAACAATGAAACACATTTTACAAATGATATCCATACGGAATGCCAAGTTTTTGTTTGTAAAAATAAAACATGTATACACCAGTACAAAATAACATTTGAAAATATATCGTTCCGCTAACAGCAAATATAAAATACACCTCCCCCATCCCCCTACTCCGCCCCTTATTTAAAAGTTGCAAGGATGGAGTTACGCCTATTTTGAATTATTTTTATTTTGTTAGTTCATACATTTCTGTCGCAAAGGTATCCTTTTTAATATTTTGAAACTAAGCAACCTATACATACGTACTTTTCATCGTCGGACACCACCGATACACTTCTACGCTATGCTTCGTTGTGTACCATGGGCAATTAAGATAAGAAAATCTCGTAATCATGAAAAATTAATGTGGCAGTTTCAGTGGTTCCGCAAGGAACAAGATGCTTTTCTCGCAGAAACATATCTTTGCGAAAGCCGAAATCAAACCGCATCCGCCTTTTCAGTAGAATAAGTATTAAAAGCAGTCAAGACCACTCGGGTATTGCTGCTGTAAGGTTAGAGTTTAAGCTTGAGAAATATTTGTTTGCAACATGCAAATTCATTGAAAGAAAAGTTGTCTTCCCTACGTAATGCAAATTTATTAAAAAGAGATTTTGTCAGTCAATTTATGATCAGCGTTCAAGCTTATGCCTCCGCCAATGGGATTGACGGACCGATTTTTATATTAATACGAGCTTTGACAAAATACATTCAGCAGTTTACTCATCAGAAAAGAAAAAAGCCTCCAAACATTAATTGATGTTATTAAGTGAGTTATTCATAACATCGCGCATGTGCACTTGCTTGAATAGGGGCTTTTATGTTTATTTATGACGGAGTGCAGCCCAATTGTGCGAGTAAACATCAACAAGGCAAATGAGTTCTTATAGTTGTCTGGCGTTTATCTGGAGGTGGACGCGAAATGATTCTAAGAGCGACTAGATATAAAGTAGATAGAACCTTTACGCTTTAACTCCTTAGTATTTGAGGACCCAAAAAAATAATTGCCTCACACATAGTTACACAGTTATGTAATGATAAAATGTTATCAGAATGTCAGTCACCGAAGAAAGAGAGTGCGACGCATCCTCAAAAACATATTTTTAAATGTATTCTAGAATAAACTTTAACCTTTTGGTCAAGATAAGAATTTGTTTACTGGCCCAGTTTATCTTTAACGAATGATGAAAAATTGTTAGTATTCTGTATCCACAAAAAAATGGTTTGATGCGACGCACGGTTTGTTTTGTGTTAGTACACACTAACAATCTTGAATTCTTTAGTGGTCAACATTATATTGTATAAACTACCCAATCGGAAAGTCACTGTTTGTATATTACGTTTCACCTGATTTAAATCAAAAACGACTGCCCACTCTTTGACTTAAAAAACGTATTAAAAAGACTTGAAAAGGCTGCCTTTTCATTGGACAAAGTATATTATTACCCGATGCCCTTTATAAATGTAATTGGCTGAGTTTTTTTGTCTGGGATGATTTTGATCGCTAGGGTAGCTTTACGGCATTTCGTGTTTGGCCTTTTTTAAGATGTAGGCTTTATATAAGAATGTCATTTTCTTCATTGGAGAATTGTGTTAAAGTTATCTCTTCTGTATAAGCATTTAAGGTTTAAAACTACATATTGAAAAGCATTTTTTCTGACTATAAAAACGTTAGGGTCGGCGCCTATTCCGTAGTCAGGGTCGGGTCGGGTTACCCGAACCAAATGCATTTTTAGGCCTAACTCTATTGAGAAAATTATGTTCAAATGAGTATCTGCCAGTTTTCGTTTCATATTTTGCAATGAAAGTAGTTAAACAAGTTTTAAAAAAGATTGCCAACAATCTGTGACCGAGCCCCTTTAAATATATTCAACATACTACAGCTCTTTTTCATTTCCATACTCAATTTACAAATAATAATTATTCACGTTAAGAATTAATGAAGACATCCATCTGTCTCTTTTTATCTTTGTTATGCAATTATTTGACAGGATAAAGGTTATTTTAGTCCATCAATTATATTTGTGGGGTTCAATGCGGAAGGAAAATTTGTTAAATTCTATTGAAAATAAACAATTGCAAAACAAAATGCTATCTCTTTCAAACGTTAGCATATCTCATACATCCGTATCCTCCGTTAGATTCAGCTTCAGTGCACCCAATGCATTCGTTTCGAGCGTATTTGGTTTGCAAATTAACATTTGATTACCTATAATCTAAGGATAGGATAGGATTGGAACGTTTAAGGTAACATTATGTAATGGTTTAAATAGTAAATGAGTTATATACACGCGACTGAAAAGAAGAAGAAAATGCTTGAGGTCTAACGACAATAAACAAAACAGGGTCGGCGGAAAACAGAAAGTCGGTAATGGAAACAGGAAACTAACATTGTTACGCCGAATTTTACAGTCCCTTAAAGGCATACTTTATTCTGATAATCGTCTTCCGTTATTTGTGTTAGAATGAGAGTGTTAAATATCGTGATCTTTATATCTAAGGTTGTTGTGTTGTAAACGAATCAATTTACCGCACTTATTAAATTACATTTTTATCTGATCTGAGGTACAAACGAAATAATAACTCAGAGGATTGTATACAGGTGTTAGCACCTGCTGTGCACATAAATAATTTACCTATGCGTATAAATTCAGGACTATATACTAGTTTACTGACGACAAATTATTTTCAACGCTTCACTGACATTGCATTTGATTATACTTTCATTAATCATATATCTTTAAATTGCTATGCGCTTCAACATATCTTAACCGTATTTCAAAAGAAATCCGATAGGATATTACCAAAAAAATCAACTTTAAAAATAACCTACATTTGCAGCCAATGGAATTGCAGATCGGCAGTCATTAAGTACTAGGCTTATTCATTAAGAATTTCAATTTTCCCGGATGTGGAAAGATCCGACTACTGCCACTCTTCCGATATTCACTCCTCTGCGTCAGATCTTGTGTTGACAATTTGTCAGTTAATGAGGTAGTAATCTAAGACATTTCGATGACATAGACTTATATATAAATAATTAAGAAGGGCTCGTTCACTACTCTAACTTCGCCCATTTTTAATACTTAAAAAGGTACCTTATGTCAGCTAACGCGTACATGTACGTATGGATCAGATGGTATATATGAGTTACTCTTAAATCGCGCTACTTTAACAAGCCGGTCAGTTACCGAGTGACAAGTGCATGCAGGACAAGCTAAAGTTGATTTATTAAACTCTATGTTTAAGTAAAATGTCCATATAAAAGGAAGATTCATTCTCTTCCAGCTCTTTAATATCGGGTTTCCATTAGACAAAGATATGTATGATTTTAGGGGTCAGCGAATTCTATAAACACAACAAACAGGACACTTTGTGGTACTGAACAGTAAACTATTTTAAAACTCTTGAACCCTATTTGAAGTCATTTTTATTCTTATACTCAGATTAAAAGATCATACACAGGTAAGCATTAAAGTGTTTTTGTCGATTTCCGGAAATTGTTGTAGGTAATCGGGCAGCTTGATGTTTAGTAGTGTAATTTTCTATTTTACCACGGGCTTAAGTGAGTCAATTAGGTTTATGATTAACATAGTATACAGTTAAAATAAAGTAAAACGATTGAACCGACTTACACCTAACAGTATCAATATTAATTGAGTCTAATAGTATGTGTATTTTATCGGAATAACCAATCTATGAAGGGAATGAATTCAATGAACTACCGCCATAAGCTTGATTTAAGAGGAATATTGAAAATTACCCATGCTCTGCCTCAATTTAATGCGTATTTTTGTTTAAGAAATAGACAATATACAACTATATCCATGACGTAATTCGCACTTGTTTACATAGCCATTTCGAAACAGAACGTGTGTCACCGCCTTATAGAGGCCGTTAAAGGATTGGTATGAGCTGTATTTTTTTTTGTTTAATCAAAGTCTCTAATCTTAGCTTCCTTTGATGCGCAATTACTTTAGACAATAACATCATTTCGTGTTAATCCTGATTAACTCTCAGACGTGGTCTGTATAACAAAACTGTTAAAGTTCAGAAATCAATCGTCCATGAAGTTTAAAGTTAACATATGTTAATGAATGCAGACAGTTTAACGGACTTCCTTACTTCATCTAAACTCTGTGTGAAACAGAGCACGTGTATCAGTGGTATGTCCAGAAAGTTTAAGGTAATACATCCATCATTATTACCTCAAGTTGCTTCTGGCAAAGTTTCATTTTAAACGTAACAATTTTCTTTTTTGAAATGTTTTCACCGAGAGCTTTTTGTACAGACATAATGTTATTTAAGAAACAAATTAATACTTTGCTGTATAATGAAAACATTATTATACCAATATAAACAATATATTACCTCCCTTTAATAAATAATATCTTAACAGTAGCATCAAGCTGGTGTTATTGAAATATGTAATCCATGCAAAAATATAATGGTGAATCTAAATAAATTAAACATACATCTAATGTCGATGTTAATATTTATAAATTACTAACACATAGGCATTTGTAATCGTATGGACTAACCCTAATCCTAACCCTTTTACCAATCCACATATATTATTATATGGCACGCAAGCGCAATTTCTAAAAATGCCTTAAAAGTTTTTGAATAAATAAAGAGTATTTGTGCGTATAAATACCTGAATAATTAACGAATAAATAAAGCGCAATTGTGCGAATAAACATCAACAAAGCAAAGGTCTGGCGAATATCTGGAAGTGGACGCGAAATGATTGTAAGTGCGACTAGATAAGAAGTAGATAGAACATTTTTGCTTTTATGCCGCGGTATTTACATTCCCAAAAATTAAAAAGACTCACACAAAGGTACACAATTATGTAATGTTTAAAGGTTATCAGTATGTGAGTCACCGAAATTGGAGGCCTAACGGGATACAGTCGCAAAACTGTATTAAACTGTATACTTTAATAAACTTCGAAAACATTTGGTCGAATATGTTAGAGATGCAGTCCAACTTAAAGGGACTCATTCGCGTATTATAGGGTAAAACATTCAGTTAATGTGAAATGTGAGCATCATGCGTCAACCAATGATAACATAACAAGTTAACAATATAAGTTAAATTAAGTGCACTATTTTAACAGTTAATTAAAGTTAGTACAATATTTCAATTTGAACGAAATGTTGCCAACCTTTGATTTGTGATCTAGTCCCTTTAAAATTAATTCAACAATGCAGGTCGTTTAAATTTCCACAATACAGTTACCAATACTAATTATTCAAGATCAGAATTAATGAAGACATCCATCTTTGTTTTTCCTTCTTCGTTATGCAATTATTTGACATGATATGTATAAAGTGTATTCATCTATCAGTTTGTTGGACGGGCAAAGTGCGGGAAGAAAAATGTTTTTATAGTGTTAGTGATCTATATAATGAACAGGACCAGCCAATGTTTGTGTATAACGCTTTACTAGATTAAAATCAATGACTACTGACTGTGGATTTACTGAAATAATTATTTGGGAAAACTTGAGAAATTCTGCATTTTCATTAGACAAAATATGATGTTGATCACTGAGATAGCTTTACAGCATTTTGTGTTTGTTTTATCAGGGATATGGTATCAAAAATAAAGACAGCATTGGTTTTCGATTTGAAGCTTGCCAATAATTTAGTTGAAACATGTAGTTGTTGTGAAAATTGAACAACATGCGTGTAACAATGATAACAAAGTTAACAACAGAGGTTAAAATATGTGCTCTAATGTCAACCTTAATTTAAAAATATGACAAAATTCTCTTCCCGCTTAAATTTACAAAACTCTGTTCAAATGAGTATCTGTCACTTGTTTTTTCTTTTTTTTTTAATGAAAGTAAGTACAATGTTTAAATTTAAACGAAATGTTACCAAGTTGAACATTAAATCTGTGAACGATTCCCTTTCAAGTTAATTTAATAATACAGGTCATCTTCAGATGAGTGGCATGAGGCGTTCCTTTAAACACCTACGAAAGCTGAATAATTGCCTCTGTTATTTAATTGTCTGATACTATAGGTTGTATTCTAAAGAGTGTTGACAAGACTAGATGATGTTTTAATAAGAATGTGCCCTTACATGCTGTTTGCTCTGTTGATATCAAATAAGTTTAACAGAATGTGTAAAAGTATCTGTCAATGCAAGACCTTTACATGGAATTTCATTTTCAATACATGTAAAAAACCTTTTAATGCATCGCTCAATAAGTCAAACTGCATTCTTCTTGGCTAACAGTTGTATTCCAATGAAAGTGTGGTATTTCTTTGTGTTAAGGTTATATGTTATGCAGGGGTGGATCCATGATTTGATGTTAGAGGGGGCGTAACCTTTTGACTTACTCCCCTCCCACAACCTGAAATTTATTTCGTTGGCGGGGGAGGGGATATATTTGGCTTCTGTGCGTGTCCTAGAAGTTTTCAATGTATTGATGTTATTCAAACTATAGACGCGACCTACTATATTGATAAAGAATGTTGAACCTAAGTGTTTCGTTAAATAGTAAATGTATTATATTTACGCGACAGAAAAGGAGAAAAAAAAATCCGAACAAAATGTCTGATGACAAAAGAAACAGGATCAGGAGTGAAAAAGGGTCTGTAGGGAAACCGGAAACCAACATTGTTACGCCTAATGATGTACGTATACTTTATTCTGATAATTTCCTTCCCTTAACTGTGCAAGAATGAAAGCCGTCGATTTCTTAATCGTCATATCTAAGCTTTTTGTACCGAAAACGAATCGAATAACCGCATTTATGAACTGACATTTTTATCTGATCTGAGGTACATGCAAAAGAACAATTCAGGGAAATGTCAATATGTTTTAACATTTATTGTCCTCATTAATTAATTACCTTGGGTGTTTAAGGACTTGACCCTAGACTCACGTTTAATGATGTCAAATCATTGTCAACGCTTCATTAACATTGAGTTTTATTACATTTTGTTGCGTTAATATGCGATTTTATTTTAAATGAAATGTTCAATATGACGAGAAATAATGTTTATCAAATTAAATGTTTATCGTAACGAGAAAGTACGTAAATTAGAATACTAAAAAAACACGCACTCTCATGCATAATATATAGTATCACCACGGTTGCATCGGAGATGAACTGATTCTTTCATTTTTAGCATTTTTTACATAAACCTAAAATGTATCGTCATTTACATAAATAAAACATATTTTTTTAAGAAAAGTGTTGCATGTTTTGGCACAAAGTCTTGACAATATTAGTTTATAGTATAAAAGTAAGCTTATCTATATCCAACATGATTTGAAATAATGGATTCATGATTTCCGCCTTTTTTAACAATGGCATTCTTATAGTATCTTATTGTCTGCAATACAACAACACGTGAGTTTCTGACTCACATTAACACAAAAAGGACAAAGAAAAAAATATGAGGTGTCCTCGAAAAAAGAGGATGTGCCTCAATACATATCATAATGGCCATGAAGGTCTCTTCCGTCCTTATCAAGGAGAGTACTAATCTTCTCTCGTTTTTATATGTATGATATGCTATAATATTTCTCTTTCAGTGGTTGACACATTTTACAAAGACAACAAATAGGTTTGCACCTTACTAATCTGAAGAGCAAAATACACTTAAGTGCATTCTTTATATCAGTTCATTTAAGGATTTCAAAATCGCGGCCGAGCATGCATGAACGCACGAAAAATAAGAATCAATTCTTATATTTACATTTCCCCGTTTTTATTCATTTGTTGTCATTATTATGATTTTGGTTGTTAAATATAATTTTCGCGTTTATTAAGAATATTATTGAGATTGTTTAATTCATGTTTTTCATATGCATGACCCAGGTCTTTCTTGCGAAACTCAGTCTAGAGAGGTTACAAAAGGTCGACCAGTTCATGCAAAATGAACTCAACTTTGATCGTACTGCAAATCAAGTGCGAATGATAATACGGAATTCATATTTATATTAACTTACATTCAGGATTTAACATGAACAAAAGTTCTTAAACCCTGATTCAAAACGTTTTTGTTCAAGACCTACATAAGACAATAATTAGGAGGTTAGATCTTAAACAGTTAGCAAGCTCTAAAAGAATTCTAAAACTGAGTGTTACTTAGTAAACTTTTCTCGCAGGGGTTCCAACGCATCCGAAACAAACTCAAAACGTGCTTTTTCGCATGTGTTTTATTTAAACCTGAATACATACGGCGATATAGTTCATTCATAAAATGATAAAGTCTGTCTTAATAGAGTAGCGGTGACAATCGGTTGGTTGATATAAATAGTCTAACAGATGATGAAACGTAGCGTGCGTATGACAAGGACGATATGCAGTATTGATTTACCAATAACGAATGAAATACTTAAGTAGTGATGTTATGAATACGTATATCATTGTTTTTACGTTTGTTAAAAGTGAATGCGCCGTCGGTTTTCCCCGTGGCAAGGATTGGTTCAAAAGTGAATAAATTATGTGGTTATTTGCGAACACTTTAAGACAATACTGATAAAGAAAGTTACAGAATGGCTTATACTCAGATAAAACGATCTTACACAGGTAAGCACTTAAGTGTTTTTGTTGATTTCCGGAAATTGTTGTAGCTTCGAGTTACTTGATATTTTATATGTTATTTTTCCATTTTACCGCAGGCTTATGCGAATGTATAATGACATAGTATACAGTACAAATATAGTATTTCTAAAAAAAACGACCTCTACCTTGCAGTTTAAATCTTAAATGCATATAGGTGTATGTTATCGGAATAACCAATCTATGCTGGGAATAAATTCAATGAATATGACCATAAGCTTGACTTAAGATGAATATTGAAAATTGCCCATGCTCAATTGAAAGCTTATTTTCATTTAGAAATAGATGTTATTATACTGTGTAACATGATATTGCGAACGCATGTTTACATAGCCGTTTTGAAACAGAGCGTTTGTCATTGCCATATCAAGGCCTTTAAAGGATTGGTGTGAGCTGTATTGTGTCTTTTTTTGTAAAATCAAAGTCTCTAATCTAAGATTCCTTTGAAACGCAATTATATCTGGCAATAACATCATTTCGTGTTAATCCTGATTAACTCTCAGACGTGATCTGTATAACAAAAACTGTTAAAACTGTTAAAGTTTAGAAATCAATCTTCAATTTAGTTTTAAAATTAAAAGTTAACGAATGCGGACAGTTAAAGAGACTTTCTTACTTCATCTGATTTTTGTGTGAAACAAAATACGCGTTGACATTATGTTAAATAAGAAACAAATTAATCAATTTGATATATAATCAAAGTAAAATTTTGATTTAATTCCTCCCTTTCATATATCGTATCATAATAGAAGCGTTATAGTGGTGTGATTCAAAAATGTAATTTATGCATAGAAAATGTAATGGTTAATTAATATAAGTTAAAAATAGGTCTCATGTCGATGTTAATATATAAAATGCACAAACACATATGCATTTGCACTTGTATGGACAAAACGAGCAACAGTTTAACGTCGACAGCTGTCATTTTAATGTTAATAGCAAGACGCCAGTTGGATCGATAGACAAAATCACATGCACACATTGAGACGAGCTGTGACAAAATACATTGAGCAGATTACATATCAGTAACGAAAACATCCGCTAAATGTTTATTGTTTTTATTTAGTGAGTTATTCAGAACCTCGCGTATGTGCACTAGCTTGAATAGGGACATTCAATGGGCATTTTGCTCTGAACACTAAGAAAGTAAGCATTTAGTTTCGGTCTTTTGAACTCGTATAAGTCGGCGCCCCCTTTAACATACAGTCAAAACTCGCCATGTCGAAATCGTTTGGAAACTCGGGAAGTACTTCGAGATAACGAGCATTCTATATAACCGAAATAAAAATCATGTCTAACTAAACAGATTATATTCAAAAAAAACGTTCGACATAAACAGAAAATCGAGATAACTGAGTTCGACATAGCGAGTTGCGACTGTTTAGAAAACAAATATTAATCACTTACAAGTACTTTTTGTACGATCGATGCCTGAATAGTTTTTGAAGAAATAAAGCGTAATTGTGCGTATAAATACCTCAATAGTTCAAAAAGGAATGCATCGCAATTGTGCGAATAAACATCAACAAAGCAAAGGAGTTCTTAAAGTTGTCTGGCGTTTATCTGGCGGTAGACGCGAAATGACTGTTAGTGTAACGAGATAAGTTGTCTGGCGTTTATCTGGCGGTAGACGCGAAATGACTGTTAGTGTAACGAGATAAGAAGTAGATTATAAGTATCTTCCATGGCCGAGAGTGTAAGATAGGTTCATTCCGACCCGAGCGTAGGGTGTTTTGCGGACACGAGGTTTACCGAGTGTCCGCAAAACACCCTGCGCGAGGGTCGGGATGAAACTAGCAAGGGAGGTAATTATAATGTGACGACCGTTAAAAAGGAGTTCCATACGGGCATTTTATCTTCGCCCGTGGGCAAGATAAGAATATCTAGCATGGTTAAATAATTGAACTAATTATCTGAGGTGGGAGAACTAACCTATCCGCTTTCACTCCGCGGTATTTGCCTTCTCCAAACACGTTGCCTCACACATAGTTACACAATTATGTAATGATCAAAGGTTATCAGTATGTCAGTCACCGCACAAAGAGGTCCTACGCGACGCAGTCGCAAAAACATTTTTTAAAGATACACTCTTACCCCAAAAAAGATAAACCACAATTAATACAATTGTTTTAATATACCAAAAGGATTCATAATTATCGTAAACAACGGTTATGATGGAAACCGATGTTAATTTAAAAGAAAGGTACAGAAAACACGGTATTTCTACCTCATGAAACGAAAGTAGATCACAGAAAATCTTATAGCACTCACCAATCATTTAATATGTGTGCGTTTCAGCTATTAAATACACGTTTACAATCTTGTTCTCAGTTAATTACAATTTCCATAAATGCATTATCAAGTAAGTAGTTAAAGGATTATCACTAAAAAATTATGTTTGTTATGTATGTGTTTATATTGATTTTGAATAAGAGTGCCACTTTCAATGTTTACTAGAATAGCCTTTTACTATTTTTAGGTCGAGGTTGTTAAGATGTAGTTCAATTTCAAGAGACTCGTTGACGTTTTATAGGGTTGTACATTCAGTTAATGTAAAATGTGAACATCATGCGAGTAACAATGATGACATAACAAGTTAACAACCCAGTTAAAATTAATGCTCTATTGTTAACAGTTATTTATAAATATGACAGAAAATGCCTTATCTGCAGAAAAGTGTTAGTAATGCTCTAAAAAAATGACTGACTTCCCGCTCAAAATTACAAAATTCTGTTGAAAAACGTATCTGTCAGTTGTTGTTTCGTGTTTTTTATGAAAGTACAATATTTCAATTTGAACGAAATGTTGCCAACATTATATCTATGGACGAGTCCCTTTGAAATTAACTCAACAATGCAGGTCTTTTAAATTTCCGCTCTCCCTTTAACAAAACTAAATATTCCAGTTCAGAATTTATAAAGACGTCCATCCTTCTTTTTTCTTCCTCGTTATGCAACTATTTGACATGGTATGTAAAAGAGTGTTCACCTATCAGTTTTATTGGATGGGCTCAATGCGGAAGGAAAAATAGTTTATTTTTTATGGAAAAAATAGCTGTGTTTTTTGTCGGAAATAAACACTTGCAAAACAAAATGCTGATTACAAATATCTTTCAAACATTAGCAAATCTCATACATTCGTATCCTCCGTTAGATTAAGCTTAAGTGTACCGAGTGAATTCATTGCAAGAGTATTTATTTCGCAAATGAACATTTGAATACCGTAAAATCTAACCATATGACAGGATTGGAGAATTCATGGCTACACTATGTAATGTTTAAAACTGTTTAGTATGTACTTAAAAAAATAAGCAGTTTTATTCAACGACGTCTCATAAACATTTATTTCTGTGAGTTTATACTAACAATCTTTACGTTGTTATTGATATACATCATATTGCCTAAACTACCCGCTAATTGGGCCAGTCACTGTTTATAAATACCGTTTCACCTGATTAAACTCAATAACGGCTGACTGCAGATCTACTGTAATAAATATATTGGAAAACTCGCTATATGCTTCGTTCTGATTGGACAAAACATAATGTTGACCGTTAAGTTAGCTTAACGGCACTTCCTGTTTGGATAGTCAGGGATATTATATGGAAAAGAAAAGCAGCATTGGTTTCAGTTTTTCTGTAGTTTTTCACATTAGTTTTGGAGCTTGTCAAGAATGTTGATTTGTTTAAGACGTAGTTTAATTAAAAGAGACACGTTCACGTTTTATGGAGTTAAACATTCAGTTGAAATGAAAGTGAACAACATGCGTGTAACAATGATACCATAGCAACAGAAGTTAAAATACTTTCTCTACTTTTTACAAATACTTAAAAATACGGCAAAAAAGTGTTAGTAACGTTATTGAAAATTGACTGTCTTACGCTTGGGTTTCCGAAATTAAGACAAATCAGACAAATGCAAACTGTTGTTTAGTGTTTTCAATGAAAGTAAGTGCATTGTTTGAATTTGAACGAAATGTTACAAACATTCAATCTGTAAACGTGTCCCTTTGAAATTAATTCAACAATACAGGTCGTTTACATTTCCATTCACCAATTACCAATACTAATTATTCAAGTTCAGAATTAATGAAGACATCAATCCTACTTTTTCCGTCTTCGTTATGCAACTATTTGACATCGTTTAAAGGGTTTTTATCTATCAGTTCTATTTGATGGGCTCAATGCGGAAGGAAAATAGTTTAATTTTAAACTGAAAAAGAGTCAATTGCAAAACAAAACGCTGATTACACATCTCTTTCAAACGTTAGCATATCTCACATATCAATATCCGTCATTAGATTAAGCTTCAGAGCACCCAATGCTTTCGTTTCAAGCGTATTTATAAATTCGCAAATTAACATTTCATTACTCTTAAATCTAAGGTATGGTGGCATACTTCTGCCACCAGATAACCATATAACTAATTAGTTAATTAAGTGGTTAACTAGTTACGTAACTAGTTAAGTTTTTAAATAAATAAAAGATCATAACGGGAAATAAATGCATGTTAGTGCCTACAACTGCCATTCTTGTATTATTTTACCAGCTTAATGTTAAGTGGTTAACTAGTTACGTAACTATTAACCACATAATTAACTAGTTAGTTAAGTGATTAACTTGTTAAATAACTAGTTAATCACTTACCAGTTAGTGATGTTTTGAATAAGTGGTAAGTTATTAACTAGTTACGTAACTAGTTAACTACATAACTAACTAGTTATATAAGTGATTAATTAGTTACGTAACTAGTTAACCAGTTATCACTTATCTATAAATAGCATTGTTTTGTTCCATTGCATTGATACACAGTCACACTTTAGTCATCGCAGACATTAGACGAAGTCTTTGGGGGAAAATAACCACCCTCTTCAGTTGATGAATGTGATTCCATCTGCAATAGTATTATAAAATTAATTCACAAAAACAAGAGGGAATTTTATATCAATGAAGTTTTGTGTTCAAACAAACGACCAGGTCAATAATTGACTCGCCTGGTCGACAACTACCGACACACCTGGCTATTCTTTGCACATTATAATTGAAGATTAATGAGCGGGCCTTTGATGTATGCTATCCTTAACGTAATGCATGGCCGTTCGCAAAATGCGAAAATGTGGGGGTGCGATTTTCGACAAAAAGGGGTTCCAAGAGGCGGTTGCCACTTTGTCAGGAGTATGGGAGACAAAACCCCCGTTGGCTTTTTACGTTGAATTTGATGAGAAAACACATCCATCAGAGGGCGGCTTTCTAAACAATTTCACGATAAAGAGAGAAAATATTTGTTAAATTTGGATAAGCATTTCTGTAGGGTCTTTGACCATAATACTAGTCGGTACATAGAAAGTTTTAACATTGCAGGTCCCCTTTGAACTCTCGCTCTCCCGTGTCCATATTAAAAGCCCTTTTGTATGTAAATGCACGAGCGAGCGCAGACAGCAAAAATCTTCGATCTATAGCCTACATGACATGTATGATATACTTCCCGCGCAGATGCAGAAGAAGGATTATGGTACAGAACGGGTATTCCAAATAGTACACAATATCTATTTATATATAAGTGATAGCTGCTTAACTAGTTACGTAACTAGTTAACCACATAATTAACTAGTTAGTTATATGGTTATCTGGTGGCAGAAGTATGCCACCATACTAATGATATGATAGGATGTGATAGTTTAAGGCAACAATTGGAAATGATTAAAAATTGTAAGTTAAACTTTACCAAACAAAGTGGTTTGATTTGATGCAGTTTTATAACCATTCATTTTGTGTTTTGTAAGTTATAAGTGGTCTACATGATATTGCATAAACTACCCATTAATTGAGACCAGCCACTCTTTATATGTATCGCTTCACCTAATTAAAATAGATTGGCTTTATGACATTTCGTGTTTAGATTATCAGGGATATTAAAAATAAGTATTGGCTTAGTTTCGAAATTTGCCATTTTTTATGGGTTTTTTTAAGATACAAAACAACACAGGATAAACAATTAAGAACTCTATATTTAAAAGTATGACGGAAAATGCCCTCTTTGCAGAAAGGGTTTTCGTAACCCTTTGAAAAGATACTGACTTCATACTTGAATTTACATTAGATTACGCTGAATTGGTAACGATATTACGCAAATTAACATTTTGATACCATAAAAGCTAGGGAACGATAAAATTGGAGAGTTTAAAGGCAATATGATATCAGCTCATATGTGAAATATCACTCTTGCACGTGTCTTGTCGCATTGTCGATTTGGTAAGCCTATATGATACTTTACCAGTTTGCGAAATCAAGTTACTGTGTTTTCAAAGAAGTAAAAAGGGAAAAAACAAGTTGTAAAGATGATCTTTTTCTAAAAGCCGTTGATAATGAGATTCCCGCTAGCCCGCTAGGTGATGACCATATTGTGGTGAGTTTAGAGTGGTTTAAGTCTGTCCTTGAAGTTAATGAAACTTGAAGCATCACTAGATGATTATAACGTGATTATCTGGGACCCATATATACCAAATAGCTTTCCTTAATATAATACAAATAATATAATACAATTTAAACGTAACTGCTCTTTCATTCTTAAATAACCACTCTGTTGTATAACATACACATCTCTCTGTTCATTTAACAGAGAGAGAGAGAGAGCGAGAGAGAGAGAGAGAGAGAGAGAGAGAGAGAGAGAGAAATGGGGGGGGGGATATGTGTTTGTACCCATTTGTATAACCATTTCTCTATGTTCAATATTCCCAAAGTTAACTTCCCCGATATTCATTACGTATAAAAAACCTATGTTGATTGTAATTTTGCGTGGACAAGATGGCAATGTGTAATTTGACACAAGTCATGAAGAGAGTATGCACAGACTCCCCACGCTCCAGCTGCAGGGGCCATAAGCCCTTCAGATATACAGTCATTATCCTGTGGTCGTTCTAGTGTTTATGTACAGACTCCCCACGCTCCAGCTGCAGGGGCCATAAGCCCTTCAGATATACAGTCATTATCCTGTGGTCGTTCTAGTGTTTATGTACAGACTCCCCACGCTCCAGCTGCAGGGGCCATAAGCCCTTCAGATATACAGTCATTATCCTGTGGTCGTTCTAGTGTTTATGCACAGACTCCCCACGCTCCAGCTGCAGGGGCCATAAGCCCTTCAGATATACTGTCATTATCCTGTGGTCGTTTTAGTGTTTATATACAGACTCCCCACGCTCCAGCTGCAGGGGCCATAAGCCCTTCAGATATACTGTCATTATCCTGTGGTCGTTTTAGTGTTTATGTACAGACTCCCCACGCTCCAGCTGCAGGGGCCATAAGCCCTTCAGATATACTGTCATTATCCTGTGGTCATTCTAGTGTTTATGCACAGACTCCCCACGCTCCAGCTGCAGGGGCCATAAGCCCTTCAGATATACAGTCATTACCCTGTGGTCGTTCTAGTGTTTATGCACAGACTCCCCACGTTCCAGCTGCAGGGGCCATAAGCCCTTCAGATATACTGTCATTATCCTGTGGTCATTCTAGTGTTTATGTACAGACTCCCCACGCTCCAGCTGCAGGGGCCATAAGCCCTTCAGTTATACAGTCATTATCCTGTGGTCGTTCTAGTGTTTATGTACAGACTCCCCACGCTCCAGCTGCAGGGGCCATACGCCCTTCAGATATACTGTCATTATCCTGTGGTCATTCTAGTGTTTATGTACAGACTCCCCACGCTCCAGCTGCAGGGGCCATAAGCCCTTCAGATATACTGTCATTACCCTGTGGTCGTTCTAGTGTTTATGCACAGACTCCCCACGCTCCAGCTGCAGGGGCCATAAGCCCTTCAGATATACAGTCATTATCCTGTGGTCGTTCTAGTGTTTATGCACAGACTCCCCACGCTCCAGCTGCAGGGGCCATAAGCCCTTCAGATATACAGTCATTATCCTGTGGTCATTCTAGTGTTTATGCACAGACTCCCCACGCTCCAGCTGCAGGGGCCATAAGCCCTTCAGATATACAGTCATTATCCTGTGGTCGTTCTAGTGTTTATGCACAGACTCCCCACGCTCCAGCTGCAGGGGCCATAAGCCCTTCAGATATACTGTCATTATCCTGTGGTCATTCTAGTGTTTATGCACAGACTCCCCACGCTCCAGCTGCAGGGACCATAAGCCCTTCAGATATACTGTCATTACCCTGTGGTCATTCTAGTGTTTATGCACAGACTCCCCACGCTCCAGCTGCAGGGGCCATAAGCCCTTCAGATATACAGTCATTACCCTGTGGTCGTTCTAGTGTTTATGTACAGACTCCCCACGCTCCAGCTGCAGGGGCCATAAGCCCTTCAGATATACTGTCATTACCCTGTGGTCGTTCTAGTGTTTATGTACAGACTCCCCACGCTCCAGCTGCAGGGGCCATAAGCCCTTCAGATATACTGTCATTATCCTGTGGTCGTTTTAGTGTTTATGTACAGACTCCCCACGCTCCAGCTGCAGGGGCTATAAGCCCTTCAGATATACTGTCATTATCCTGTGGTCGTTCTAGTGTTTATGTACAGACTCCCCACGCTCCAGCTGCAGGGGCCATAAGCCCTTCAGATATACTGTCATTACCCTGTGGTCGTTCTAGTGTTTATGCACAGACTCCCCACGCTCCAGCTGCAGGGGCCATAAGCCCTTCAGATATACTGTCATTATCCTGTGGTCGTTCTAGTGTTTATGCACAGACTCCCCACGCTCCAGCTGCAGGGGCCATAAGCCCTTCAGATATACTGTCATTACCCTGTGGTCGTTCTAGTGTTTATGTACAGACTCCCCACGCTCCAGCTGCAGGGGCCATAAGCCCTTCAGATATACTGTCATTATCCTGTGGTCGTTTTAGTGTTTATGTACAGACTCCCCACGCTCCAGCTGCAGGGGCCATAAGCCCTTCAGATATACAGTCATTATCCTGTGGTCGTTCTAGTGTTTATGTACAGACTCCCCACGCTCCAGCTGCAGGGGCCATAAGCCCTTCAGATATACTGTCATTATCCTGTGGTCGTTTTGGTGTTTATGTACAGACTCCCCACGCTCCAGCTGCAGGGGCCATAAGCCCTTCAGATATACTGTCATTATCCTGTGGTCGTTCTAGTGTTTATGTACAGACTCCCCACGCTCCAGCTGCAGGGGCCATAAGCCCTTCAGATATACTGTCATTACCCTGTGGTCGTTCTAGTGTTTATGCACAGACTCCCCACGTTCCAGCTGCAGGGGCTATAAGCCCTTCAGATATACTGTCATTATCCTGTGGTCGTTCTAGTGTTTATGCACAGACTCCCCACGCTCCAGCTGCAGCCATTCAGATATACTATCATCATCCTCTGGTCGTTCTAGTGTGTATACACATACCCCCAAGCTCCAGCTACAAGTGCCATAAACCCGTTTTGAGACTGCAGTTTTGTTATGAATGCAGGTCATCTCTAACCCAGCTATTCGAAAGACTTCACAATGGTATGTCGACTTTTCGTCTGACTTATAATCCCAGTTATACGAAAAGACGTCCCACTTTCATGTCGCCTTTGTGAACAGACGACATAAGACAAACATAAGTCACTCCGAGTGATAAATGCACCTTTTTGGTATGACAGTATAGCGTGTGGCAAATCATAAGGAGTGTGAAAACTATGATACAGACGGATTAAGCCCTTCAGCAAATGTTGATATATGCTCAAATTATGTTTGATGTACACGATTTTAATCAAAGCGCTGAAAGCGCTGCAAGACTGTCGGTGACGTAACTGAAGAAGGCAAACTCTACCCCAAAGTTCTTTCAAATGAAATGTGATCAAATGATTTCATACAAATGATGAACACTCTTTAAGGTAGATGAAGAAGGATAAATGTGATTATAATAAGCACAAATATATTGGCCCTACTTAATCATGTATCCAATGACCTACCAGATTCTTAATTCAAATTTCCTAATTTTGAACCGCTTTAAATTAGTTAAATGCATATTCATTATGTTAAAATTGCTTCAATTTATGATGTCGCTTATAACAGTTTCAGTAAGCAATTACATTCCTTCATTTCATTAGGGTCTGTTGAAGCCAATGTCTTTAAAATGCAAATACAATACAAACTATACCCAAGATTCAAGGGACATAATAAAAATATAACTTTAAAATGATGCTCTTTCAAGCCTAAAAATTCCTCCCAGAACTTCTATCAACAGAGTCCACATATCTACAAAATTTGTGCTCGAGTTACTTTCTTTGATATAAAAGTGAAAACAAATCTGCATGGTGCTGTGGCATCATACCATGAAAAAAACTAATATCTTTAAAATTTGTTTTCTAGTTTGTTTTTATTATAAAAGTGTTAATAAATCTGCATGGTGCTGAAGAAAAAAAACTAATGTATTAAATTTCAAACCTGCAGCATTAATTAGCGCCATGTTGTCAAGAATATCTGGACAATTGAATGAAATATGCATGGACCGAAATGACAGCTGGTTTTTCATTGACAAAAGATGCCTTTGAAGCAGTTTTAAGATTGTGCTATTCAAAGTATGAGGGTAGTTGGTACAGTTTTCACTCATATTCAGATGATGGCTGATATTTGTTGATAAACATGTATCCTCTTAGCAGCAGGGAATAAGTAAATGTCATAGTTTTAATGACCAATATTGGAGATGTGACCTTGACCTCCAAATCCAAAGGGGTCATCTGCTGGTCACCCCAAACATAAATTTCAAGTTTGAAGGCCATGGGTGCAGACTTTGTCGAGTTGTCACACAGGCAAGCTTTTTGCATTCAATGGTCTGTGACAAATCAATAGGGCTCACCTACTGGTCAGGCCCAACCCCAAAGTCAAGTTGTTCAAGGGCCATGGGTGCAGGCTTTGTCCAGTCATTATTAGTACAACCTTTTAGCATTCAAGGTCACTGTGATCTTGACATTTGACCCAATGACCCCTTAAATCAATAGGATCTTCTAATAGTCAGACTTAGCCTCCATGTTGAGTTTGAGGGCCATAGGTGCAGGCATTGTCAACTTATCAGTCAGAAGTATGGTTTGACACCTTCCTGTTCAAGGTCACTGTGACCTTTGACCATATTACCCCTAAAATCAAAAGGGGTCATCTACTGGTTAAACCAAACTTTCATGTCAAGTTTGACAATAGGTCTAGGAATTGTAGAGTTATCACCCGGAAAAGCTTTGGTCTACTGTCAGACAGACGGACGTAGCGGCCAACATGTCCAAAGCAATATACTCCTCTTCTTTGAAAGGGGCATAATAAATTGAAATTGATTAAATATTTTTGTTTATTATGTTAATTAACTTACATTACATACAACAAGTACCATTTTGATATTTTCGAATGCTCATTTGGGCATGTACATGGGTTTTGATCTGACTATGAACATGAAACTACATAGTGATGTTCCCTCCTATCAATTCTAAATTTAAATAACCATGAGAAAAAAAGAATGTTTTCACTGCACCATGAATAAATATGTCAAACAAAATAAATGTCATGTTATTCAAGATTAATTTAACACTGTTCTTTTGATGATTTCCGTGCATTCCTGACTGCAGGTTTTGCCCATTTTCCCACACAATTATTTCATATTGGCCTTACAAGGTCAGATCTGGAGTTGGGTCTTCATTGCTGGACACTATCTCTTTATCTCTACAGAAAACACACTGGTGCCAGTTTCACTGCAACAACTGCAAAAAAAGTTATATTATATTCTAACTGAACTCTGCATCAATATTCAATTATTTTTTATTGGATTTAGGAAATGCCTTGTTTTAAAGGGTTCATATTTTTTTTTCAATTTAATGCATTATCATGCTGGACTCTTTGACATTGATGGTTAAAACAAAGAAGGCATATGATTTGTGTACAGATTAAACATTATTAATTATAAATGTGTTCTTTAATTAATAGACAAGTGGCAACAATTTCCCCAGTTAAAAAAGCTTACATTTGTATATCTGCAGATTAAATCATTTGCATTTCTTTTGCTTTGATCATTTAAGTCAAATGAGTTAGACATGATAATGCATTAAAATAAGAAATATATTTTTTGGCATCAAATTGTAGTGTGTGCCTTCAATCTAGAAATAAATTTCTTCTCAACAGATGCTAAATTATAATTTTTTTTATATAAACCAAGATTTTGATTATGACATACCTGCATAGTTAGTGGTCTCCATAACTGCTCAGAAATGCTCCCTATGACAAACTAAGTGCTGGTGTATGGCTGGGTAATAGTGCTGCTCCAACCAATAGCGCAATTCTTCCTACAGGTGGACCAGCTCCTCAATATGGTTTCTGTCATGGCAGTGATAACAGTATGTAATAACATGCCCTTTTCTACTTTCCAGAGAATGAATCTTCCAATCTAAATTACAAATTTAAGAACAAATATATACATATGCACATGTAATGTTGTTAAAAACAAACCATTTAGATGCCACAAAACTATAAGATTTTAGGTGAAAATTAAGCCAAATAAAAACATTTAGTCATTTAAAGCTGCACTCTCACAGATTTACTGTTTTTACAACTTTTGTATTTTTGTCTTGGAATGACCTATTTTTTTGCTAAAATATCTGCAAACCAGTGATATAAGACTACTGACAAAATATTAGATTGCAGACTTCCATATTTCAGGTCGAAAAACAAAGGTTTTATGGCTTAAAGCGTTACTAACGGTTTAAGAAAAATGCATAAAACATTTTGAACTTAAATATAAACATTTTCTGACAAATTTATTGCCAGCAATCTTATATGAATGGTTAACATGCATTATCACATAAATTGGCCCGTTCCAAGACAAAAAATAAATAAAGTAGTCAAAACGTTCAATCTGTAAGAGTGCTACGACTCTCAGTCACAGATTGAAGGTTTTGACAACTTCGTTTACTTTTTGGCGTGGAATAAGCTAATGAAAAGCAGTATGAAAACTGATGAAATAAGACTGCTGACAAAAGATAAGATCATGTTTTTTATATTTACATTTGGAACTATTGGTTTTATGGTTAAAAGCTAACGCTTTACTAAAAATGAGATTTTTGGCACAGAACATCATCTTTTGACCGTATTAAAATAAGAAAACAGCGTTCCAATATGTTCAGTTGTCTTTTTTGACTGAATTAATATAAGAAAGCAGCGATCCCCTTTTTCCAGTTGTCTGTTATGTCCAGTGTTCAGAAATTCGCATAAAATAATTCATTACAAGACCAAGAAATAAAAAAAAGAGTTGGTAAAACAGACAATCTGTGAGAGTGCAGCTTAAACATATGATATGCATTATCAGCCAAGTGCAGACCTACTCACATCCTGGCTACACAACCAGTACATTCATCAGCTTTACTGATTCGAACCAGGCACATTTATATTGGTAGACTAGCATTTTACCATTCTGTGCTAGCCAGTAAAGTTCTCATTTGAATTAGAATTCAAAATGTATATACCTTTGTTCATTTTATTTGCCAACTCTGTTTCAACTGAACTTCCTAAATGAAGAGAAGTTTCAAAAAATAATTACAATATCTCAGTTAATACCTGCATTTATGTGTTTCTTGTGCAATCTGTCAGCTTTGGTAGGCTCAGGTTTCATTTTGTCCACCTCAATACTTGTAATCTTCTAGTCTGATGTACTGCCATCCAATTTTTAAGTCAGGTCAGGCAGCCATTTCAGCTTTGTTCCAGTTGATTGTATCAGATGATGTTAACAATACTAGCCTTGTATCCAGGCACTTCTCAATCTGAAAGTTTACAAAAGAACATGGCCTGTAATATTTAATAAAAAAATCATAATTGTTTACTCATGGATGATGGGTTCTAAAGTAAACCTTTGAGAAAAGATGCTACTGGTATGGTGCTTGAACCCACGACCATGTGAACACTTGCATGGAGATCTGTCAAACTGAGCTAACTGGGTAACTGATTTTTAGGCAGCTCCCAGCTTGGCTCTACAATTGACAGGTGCATTATACATTATAGAGACAATAAATCAAACACTTGAAGCACTAGTCCAAATAATAGTAACTTAACTGATCTTTTTACAAATTTTGAAATGGCATATCCTTCACATACAATTTTTTTGTACCAAAAGTGGGTAGCTATTCCGATTGGGATTCCTGGTCAGATAATTAAATATATCTAATATATGAGTTATGTACACAAAAAATAAAAGCTGACGAATTATTATGAGTTTGATGAGTGTTTTTCTTCATTTCATACTGTCAAAACATAATGATATAAACTGTTATACATGAAGATCACCTGCAAGGCTGCGGTGCATAGATTTACATAGATGTAAAATGGTTGTGTTTAAATGCATTAAATGCTTGTTTTGTGAAAAAAATCTTTGCACTTACATGGTAATAAGTAAAATACGAAAATAAACCTTTAATATCTATTTCAAACATATAATACTTATCTAACTACGATTTCAATATCTTTCAACCCCCACCCTGTTTTGCACCAACCTGATTAGACGTAAGGGATTGGAAGAATCCCATATAACACGTCTATTTTTTTAGACTATTGAAGCATATATGTTCTTTTTTGATGGTTGAGACGTTTCAGGTTAAACAACAATTAAAAATGCGAAATAATTTTAGTAAATAATCATCTCTGAATTAAAAGTAACATGAAGATGTTGTAGTGAAGGATTTGCCATATATATATATATATATATATATATATATATATATATATATACATTTTTTTTTAATCGTAAAAAGAGTCCGTCAACGTACAAATATTTAGACTAAGAGATGTAGATCAGCTAGATGTACCTTCTTGTCCAAATAATTGTACGTTGACAGATTTTTTTACGATTTTTGATACAGCAAATCCTTCACGTACAAATTGTTTTGTACGAAAAGTGGGTAGTTATTCCGATCGGGATTCCGGGTTAAGGCATATTGCACCTATAACATATCATAAAAACAAGAAATATTACCAGATAATGTTATTTTATATAAATTCCGTAACCAAAAAGTAATATCAAGCAAATAATTATGAGTTTGATGGTTTTTTCTTCATTTCATTCTGTCAAAACATAACAATATATACATGAAGGGCACCTGCAAGGCTGCAGTTCACAATTTTACAACAATCGGAACATTTCGGCCATCAATTGTAACAACTCGCCATCTTCGGTAAGCTTCGAGATAGTCAATCCCTGTTGGATACTGGCTGAGGTGTTCAGATTGTTCGGCCAAGGCCGAGTTGTTACAATGTATTATCTCGAAGCTTGTCGGAGGTGGCCAAATTATTACGATTGGGTCAAGTTGTTCCACTTGGCATAATTGTTGTCTGTGTCAGTCAACTTTCCTTTTAATGAAAAGGTAAATAATGTGTTTTAATGCATTAAATGCTTGTTTTTTTTAGCAAAATAGCTTTGCACTTCCATGGTAAAATATGAATATAAATCTTTACTTTATTATCCATTTTAACCATAAAATACTTCACTTAATACAATTTCAATATTTTTCAAACACCCCCACTTTTAGCACAAAACCGTTTAGACTGTAGGGATTGGAAGAATCCCGTATAACACGTCTATTATTTCAGACTAATGTACATGTACTGTACCTTCGTGTCCGAAATCGATCACTTCCTTGGAGCTCATTTCTGGATTGTCTCCATCTAAATTTAACATTTTTAGACGCATACATTGATGCCATTTTTGCTTCGATTGATGTTAAAGCAATAGCACTAAATACAGGTGGGTTATTTTGTAGAAGAACGTGTTCGAAGTAACATTCAATTTCATTTCCGCATAATCGCCGCCATATTGTGTATTGTGTGACTTAAAAACTACACCCTATAGTCCAAAATAACAATAGGCATAACGTTGACACACTGTGATAGGTATAATCCAAATAATTTACTCAAACAAACACAATAGTTCGATTGCTGCTGAAAAAAATCATTTGAAACATAAAAGCTATTTCACAAAATATTACATTACATGAACTCTTTAACCGCGTATGATTTATTTCTTAATAGCTTTCATTCATAAAATAAGTTCTTTGCCGGGGTTTGCCGGGTCAGTCTTGAATGCTGGGATATGTGTGACGTCACACGGGGTGCAAACATGTGGTGTAGCTTACTATTGGATGTAGGGTAAAATGACTTCGTATGTAAATGCTATACTTTCATTATTTTTCATTATATTGTTCAATAAAACTCAACAAATTGTAACGGAACAACTATACTAAGAGTAACACGCAATAATTGTCATAAAAAGGCAATAACGCGTTAAATACACATAAGCAGGTACTTGACGCCCCACATTCACGTAAGTAGTTCTGTTGCTACGCAGGTGGTGTGTATTAATATATTCATGTTCAATATGTCGTGTCAGGCGACTAGTCGCGTTTCTGAAATACCGCTCTCTAAAGACTGTTTATAACGTGATTCAACAAAGGGCTTAATGGTGAAGTAATCCTCCTGTTTGAGTAGGAAGGAGTCCTTGTGGGCGCGATGTGCTTTTTTCCTTGACTGTACCGGCGTGGATTCGCACCCAGCTAAAACCAGAAAATATATATTATTTTTTTTAAATTTGTGTTTTTTGTCCTGCACTTTCGGTTTCAAAAAGTAAAACATTTATAGTATAAGTGTTTTCAAAATGCATTACTGGCAAAACATTTATGCAAAAACATGAGCGAGTCCCTTTGACACGTTGTTTAAAATTATCATATTAAATGGTTACAACTATTTACGTATCCTAAGTATAAGTGATGGCTAGAATGATATAATATCGATAAAAGTGTGCTGTAGCCGAGAGCAGCTTTGCTCGTTAGAACGATTTCTATTTCCAGACGTTTCTTGCATCATTAGATCGTAGCCGTGATAAAATGGGTTTTCATTATATGTTAGGCCAAAGTTAAAAAAAATTATGTTATCGATTCCGAACCACAATTAAGCTTATTCTCTGATATCACCATAAGCGTGATTTTTAATTTTTCAAATACTTGCCCATAATATCACGAACATACTTAAGTCATGTTCATTCTCTTGAACATTTAAATTATTTATATAATTCAAAATATACTTAAGGATAACTTCAGTAAGTTCAATTTTCGCTCTAAAAAGAAAAAAAAAATCTATGAACTATTGACGAAATAGCTTAGTCAACATAATCTATGAAATATTGACGAAATAGCTTAGTCAACATATTCTATGAAATATTGACGAAATAGCTTAGTCAACATAATCTATGAGACAGACAATGTGCTTTAATACTAGTAAAACATATAAGATTGTATGCGGTTCTGTGGTACAATATAAGATTGTATGCGGTTCTGGGTACAATATAAGATTGTATGCGGTTCTGTGGTACAATATAAGATTGTATGCGGTTCTGTGGTACAATATGAGATTGTATGCGGTTCTGTGGTACAATATAAGATTGTATGCGGTTCTGGGTACAATATAAGATTGTATGCGGTTCTGTGGTACAATATAAGATTGTATGCGGTTCTGTGGTACAATGAAAATTGACTTATGTATTTTTTGTTATATTGTGGTCGGTTGGTTTTGTTTGAACGGATAATTTATATGTAAAATGAACGGCCGAAACATCGTACATAAAGTGATAATAGTTACTGAAAACGGACGTAAACGACAGTTTGCCAGCAATGATAGTTTTAATACCATTGACGGTAATAAAAAAATACATTTTCTTCTCCTGCTAACAAACCCTTTCCACGGATACTAAAAATAGTTCGGGGTCACAAGACATCTAAAATTGCATTTTGAGGGTCGGATAACCTGGACGTAGAAATATTGAAGTTTTATATTTATAGATATTTAAGTCCTCCCAGCGCAAGAGAAACATACATTTCAGATTTATTTATAAATAAACCATCCTCGCAGCGCAGGAGAAACAGACATTTCAGATTTATTTATAGAAATTTTATTCCTCCCAGCGCAAGAGAAACATACATTTCAGATTTATTTATAAATAAACCATCCTCGCAGCGCTGGAGAAACAGCCATTTCAGATGTATTTATAGAAATTTTATTCCTCCCAGCGTAAGAGAAACATATATTTCGATTTATTTATAGATATTAATATATATTTTATTCCTCCTAGCGCAAGAGAAACATATATTTCGATTTATTTATACATAGTTTATATCACACTGCACAGGAGAAACTAACATTTAAGATTTATTTGTTGATATTTTATTCCTCCCAGCGCGATAGAAACAAATATTTCAGATTTATTTTCAGATATTTTATTCTTCCCAGAGCATTAGAAACAAACTTTTCAAATTTATTTATATAGGGCCTTTAAATGAAGCGAAACCCATGCACCCCATTGGACAATATACCTACCTTATTTAGGCGTGGTAAAGTGTGAGCCATTCAATGTTCGCTAGATGATTCGAAGTGTCGTAACTAATAGGTGTTTAAAAACATTTGGAAAAGGACGTATCAATTTCGAAGTACATTTATTTTAATTATTTATTTTATTTTATGTTTCTTTTACCCGAGAGGCTCTTGCGTTTCATCGTCTACCTGTCTGTCTGTCTGTCTGCCTATGTGTATGTCTGCCTGTCTGTCTATATGTCTGTCTGCCTGTCTTTAAGTCTATATATTCATCTCGCATCTATTTGACGTTCTGTTTTTATATGTCTGCCTATGGGTGTACCGATGTCATATTTATAATATAACATAATAACTATAAGGTTTAAATAATCGAATTAAATAGATATGCTTTCATACTAAAGATAATACTTTTAAAATATTAAGTACAATAGAAGGTGATCAAATGCGTGCCGTCGCGAGATACCGTGTATTGTTATTTCCGTTATTTGTAGTATGTTTTAAAATGTCAAGATTTTGCAATGATGCATAGTTAAATACATAAACCTGACATTTAAAATTCAATTAGTGACACTCATGTGAACTTGGTGACTCCTTTGAAGAGTGTAAAAACTAGCACTAAGAACTGAATAAATATGGAAGCGCCGGGGTCGGCTACGATGATATTGTATGTATGAGTTTGTACTTATAAGTTGACTGTCGACTAGATTATGTCGACTCAATAACTTATAACAGCACATGTTGTCAAAATTGTGTCGACTAAAATAGTGTCGACTCGATTACTTATAACAACACATGTTTTCAAAATTGTGTCGACTAAAATAGTGTCGACTTCTTTACTTATAACAACACATGTTTTCAAAATTGTGTCGACTAAAATAGTGTCGACTTCATTACTTATAACAACACATGTATTCAAAATTGTGTCGACTAAAATAGTGTCGACTCGATCACTTATAACAACACATGTTGTCAAAATTGTGTCGACTAAAATAGTGTCGACTTCATTACTTATAACAACACATGTTTTCAAAATTGTGTCGACTCGATCACTTATAACAACACATGTTGTCAAAATTGTGTCGACTAAAATAGTGTCGACTCGATTACTTATAACAACACATGTTTTCAAAATTGTGTCGACTAAAATAGTGTCGACTCGATTACTTATAACAACACATGTTTTCAAAATTGTGTCGACTAACATAGTGTCGACTTCATTACTTATAACAACACATGTTTTCAAAATTGTGTCGACTAAAATAGTGTCGACTCGATCACTTATAACAACACATGTTGTCAAAATTGTGTCTACTAAAATAGTGTTGACTTGATCACTTATGAACTGGGCCTGGATATGTTGATATAAGTTTTGTCGACAAATCCGGTTTAACACAATACGAATAATAAATGAAAAATAAATCGTCATATCGAATTACTTAGTGGACATTTTTGCAATTTTTCGTGTTATGAAATATCCATGTCGTCGAAAAGACAACAAGATCACATTATCAGATTATACGATAAACGCTTCCACATTTAAGCTGCACTCTCACAGATTGGCTGTTTTGACAACCTTTTTATATTTTGTCTTGGATGAGCCAATTTTTTGCATATGAACCAGTGATTTAAGACTGCTGACAAAAGATCAGATCAGTTTTTCATCATTATGTTCGAAAATTGATGTTTTATGGCTAAAGGCGTTTATAACGCTTTACAAAATGAGGATTCGGCAGTTAATTTTTTTTCAATGATGCCCAAATCAGCTGATTCTGAGACAAAAAAATAAAGTATAAGCAAAACTGTCAAACTGTGAGACTGCAGCTTTAAGGCCTTTAAACAAACTATTATGGAGATTACTTTTGTACCTCCTCAAAATGAAGGTTGAAGGCGATATTATGAACGTATGATGAATACATTTTTGTTAATATTGATATAGCAAATAATAACTATCCTTCTGTTTGGAATTTGGGCGGTCAAGTCTGGCTTTTTTTCAATATTTACTGTACGCTATACCTTTGGACTTATCCGATATAGCTTAAATTAAACATAATCTGTTTATATAGTATAGTTCAATGGTATAACCTTATGCAGAATAAGCCATTTCAATGTTATAAGAAACCACTGAAAGAAATATTGCATGGACAATAAATAGAGCATTCGTTAGCATTTTATGGAATTATTCGGTAGCATTTTTAAACATTTTTCGGTGGCATTTTAAAGATTATTCGGTGCCATTTTAAAGAGTATTTGGTAGCATTTTAAATATGATTTGTTGGCATTTTAAGGAGTATTCGGTAGCATTTTAAATATCATTTGTTGGCATTTTAAGGAGTATTCGGTAGCATTTTAAATATCATTTGTTGGCATTTTAAGGAGTATTCGGTAGCATTTTAAAGATTATTTGGTGGCATTTTAAGGAGTATTCGGTAGCATTTTAAATATCATTTGGTGGCATTTTAAGGAGTATTCTGTGGCATTTTAAAGATTATTCGGTGGCATTTTAAAGAGTATTCGGTTACCGTAGCATTTTAACTATAATTTGTTGGCATTTTAAGGGGTATTTGGTAGCATTTTAAAGATTATTTGGTGGCATTTTATGGAATACTCGGTAGCAATTTAAGGAGTTTTTAATTGCATTTTATGGAGTATTCGGTAGCATTTTAAGGAGTATTCGGTGGCAAAGTGATGAGTATTCGGTAGTATTTTAAGGAGTATTCGGTAGCAAAGTGATGAGTATTCGGTAGCATTTTAAGGAGTATTCCATACGCAAGAGGGTTTGTGTTAATATAATCGGGTTATTAGTAATGCGTTTTGATTCGGGAGGTTGTATTCGACTCGAGTGGATTTTTGCAGGCTGTGATTTCACGAGGCGCAAGCCGAGTGAAATCAAAATCTGCCAAAATTAACGGATCAAAACGCAATACTAATAACCCTTTTATTATATACATTACTGGTTAGATCACTTAAAAGCCACATGTTTTCATAATAAATTTCATTTTACCGAAGCAATATTTTGTATTATTACGCCATTTTAACATCGCGCAACGATACTTGTTATGACGTGACGTCACAAGAGTGGAATACGGTCTACCGTATTTTGCGATATGTATTGCGCGTGGATTTATGATGGGTGTATAATAAAAAAAAAAATATTAGCGATAATTTTGGGATTCTTTACTGGGAATTCGTGGCCACATAGCTATTGATGAACAAATCATTTAAAGTGCATTTTTGTTTATCTGTAAACAAATCATTTGCATTAAAATTAATTTCTTTTTATTGCACCAGCCTCTTTTAGCGCCTTTAAAAGCTATTTGTTACGCAGAATACGGATGTAGATCGTAGATTATATGGTGTATAAGGGTTTACACTCTGAACAACTATTAATGATGATTTAGACAAATAGACAGTGAAAACCAATGGGTAGAATCTTAGTCATAACAAAAATCGGCGGAAACCAGAAATAATTGATCATCAAGTCACGTTTTTCTTGTAAACAATATAAATTTTCAAGATTTTGAATTCATATTTACCGATTTTCAACGATTGTAAGCTAATAAGTATGATGTTTTAGGCTAACATTGGCTGCTAATATTTCAAAATTGCTAATTATCGTTTCAGGTATGTCGACCATAGACTCCGTGCGGCAAATTGGCATAATTGGGACTGGAGACTTTGCGCGAGCACTCGCTAAGAGGCTTTATTTCTCCGGATATGACGTCATCATGGGCAGCAGAAAACCGGAAACAAAGATGTTGTCCGCCATTGACGAATGTTTATGCAATGTAAGCTTAACAACGACGGAAGAGTGTGTCAAATCTGTCTCAATACTTTTTCTTGCTGTACATGTTGAGAACTTCAAAGACTTGGTTCATGGCAACGAAGAGAGTTTTGACGGCAAGATCCTGATAGATGTGTCGAATAGAGACAGGCCAAATACAGTGCACTCAAATGCAGAATACCTACAGACACTTGTTCCAAATGCAACCATTGTTAAGGCGTTTAACGTTATTTCTGCGTATGCCATGGAGAATGATTACAACACAAGTAGTCGACAGGTTTTCATTGCAAGCAACAGCGGAAACGCCAGGTCCGTCGTATCAAACGTAGCTAAAGACATGAACTTCCGGCCGGTGGATTTTGGGGGACTATTTGCAGCAAGGCGCATTGAAAATCATCCTCTGCGTCTTTTTCCTGACTGGCGCGGACCTCTGGGATTCGCTTTGGCTGTCTTCAACATCTGGCTTCTATTCCTTATCTATATTTATTACATTTCAGCCTCCGTTTACAAATGGGAGCAAATCTTTGTGAAAGTGTTGAACAAAGCTATATGTATGACGGGCATCACGACCCTTGCCGTGACTTATCTTGCCAGCAGTTTTGCCACAATATTCCAAATTCATTATGGAACAAAGCACATCCGGTTTTCAAGATGGCTAGACAAATGGTTGAAAACCCGGAAACAGCTTGGACTAGTGTCGTTCACTTTGATATCAATGCATGTTGTGATGTCAGTTCTTATAATGTCTCCGACGTACCTTCGCTCATGGTTCCATTCCACTGCCATAACGATTCCAGCGCATCTGAACGAGTCTTTTAAATTCGACCAAATTACTTGGATGACGTGGAAAGGAGAGGCGGCCTGTCTGTCGGGAATACTCGCGTACATCGTTCTCTGCTTTATCTGCGCGTCCACGTTTCCCTCCGTAACGGATTCTCTCAACTGGAGGGAGTGGAGGTTTGCCCAGTCGATACTTGGTCATATAGCACTGTGTCTCTCTGTTGGGCATGTACTTGTCATGGGGGCCCCTGGATGGTTGGCTAAACCGCACGTTCTATACAAATCAATCACATTTCTCTGTTCGATAATCCCCTGGTTTACGCTTGTATTGAAGCTAATATTTTCGCTCCCATGCGTGGACAAATACGTCATGAAAATACGAAAAGGCTGGGAGCGAAACGAGGACTCTTGTAAAGCAAAATGCATGAAACAGACGCACAAGGGTTACGTCGAAATGAGTACGAATGGAACTATGGTTGAGGTTCCATCGTGTATGGAGGCGTGTCCCTGCCCCGGGGACACATATCCCATGGAGACCCTCAAAGGCAGATGTGACTGTAGTGCCCCTAGACATGTATGATTCGCTTTCCGGCTACGGATCACGATGTTGTTGTTGATGATGAGAGATATATATTTTATCGAACAATGTTCTAATTGTCTTGTTAATATTTTGAATGATTTGCTGTTGTATATTTTTGTTTGTTTGTTTTCAAATAAACCGTCTTAATCAACTCGTTCTTTAGATGTACGGTGTGTATCAAAACTGCTAATTGAGTGTTATATGTCAACCTTGACATTATTGTTTTGCAAAGAATATGCTTTCATTTGTATTTTATTGATCCTGCGCAATTGAAGAAAGTGGAGCGAATACCCTTAAATAACTATTTCGTAATGACTAAGCATCGGGCCGTCTACAAAATAAAAGACACAAGATACAAGCATCTTTATTAAAATCGGGTATATGCTAACAAGAAACATAAGCTCAACGAGCTATTTTCCGACATGGATACCCAACACACTTAACATATAAAACCACAACAAAGAACTAGTGACCTGGGAATAAAAGCTTTTAGTTTTAAGTAGGTACAATATTGGAAAGCCGTTTCTATTTAATTATATGCATGCATACAATTACGAAAAGTAAGATGGTTAAGAGCAATGTTTACAGTGATAACATCAACTAGTCTCTCGATTGGGGCGTTAAACTTTGGTCCCGTGTGACAGTTTTATATACTGGTATACACTTAAAGGGGCTGTCTCACGTATGATAAAATAGCGAAAAATATTTTTTTTCGAAAACTGACATAAACTTGGCATCGATGTGTACAGTGCATTGAAACTTACTAAATGAAACACGTGATATAACCGAGGTAGGTGTATAATTTAATTATGTCACCCTATTAGAATAAGCCTTTATAGTTCAGTGAGTAAGACGCTGGACTTCAATTTGGCGACGCGGGTTCGAACCCGGTCACCGGCACAATTTATTTTACATTTTGGTACTTTTTTTTACTATTATGACATCAAAGCGTAACACATTCAATTAGATAATTGTCCTGAGATTCGTTACAGAAAAAGCTGTTTTTAGTGCCAATCTGTGAGACAGCCCCTTGTCTGGGAACTACAGCCATCAACCTAAGAAGACTCTTACCGGGTCCGACGCCGGTGGATTAAATCACCGGTGGCGTCGACAAATATACAAACATTTCCCGCCCCATATCTTTCGGCAATTCAATGATTTACTTACGTTTCTCATTAAGATTATAAAAGATAGTCTTTTAATACGGGAAATGATAATCACAAGTGATTTTGCGATATTGTCGCTTAATTGCCTGAAACCATTTTAAAATCGTAAAACTGGTGAGAAAACCACACCTATAATTATTGACGACCTAATAAAATAGCGAATTAATGGTTTGCCATCTAAAGTGGAGATCTAATGCAATTTATGAAAATAATGGTTGATATTATTTTTGGCGCAATGGGATTAAAGCAATGTTTTTCAAAATGTTAGTGATGTAGAGTGAACAACGCGCATTTAATACGACGCTGTCGCTCTCGCAGACTAGCACGTACACACGGACAGACCGATGGACAAGCAACCAATCAGACACTTTCTTAAAAAAATCATTGCCAGCATTGAAACACACGAACATCATTGTTTGCAATTAACTGCATGCCGACTTTTGATGGAAACAAAAGTCTTCGGCGAGACGCAATTATTCCATCCTAATTTCTTACTTAGCAAGTGCAATTCTGATAGCTACATCATAATCTTAATCCATTTTTGAAAAGCAACATTAAAAAGTTCCTGGTGTGGAATGAGCCCACAACCTCTTGGGTGAGAGGCGAACACCCATACCACTAGACCACTCTCACCCTGGTGAGGATCGAGCCCACAACCTCTTGGGTGAGAGGCGAACACCCATACCACTAGACCACTCTCACCCTGGTGAGGATCGAGCCCACAACCTCTTGGGTGAGAGGCGAACACCCATACCACTAGACCACTCTCACCCTGGTGTGGAATGAGCCCACAACCTCTTGGGTGAGAGGCGAACACCCATACCACTACAACACTCTCACCCTGATGTGGATCAAGCCCACAACCTCTTGGGGGAGAGGCGAACACCCATACAACTAAAACACTCTCACCCTGGTGTGGAATGAGCCCACAACCCCTTGGGGGAGAGGCGAACACCCATACCACTAAAACACTCTCACCCTGGTGTGGAATGAGCCCACAACCCCTTGGGGGAGAGGCGAACGCCCATACCACTAGAACACTCTCACCCTGGTGTGGAATGAGCCCACATCCTCTAGGGTGAGAGGCGAACACCCATACCACTAGAACACTCTCACCCTGGTGTGGAATGAGCCCACAACCTCTTGGGTGAGAGGCGAACACCCATACCACTAGAACACTCTCACCCTGGTGTGGAATGAGCCCACAACCTCTTGGGTGAGAGGCGAACACCCATACCACTAGAACACTCTCACCCTGGTGTGGAATGAGCCCACAACCTCTTGGGTGAGAGGCGAACACCCATACCACTAGAACACTCTCACCCTGGTGAGGATCGAGCCCACAACCTCTTGGGTGAGAGGCGAACACCCATACCACTAGAACACTCTCACCCTGGTGAGGAATGAGCCCACAACCTCTTGGGTGAGAGGCGAACACCCATACCACTAGAACACTCTCACCCTGGTGTGGAATGAGCCCACAACCTCTTGGGTGAGAGGCGAACACCCATACCACTAGACCACTCTCACCATGGTGTGGAATGAGCCCACAACCTCTTGGGTGAGAGGCTAATGCCCATACCACTAAAACACTCTCACCCTGGTGTGGAATGAGCCCACATCCTCTTGGGTGAGAGGCGAACACCCATACCACTATAACACTCTCACCCTGGTGTGGAATGAGCCCACAACCTCTTGGGTGAGAGGCGAACACCCATACCACTAGAACACTCTCACCCTGGTGTGGAATGAGCCCACAACCTCTTGGGTGAGAGGCGAACACCCATACCACTAGACCACTCTCACCCTGGTGTGGAATGAGCCCACAACCTCTTGGGTGAGAGGCGAACACCCATACCACTAGACCACTCTCACCCTGGTGTGGAATGAGCCCACAACCCCTTGGGTGAGAGGCGAACACCCATACCACTAGAACACTCTCACCCTGGTGTGGAATGAGCCCACAACCTCTTGGGTGAGAGGCGAATGCCCATACCACTAAAACACTCTCACCCTGGTGTGGAATGAGCCCACAGCCTCTAGGGTGAGAGGCGAACACCCATACCACTAGAACACTCTCACCCTGGTGAGGATCGAGCCCACAACCTCTTGGGTGAGAGGCGAACACCCATACCACTAGAACACTCTCACCCTGGTGTGGAATGAGCCCACAACCTCTTGGGTGAGAGGCGAACACCCATACCACTAGACCACTCTCACCCTGGTGAGGATCGAGCCCACAACCCCTTGGGGGAGAGGCGAACACCCATACCACTAAAACACTCTCACCCTGGTGTGGAATGAGGCCACAACCCCTTGGGGGAGAGGCGAACACCCATACCACTAGAACACTCTCACCCTGGTGTGGAATGAGCCCACAACCTCTTGGGTGAGAGGCGAACACCCATACCACTAGAACACTCTCACCCTGGTGTGGATCGAGCCCACAACATCTAGGGTGAGAGGCGAACACCCATACCACTAGAACACTCTCACCCTGGTGTGGAATGAGCCCACATCCTCTAGGGTGAGAGGCGAACACCCATACCACTAGAACACTCTCACCCTGGTGTGGAATGAGCCCACATCCTCTAGGGTGAGAGGCGAACACCCATACCACTAGAACACTCTCACCCTGGTGTGGAATGAGCCCACAACCTCTTGGGTGAGAGGCGAACACCCATACCACTAGAACACTCTCACCCTGGTGTGGATCGAGCCCACAACCTCTTGGGTGAGAGGCGAACACCCATACCACTAGAACACTCTCACCCTGGTGAGGATCGAGCCCACAACCTCTAGGGTGAGAGGCGAACACCCATACCACTAGAACACTCTCACCCTGGTGTGGATCGAGCCCACAACATCTAGGGTGAGAGGCGAACACCCATACCACTAGAACACTCTCACCCTGGTGTGGAATGAGCCCACATCCTCTAGGGTGAGAGGCGAACACCCATACCACTAGAACACTCTCACCCTGGTGAGGATCGAGCCCACAACCTCTTGGGTGAGAGGCGAACACCCATACCACTAGAACACTCTCACCCTGGTGTGGAATGAGCCCACATCCTCTAGGGTGAGAGGCGAACACCCATACCACTAGAACACTCTCACCCTGGTGTGGATCGAGCCCACAACCTCTAGGGTGAGAGGCGAACACCCATACCACTAGAACACTCTCACCCTGGTGTGGATCGAGCCCACAACATCTAGGGTGAGAGGCGAACACCCATACCACTAGAACACTCTCACCCTGGTGAGGATCGAGCCCACAACCTCTAGGGTGAGAGGTGAACACCCATACCACTAGACCACTCTCACCCTGGTGTGGATCGAGCCCACAACCCCTTGGGTGAGAGGCGAACACCCATACCACTAGAACACTCTCACCCTGGTGTGGAATGAGCCCACAACCCCTTGGGGGAGAGGCGAACACCCATACCACTAGAACACTCTCACCCTGGTGTGGAATGAGCCCACAACCCCTTGGGGGAGAGGCGAACACCCATACCACTAAAACACTCTCACCCTGGTGTGGAATGAGCCCACAACCCCTTGGGGGAGAGGCGAACACCCATACCACTATAACACTCTCAACCTGGTGTGGAATGAGCCCACAACCTCTTGGGGGAGAGGCGAACACCCATACCACTAGACCACTCTCACCCTAGTGTGGAATGAGCCCACAACCCCTTGGGGGAGAGGCGAACACCCATACCACTAGAACACTCTCACCCTGGTGAGGAATGAGCCCATAACCCCTTGGGGGAGAGGCGAACACCCATACCACTAAAACACTCTCACCCTGGTGTGGAATGAGCCCACAACCTCTTGGGTGAGAGGCGAACACCCATACTACTAGAACACTCTCACCCTGGTGTGGAATGAGCCCACAACCTCTTGGGTGAGAGGCGAACACCCATACCACTAGAACACTCTCACCCTGGTGTGGAATGAGCCCACAACCCCTTGGGTGAGAGGCGAACACCCATACCACTAGAACACTCTCACCCTGGTGTGGAATGAGCCCACAACCCCTTGGGTGAGAGGCGAACACCCATACCACTAGAACACTCTCACCCTGGTGTGGAATGAGCCCACAACCTCTTGGGTGAGAGGCGAACACCCATACCACTAGAACACTCTCACCCTGGTGTGGAATGAGCCCACAACCTCTTGGGTGAGAGGCGAACACCCATACCACTAGAACACTCTCACCCTGGTGTGGATCGAGCCCACAACCTCTTGGGTGAGAGGCGAACACCCATACCACTAGAACACTCTCACCCTGGTGTGGAATGAGCCCACAACCTCTTGGGTGAGAGGCGAACACCCATACCACTAGAACACTCTCACCCTGGTGTGGATCGAGCCCACAACCTCTAGGGTGAGAGGCGAACACCCATACCACTACACCACTAACCCCTTTGACGCTTACAGTTTTATGCATTCCTATGGATATACCGTCATTGGTACAAAAAACACGATGCGGATGTGGGACAGAGAAATAAACGGAAAATGCACATTTAACTTGGCCCTGAATGGCTGAATCGAAGCAATTAACTATAAATAATAATATAATATGTTTTCAGCCTGCATAAGGCCAATTCTTGGTGTATATGAATATAGTTCAGTATATTTCCAGCCTGGATTATAAGCTCTTGCAGCTCATACAAGAATTAGTGAAACACATTGTATGGTATTTATAATAGGTTTAAGGCTGTTCCCTATAAAAAGATACCTATATAAACTAACAAATCGTTTCCATTAGCCCCATAAATAGTTCTTTGTTTCCACTCAAACATCTCAAAAGAAGGTATGGTAGGTAGGCATAACTTTTCTATTCTATTTTATTTATTTATTTATTTTTTTTGGGGGGGGGAGGCTATACTGTACCAAACCGATGGATATATTGCTATTGTAGAATAAAACTGAATATAAAATGGTCTGATTTCTAATATGTTCCCTCAAAAATGCAACTTTTTTTTTAGAAAATTAAGGGAAAATAGTATACTTCGGCAAAGGAAAGTTTAGAGTCGGTAGGAAACATTAGGATCGGTCGCGTTAGAGGAAACTAACAAAAATAGTTTAATACCTTAGCATATTGACTTTGTACCATCGTGCTGGATAAAATATGTTAAAACAAAAGATTAAGCGAACTTGCCACCATTTTTAAGTAGAATAAATTACCTAATATCAGTCGCAAAACTGGGAGTATTTAAGTAATACAAAGTCCTAGAAGTACACCACTAAGGCGACTATTAATTCATTGCTAGATTTTTATCCTCGCCCGCCCTTGTTGAAATGGGATCTGTTTTTGCGCATCGGGCCGGCAATGTCCGGGAACAATATTTATTTAGACCAGCCGGTGTCAACGTAAACATTCAAATTAAAAAAAAAATAAGAAAAAAAGGGAGAATTGTAAAGGTTTTTGGTCACTCAAGAAACACATGTATATGGTTACTTATGCAAAAAGAAAGAGCAAGAGCGCATATTCAACGGTGAAACAGTCATCTTAGAAAAAAATTGTTAACCCCGCCCAAATTTAGAAAATAATTGATGAACATCTTGCAATTAAATTGTATTGCCTTAAACGTCAGGAAACGAAAAGAGCAAAACTTTTTACGTTTTACGTTTTATTTAAACACACACCCCTGCGACTAAAGAGGTGTTTTATGTTTTAAAGGATACTTTGAAAGATCAGTTATTTACATACAATTGTATGTACAATTGCTCCCGAAGAGAAATGAAAGTGTGGTGCGTGGACGGCTCCCGTGGACAGCTCTCGTAGATCGCGCTTTTCCATGAACGCGTGGTGTGGGAACCATGCTCGTAGACGGCTTTCGTTGACCAAGCTTTTGTTTTTCCATGAATGCGTGGTGCGTGGACCGCTCTCGTAGACCGCGCATTTCCATGAATGCGTGATGCGTTGACCGCTCTCGTAGATCGCGCATTTCCACGAATGCGTGGTGCGTGGACCGCTCTCGTTGACAGCGCATTTCCATTAATGCGTGTTACATGGACCGCTCTCGTAGATCGCACATTTCCGTGAATGTGTGGTGCGTGGACCGCTCTCGTAGACCGCACATTTCCATGAATGTGTGTCGCGTGGGCCGCTCTCGTAGATCGCACATTTCCATGAATGCGTGGTGCGTGGACCGCTCTCGTTGACCGTGCATTTCCATGAATGTGTGGTGCGTGGACCGCTCTCGTAGATCGCTCATTTCCATAAATGCGTGGTGCGTGGACCGCTCTCGTAGACCGCGCTTTTCCATGAATGAGTGGTGCGTGGACCGCTCTCGTTGACCGCGCATTTCCATAAATGTGTGTCGCGTGGGCCGCTCTCGTAGATCGCACATTTCCATGAATGCGTGGTGCGTGGACCGCTCTCGTAGATCGCACATTTCCATGAATGCGTGGTGCGTGGACCGCTCTCGTTGACCGTGCATTTCCATGAATGTGTGGTGCGTGGACCGCTCTCGTAGATCGCTCATTTCCATAAATGCGTGGTGCGTGGACCGCTCTCGTAGACCGCGCTTTTCCATGAATGAGTGGTGCGTGGACCGCTCTCGTTGACCGCGCATTTCCATAAATGTGTGTCGCGTGGGCCGCTCTCGTAGATCGCACATTTCCATGAATGCGTGGTGCGTGGACCGCTCTCGTTGACCGTGCATTTCCATGAATGCGTGGTGCGTGGACCGCTCTCGTTGACCGTGCATTTCCATGAATGTGTGGTGCGTGGACCGCTCTCGTAGATCGCTCATTTCCATAAATGCGTGGTGCGTGGACCGCTCTCGTAGACCGCGCTTTTCCATGAATGAGTGGTGCGTGGACCGCTCTCGTTGACCGCGCATTTCCATGAATGTGTGTCGCGTGGGCCGCTCTCGTAGATCGCACATTTCCATGAATGCGTGGTGCGTGGACCGCTCTCGTTGACCGTGCATTTCCATGAATGTGTGGTACGTGGACCGCTCTCGTAGATCGCTCATTTCCATAAATGCGTGGTGCGTGGACCGCTCTCGTAGATAGCGCTTTTCCATGAATGCGTGGTACGTGGACCGCTCTCGTTGACCGCGCATTTCCACGAATGCTTTTACGTGGACCGCTATCGTAGATCGCGCATTTCCATGAATGCGTGGTGCGTTGACCGCTCTCGTAGATCGCGCATTTCAATGAATGCGTGGTGCGTGGACCGCTCTCGTTGACCGCGCATTTCCATGAATGCTTGGTGCATAGACCGCTCTCGTAGACCGCGCTTTTCCATGAATGCGTGTTGCGTGGACCGCTCTTGTAGACCGCGCATTTCCACGAATGTGTGGTGCGTGGACCGCTCTCGTAGATCGCGCTTTTCCATGAATGCGTGGTACGTTGACCGCTCTCGTAGACCGCGCATTTCCATGAATGCGTAATGCGTGGACCGCTCTCGTAGACCGTCTGCGTTGTAACGCTTTTCCATGAACACGTTGTGCGTGGACCGCTATCGTAGACCGCTCCCTTGGATCGCGCTTGTCCATAAGGAAGAATCGTTGTCCAAGGAGACTCCGGAGACAATTTTCCCCTGATGTGTTTTTTATATATATATATATATATATATATATATATATATATATATATATATATATATATATTACGATGCGCGTACAGCGTTTCAGTAATATTTCAGACAAAGAAGACTACGTTTAAGTAACCAGGGAATGTTTATTGACATAATTTAGTGGTTAGCGCCAAACCACCAACGACCTTAGCACCGACATAAGCGGTATGATTTTCAAGAACAACCACGTTAAAATCAAGTACTCGGTAGTAGTTCGGCAAAACGAATGGGAAATTAGAAACAATACTTCGAATTGTTTAACACCTCGACACAGTCTTACGTGTAACGTCATTTAAAAAAAAGTGTATGTGTAAGTGCGATCCATTGGAAGTACGATTTATACCCAACACAGGAAAATTGCAGACTCGTTCCAGTTACAAAATTAATTGACTTTCGTCATTTCAAAACACATATATCGAGGATTTGGCGTACATCGGCCATTTTATAATTTTTCGATCTCAGTAATTACAAAATACACGTTTAAACACTTCAATTAATTAAAACCATTATTTAAATTTGTACGAACTACTTCTACTGGTGTACCGGCATATATCCGATGTTGTTTTCGATTGAAAATGTACGATTTTTTCCGAATGATATAACTAGTTGTTGGAAATATGTGCATTCATTTTAAAAATAAGCACAGAATAAATTTAATATTTATTTTATGATTTCAAATAAGTGTGCTCCTTTGAAGCTGAACTCGCACAGATTGAACGTTTTTACAACATTTTGTCTTGGAACAAGACATTTTATGCGAAAATGCAAGAAAACCAGTTATATAAGACTGCTGACAAAAAATCATATCGCAGATTTTCAAATATAAGTTCAAAAATAGAAGTTTTATGCATTTTTTCATAACCGTTAGTAACGCTTTTAGTCATAAAACATTAATTTACGAACGGAAATGTGAAAATCTGCGATCTGATCTTTTGTCAACAATCTTTTATTATTGGTTTACAGATATTTACGCAAAACTTTGCTTTTTTCAAGACAAAAATTAAAGTTGTAAAAACGGTATATCTGTGAGAGTACAGCTTTAGGCCAGCTCTTTTTTATTCTCATGAACAAAGCTGCAATTAGGTCTAGTTTGAATAATGTAATGTACTGAACTGATAAATGTCGTTCAAGTGTTTGCAGATCTATTTTTATATTCTCTTACCTCATTTTGTTCTAAAAATGATGCTATTGATGGAGTTATTGCCGTTAGTTCAACATACATCAACCAGGAAGAACAGACAAAATCATATTTAAAATGTTGTTCATTAAGAACAGGGAAGTTCAGAGCTGTCAGCGCGAAGTATCCGTCAATGAAATAAACTGGGACTTAGTTCAACATTTCTGAAGAAAGCCTTCTACTTTTGTGAAATACTTTTTAAACGCTTCGCCTATTATTTCATTAATACCGCTGTTTCATATCAAAAAGGTCATCAATTTATTTATGTAATCTACAACCGCAGAGTCGCGGCGAATCTATACAATATATGCACTAATTGCAAGCTTTTCAAACACTGCAAACAAATATATGTTAAAGAAGTAATGAGCTGTTAAGTAGGATAAAGAACAGGGGAAATCCCACGATTCTTTTAATGATTAGGCCGAAAAAAAATCCCTCAAAGATTACCGACATTTCATAGCTTAAAATTACATTTTAACACATTTTAAATAAAGGCGTTTGCAATGAAATACTCAACATGTGCCACATCAGTCTGATAACATTTAATCTGTAGGAAAAACCTCGCGTGTTTGGACTGTCCAGACAGCTTGTTGTTTCTAACACAAACCATTCAAGGCGGTTTCTGTATATAGTTAAAGTTACAAATATTCTTGATATCATTCGGAACTCGGCCATTTTTATCGAAAACAACCTCGGATGTATGCCGGTACATCAGTTAAAGTAGTTCGTATTTTCTTTAATTATATCATTAATTAAATGTGGTGTTTTAGATCTCAGTTTAAATTGATTGTCAGTGAAGTGTATTATTCCAAACATAATTAAGATTCCTAAGAGTTAAGTCATTAAGATTAACTGCTTAATTAAATTACTTCGCGATCTACTTGCAGCGGACTTAAACATACCGATTTCTGAGTATGTAAACCGTCCAAATACATCCGAGGTTGTTTTCGATAAAATGGCCGAGGAGTTCCGCATATCTTGATATATAATAAATTAATAATGTGTACAACTTGCTGTAGCTGTATTCTATAAGTTGGTGATGTTATCACTGTTTTAAATGCTCTAATCCATCTTACTTTGTGTGACTTTCCCAGACAGCGCTTTTCTATGAGCGCATGATGCGTGGACCTCTCTCGCATACGGCTCTTGTAGACCGCGCTATTCCATGAACACGTGGTGCGTGGACCGTTCACGTAGACCGCTTTCGTAGACCGCGCTTTTCCATAAAAGTGTGGTGCGTGGACCGCTTTCGTAGACCGCGATTTTCCATGAAGGTGTGGTGCGTGGACCGCTCTCGGAAACCGCGATTTTCCATGAAGGTGTGGTTTGTGGACCGCTTTCGTAGACCGCGCTTTTCCATGAAGGTGCGGTTCGTGGACCGCTTTCGTAGACCGCGCTTTTCCGTGAAGGTGTGGTGCGTGGACCGCTCTCGTAAACCGCGATTTTCCATGAAGGTGTGGTGGGTGGACCGCTCTCGTACACCGCGCTTTTCCATGAAGGTGTGGTGTGTAGATTGTGCTTTACCATGAAGGTGTGGTTTGTAGACCGCTCACGTAGACCGCTTTCGTAGACCGCGCTTTATCATGAAGGTGTGGTGTGTGGACCGCTTTCGTAGACCGCGCTTTACAATGAAGGTGTGGTTTGTGGACCGCTCACGTAGACTGCTTTCGTAGACCGCGCTTTACCATGAAGGTGTGGTGTGTGGACCGCTTTCGTAGACCGCTATTTACCATGAAGGTGTGGTGGGTGGACCGCTCTCGTAGACCGCTTTCGTAGACCGCGCTTTACCATGAAGGTGTGGTTTGTGGACCGCTCACGTAGACCGCTTTCGTAGAACGCGCTTTACCATGAAGGTGTGGTGTGTGGACCGCTCTCGTAGACCGTGCTTTTCCATGAATGTGTGGTGTGTGGACCGCTTTCGTAGACCGCGCTTCCCCATGAAGGTGTGGTGTGTGGACCGCTTTCGTAGAACGCGCTTTTCCATGAAGGTGTGGTGTGTAGACCGCTTTCGTACACCGCACTTTACCATGAAGGTGTGGTTGTTTGGACCGCTCTCGTAGACCGCTTTCGTAGACCGCACTTTACCATGAAGGTGTGGTGTGTGGACCGCTCTCGTAGACCGCGCTTTTCCATGAAGGTGTGGTGTGTGGACCGCTTTCGCAGACCAAGCTTTTCCATGAAGGTGTGGTGTGTGGACCGCTCTCGTAGACCGCGCTTTTCCATGAAGGTGTGGTGTGTAGACCGCTTTCGTACACCGCGCTTTTCCATGAAGATGTGGTGTGTGGACGGCTCTCGTAGACCGCTTTCGTAGACCGCGCTTTTCCATGAAGATGTGGTGTGTGGACCGCTTTCGTAGACTGCTTTCGTAGACCGCGCTTTTCCATGAAGGTGTGGTGTGTGGACCGCTCTCGTAGACCGCGCTTTACCATGAAGGTGTGGTGTGTGGACCGCTTTCGTAGACCGCGCTTTACCATGAAGGTGTGGTGTGTGGACCACTTTCGTAGACCGCGCTTTTCCGTGAAGGTGTGGTGTGTGGACCGCTTTCGTAGACCGCGCTTTACCATGAAAGTGTGGTGTGTGGACCGCTTTCGTAGACCGCGCTTTTCCATGAAGGTGTGGTGTGTTGACCGCTTTCGTACACCGCGCTTTACCATGAAGGTGTGGTGTGTGGACCGCTCTCGTAGACCGCTTTCGTAGACCGCGCTTTACCATGAAGGTCTAGTGTGTGGACCGCTTTCGTAGACCGCGCTTTTTCATGAAGGTGTGGTGTGTGGACCGCTTTCGTAGACCGCGCTTTTCCATGAAGATGTGGTGTGTGGACCGCTTTCGTAGACCGCGCTTTTCCATGAAGGTGTGGTGTGTGGACCGCTTTCGTAGACCGCGCTTTTCCATGAAGGTGTGGTGTGTAGACCTCTTTCGTACACCGCGCTTTTCCATGAAGGTATGGTGTGTGGACCGCTTTCGTAGACCGCGCTTTTCCATGAAGGTGTGGTGTTTAGACCGCTTTCGTAGACTGCGCTTTACCATGAAGGTGTGGTGTGTGGACCGCTTTCGTAGACCGCGCTTTTCCATGAAGGTGTGGTGTGTGGACCGCTCTCGTAGACCGCTTTCGTAGACCGCGCTTTTCCATGAAGATGTGGTGTGTGGACCGCTTTCGTAGACCGCTCTCGTAGACCGCGCTATTCCATGAAGGTGTGGTGTGTGGACCGCTCTCGTAGACCGCGCTTTATCATGAAGGTGTGGTGTGTGGACCGTTTTCGTAGACCGCGCTTTTCCATGAAGGTGTGGTGTGTGGACCACTTTCGTAGACAGCGCTTTTCCGTGAAGGTGTGGTGTGTGGACCGCTTTCGTAGACCGCGCTTTACCATGAAAGTGTGGTGTGTGGACCGCTTTCGTAGACCGCGCTTTTCCATGAAGGTGTGGTGTGTTGACCGCTTTCGTACACCGCGCTTTACCATGAAGGTGTGGTGTGTGGACCGCTCTCGTAGACCGCTTTCGTAGACCGCGCTTTACCATGAAGGTGTGGTGTGTGGACCGCTTTCGTAGACCGCGCTTTTTCATGAAGGTGTGGTGTGTGGACCGCTTTCGTAGACCGCGCTTTTCCATGAAGGTGTGGTGTGTGGACCGCTTTCGTAGACCGCACTTTTCCATGAAGGTGTGGTGTGTGGACCGCTTTCGTAGACAGCGCTTTACCATGAAGGTGTGGTGTGTGGATCGCTTTCGTAGACCGTGCTTTTCCATAAATGTGTGGTGTGTGGACCGCTTTCGTAGACCGCGATTCCCCATGAAGGTGTGGTGTGTGGACCGCTTTCGTAGAACGCGCTTTTCCATGAAGGTGTGGTGTGTAGACCGCTTTCGTACACCGCGCTTTACCATGAAGGTGTGGTTGTTTGGACCGCTCTCGTAGACCGCTTTCGTAGACCGCACTTTACCATGAAGGTGTGGTGTGTGGACCGCTCTCGTAGACCGCGCTTTTCCATGAAGATGTGGTGTGTGGACCGCTTTCGTAGACCGCGCTTTTTCATGAAGGTGTGGTGTGTGGACCGCTTTCGTAGACCGCGCTTTTCCATGAAGGTGTGGTGTGTAGACCTCTTTCGTACACCGCGCTTTTCCATGAAGGTGTGGTGTGTGGACCGCTTTCGTACACCGCGCTTTTCCATGAAGGTGTGGTGTTTAGACCGCTTTCGTAGACTGCGCTTTACCATGAAGGTGTGGTGTGTGGACCGCTTTCGTAGACCGCGCTTTTCCATGAAGGTGTGGTGTGTGGACCGCTCTCGTAGACCGCTTTCGTAGACCGCGCTTTTCCATGAAGATGTGGTGTGTGGACCGCAATCGTAGACCGCTTTCGTAGACCGCGCTATTTCATGAAGGTGTGGTGTGTGGACCGCTCTCGTAGACCGCGCTTTACCATGAAGGTGTGGTGTGTGGACCGTTTTCGTAGACCGCGCTTTACCATGAAGGTGTGGTGTGTGGACCACTTTCGTAGACGGTGCTTTTCCGTGAAGGTGTGGTGTGTGGACCGCTTTCGTACACCGCGCTTTACCATGAAGGTTTGATGTGTGGACCGCTCTCGTAGACCGCTTTCGTAGACCGCGCTTTACCATGAAGGTGTGGTGTGTGGATCGCTTTCGTAGACCGTGCTTTTCCATGAATGTGTGATGTGTGGACCGCTTTCGTAGACCGCGCTTCCCCATGAAGGTGTGGTGTGTGGACCGCTTTCGTAGAACGCGCTTTTCCATGAAGGTGTGGTGTGTAGACCGCTTTCGTACACCGCGCTTTACCATGAAGGTGTGGTTGTTTGGACCGCTCTCGTAGACCGCTTTCGTAGACCGCACTTTACCATGAAGGTGTGGTGTGTGGACCGCTCTCGTAGACCGCGCTTTTCCATGAAGGTGTGGTGTGTGGACCGCTTTCGCAGACCAAGCTTTTCCATGAAGGTGTGGTGTGTGGACCGCTCTCGTAGACCGCGCTTTTCCATGATGGTGTGGTGTGTAGACCGCTTTCGTACACCGCGCTTTTCCATGAAGGTGTGGTGTGTGGACCGCTCTCGTAGACCGCTTTCGTAGACCGCGCTTTTCCATAAAGATGTGGTGTGTGGACCGCTTTCTTAGACCGCTTTCGTAGACCGCGCTTTTCCATGAAAGTGTGGTGTGTGGACCGCTCTCGTAGACCGCGCTTTACCATGAAGGTGTGGTGTGTGGACCGCTTTCGTAGACCGCGCTTTACCATGAAGGTGTGGTGTGTGGACCACTTTCGTAGACCGCGCTTTTCCGTGAAGGTGTGGTGTGTGGACCGCTTTCGTAGACCGCGCTTTACCATGAAAGTGTGGTGTATGGACCGCTTTCGTAGACCGCGCTTTACCATGAAGGTGTGGTGTGTTGACCGCTTTCGTACACCGCGCTTTACCATGAAGGTGTGGTGTGTGGACCGCTCTCGTAGACCGCTTTCGTAGACCGCGCTTTACCATGAAGGTGTGGTGTGTGGACCGCTCTCGTAGACCGCGCTTTTTCATGAAGGTGTGGTGTGTGGACCGCTTTCGTAGACCGCGCTTTTCCATGAAGATGTGGTGTGTGGACCACTTTCGTAGACCGCGCTTTTCCATGAAGGTGTGGTGTGTGGACCGCTTTCGTAGACCGCGCTTTTCCATGAAGGTGTGGTGTGTAGACCTCTTTCGTACACCGCGCTTTTCCATGAAGGTGTGGTGTGTGGACCGTTTTCGTACACCGCGCTTTTCCATGAAGGTGTGGTGTTTAGACCGCTTTCGTAGACTGCGCTTTACCATGAAGGTGTGGTGTGTGGACCGCTTTCGTAGACCGCGCTTTTCCATGAAGGTGTGGTGTGTGGACCGCTCTCGTAGACCGCTTTCGTAGACCGCGCTTTTCCATGAAGATGTGGTGTGTGGACCGCTTTCGTAGACCGCTTTCGTAGACCGCGCTTTTCCATGAAGGTGTGGTGTGTGGACCGCTCTCGTAGACCGCGCTTTACCATGAAGGTGTGGTGTGTGGACCGCTTTTGTAGACCGCGCTTTACCATGAAGGTGTGGTGTGTGGACCACTTTCGTAGACCGCGCTTTTCCGTGAAGGTGTGGTGTGTGGACCGCTTTCGTACACCGCGCTTTACCATGAAGGTGTGATGTGTGGACCGCTCTCGTAGACCGCTTTCGTAGACCGCGCTTTACCATGAAGGTGTGGTGTGTGGACCGCTTTCGTAGACCGCGCTTTTTCATGAAGGTGTGGTGTGTGGACCGCTTTCGTAGACCGCGCTTTTCCATGAAGGTGTGGTGTGTGGACCGCTTTCGTAGACCGCGCTTTTCCATGAAGGTGTGGTGTGTGGACCGCTTTCGTAGACCGCGCTTTTCCATGAAGGTGTGGTGTGTAGACCGCTTTCGTAGACCACGCTTTTCCATGAAGGTGTGGTGTGTGGACCGCTTTCGTAGACCGCGCTTCCCCATGAAGGTGTGGTGTTTAGACCGCTTTCGTAGACCGCGCTTTACCATGAAGGTGTGGTGTGTGGACCGTTTTCGTAGACCGCGCTTTACCATGAAGGTGTGGTGTGTGGACCGCTTTCGTAGACCGCGCTTTACCATGAAGGTGTGGTGTGTGGACCGCTTCGTAGACCGCTTTCGTAGACCGCGCTTTACCATGAAGGTGTGGTGGGTGGACCGCTTTCGTAGAACCGCTTTCGTAGACCGCGCTTTTCCTTGAATGTGTGGTGTGTGGACCGCTTTTGTAGACCGCTTTCGTAGACCGCGCTTTTCCATGAAGGTGTGGTGGGTGGACCGCTCTCGTAGATCGCGCTTTACCATGAAGGTGTGGTTTGTGGACCGCTCACGTAGTCCGCTTTCGTAGACCGCGCTTTACCATGAAGGTGTGGTGTGTGGACCGCTTTCGTAGACTGCGCTTTACCATGAAGGTGTGGTGGATGGACCGCTCTCGTAGACCGCTTTCGTAGACCGCGCTTTACCATGAAGGTGTGGTGTGTGGACCACTTTCGTAGACCGCGCTTTTCCATGAAGGTGTGGTGTGTGGACCGCTTTCGTAGACAGCGCTTTACCATGAAGGTGTGGTGTGTGGACCGCTTTCGTAGACCGCGCTTTTCCATGAAGGTGTGGTGTGTAGACCGCTTTCGTACACCGCGCTTTACCATGAAGGTGTGGTGTTTGGACCGCTCTCGTAGACCGCTTTCGTAGACCGCGCTTTACCATGAAAGTGTGGTGTGTGGACCGCTTTTGTAGACCGCGCTTTTCCATGAAGGTGTGGTGTGTAGACCGCTTTCGTACATCGCGCTTTACCATGAAGGTGTGGTGTGTGGACCGCTCTCGTAGACCGCGCTTTACCATGAAGGTGTGGTGTGTGGACCGTTTTCGTAGACCGCGCTTTACCATGAAGGTGTGGTGTGTGGACCACTTTCGTAGACGGTGCTTTTCCGTGAAGGTGTGGTGTGTGGACCGCTTTCGTACACCGCGCTTTACCATGAAGGTTTGATGTGTGGACCGCTCTCGTAGACCGCTTTCGTAGACCGCGCTTTACCATGAAGGTGTGGTGTGTGGATCGCTTTCGTAGACCGTGCTTTTCCATGAATGTGTGATGTGTGGACCGCTTTCGTAGACCGCGCTTCCCCATGAAGGTGTGGTGTGTGGACCGCTTTCGTAGAACGCGCTTTTCCATGAAGGTGTGGTGTGTAGACCGCTTTCGTACACCGCGCTTTACCATGAAGGTGTGGTTGTTTGGACCGCTCTCGTAGACCGCTTTCGTAGACCGCACTTTACCATGAAGGTGTGGTGTGTGGACCGCTCTCGTAGACCGCGCTTTTCCATGAAGGTGTGGTGTGTGGACCGCTTTCGCAGACCAAGCTTTTCCATGAAGGTGTGGTGTGTGGACCGCTCTCGTAGACCGCGCTTTTCCATGATGGTGTGGTGTGTAGACCGCTTTCGTACACCGCGCTTTTCCATGAAGGTGTGGTGTGTGGACCGCTCTCGTAGACCGCTTTCGTAGACCGCGCTTTTCCATAAAGATGTGGTGTGTGGACCGCTTTCTTAGACCGCTTTCGTAGACCGCGCTTTTCCATGAAAGTGTGGTGTGTGGACCGCTCTCGTAGACCGCGCTTTACCATGAAGGTGTGGTGTGTGGACCGCTTTCGTAGACCGCGCTTTACCATGAAGGTGTGGTGTGTGGACCACTTTCGTAGACCGCGCTTTTCCGTGAAGGTGTGGTGTGTGGACCGCTTTCGTAGACCGCGCTTTACCATGAAAGTGTGGTGTATGGACCGCTTTCGTAGACCGCGCTTTACCATGAAGGTGTGGTGTGTTGACCGCTTTCGTACACCGCGCTTTACCATGAAGGTGTGGTGTGTGGACCGCTCTCGTAGACCGCTTTCGTAGACCGCGCTTTACCATGAAGGTGTGGTGTGTGGACCGCTCTCGTAGACCGCGCTTTTTCATGAAGGTGTGGTGTGTGGACCGCTTTCGTAGACCGCGCTTTTCCATGAAGATGTGGTGTGTGGACCACTTTCGTAGACCGCGCTTTTCCATGAAGGTGTGGTGTGTGGACCGCTTTCGTAGACCGCGCTTTTCCATGAAGGTGTGGTGTGTAGACCTCTTTCGTACACCGCGCTTTTCCATGAAGGTGTGGTGTGTGGACCGTTTTCGTACACCGCGCTTTTCCATGAAGGTGTGGTGTTTAGACCGCTTTCGTAGACTGCGCTTTACCATGAAGGTGTGGTGTGTGGACCGCTTTCGTAGACCGCGCTTTTCCATGAAGGTGTGGTGTGTGGACCGCTCTCGTAGACCGCTTTCGTAGACCGCGCTTTTCCATGAAGATGTGGTGTGTGGACCGCTTTCGTAGACCGCTTTCGTAGACCGCGCTTTTCCATGAAGGTGTGGTGTGTGGACCGCTCTCGTAGACCGCGCTTTACCATGAAGGTGTGGTGTGTGGACCGCTTTTGTAGACCGCGCTTTACCATGAAGGTGTGGTGTGTGGACCACTTTCGTAGACCGCGCTTTTCCGTGAAGGTGTGGTGTGTGGACCGCTTTCGTACACCGCGCTTTACCATGAAGGTGTGATGTGTGGACCGCTCTCGTAGACCGCTTTCGTAGACCGCGCTTTACCATGAAGGTGTGGTGTGTGGACCGCTTTCGTAGACCGCGCTTTTCCATGAAGGTGTGGTGTGTGGACCGCTTTCGTAGACCGCGCTTTTCCATGAAGGTGTGGTGTGTGGACCGCTTTCGTAGACCGCGCTTTTCCATGAAGGTGTGGTGTGTGGACCGCTTTCGTAGACCGCGCTTTTCCATGAAGGTGTGGTGTGTAGACCGCTTTCGTAGACCACGCTTTTCCATGAAGGTGTGGTGTGTGGACCGCTTTCGTAGACCGCGCTTCCCCATGAAGGTGTGGTGTTTAGACCGCTTTCGTAGACCGCGCTTTACCATGAAGGTGTGGTGTGTGGACCGTTTTCGTAGACCGCGCTTTACCATGAAGGTGTGGTGTGTGGACCGCTTTCGTAGACCGCGCTTTACCATGAAGGTGTGGTGTGTGGACCGCTTCGTAGACCGCTTTCGTAGACCGCGCTTTACCATGAAGGTGTGGTGGGTGGACCGCTTTCGTAGAACCGCTTTCGTAGACCGCGCTTTTCCTTGAATGTGTGGTGTGTGGACCGCTTTTGTAGACCGCTTTCGTAGACCGCGCTTTTCCATGAAGGTGTGGTGGGTGGACCGCTCTCGTAGATCGCGCTTTACCATGAAGGTGTGGTTTGTGGACCGCTCACGTAGTCCGCTTTCGTAGACCGCGCTTTACCATGAAGGTGTGGTGTGTGGACCGCTTTCGTAGACTGCGCTTTACCATGAAGGTGTGGTGGATGGACCGCTCTCGTAGACCGCTTTCGTTGACCGCGCTTTACCATGAAGGTGTGGTGTGTGGACCACTTTCGTAGACCGCGCTTTTCCATGAAGGTGTGGTGTGTGGACCGCTTTCGTAGACAGCGCTTTACCATGAAGGTGTGGTGTGTGGACCGCTTTCGTAGACCGCGCTTTTCCATGAAGGTGTGGTGTGTAGACCGCTTTCGTACACCGCGCTTTACCATGAAGGTGTGGTGTTTGGACCGCTCTCGTAGACCGCTTTCGTAGACCGCGCTTTACCATGAAAGTGTGGTGTGTGGACCGCTTTTGTAGACCGCGCTTTTCCATGAAGGTGTGGTGTGTAGACCGCTTTCGTACATCGCGCTTTACCATGAAGGTGTGGTGTGTGGACCGCTCTCGTAGACCGCTTTCGTAGACCGCGCTTTACCATGAAGGTGTGGTGTGTGGATCGCTTTCGTAGATCGCGCTTTTCCATGAAGGTCTGGTGTGTGGACCACTTTCCTAGACCGCGCTCTACCATGAAGGTGTGGTGTGTGGACCACTTTCGTAGACCGCGCTTTTCCGTGAAGGTGTGGTGTGTAGACCGCTTTCGTAGACCGCGATTTTCCATGAAGGTGTGGTGTGTGGAGCGCTTTCGTAGACCGCGCTTTACCATGAAGGTGTGGTGTGTGGGTCGCTTTCGTAGACCGCGCTTTTCCATGAAGGTGTGGTGTGTGGACCGCTTTCGTACACCGCGCTTTACCATGAAGGTGTGGTGTGTGGACCGCTTTCGTACACCGCGCTTTACCATGAAGGTGTGGTGTGTGGACCGCTTTCGTAGACCGCGCTTTTCCATGAAGATGTGGTGTGTAGACCGCTTTCGTACACCGCGCTTTTCCGTGAAGGTGTGGTGTGTGGACCGCTTTCGTAGACCGCGCTTTACCATGAAGGTGTGGTGTGTGGATCGCTTTCGTAGACCGCGCTTTTCCATGAAGGTGTGGTGTGTGGACCGCTTTCGTACACCGCGCTTTACCATGAAGGTGTGGTGTGTGAACCGCTTTCGTACACCGCGCTTTACCATGAAGGTGTGGTGTGTGGACCGCTTTCGTAAACCGCGCTTTACCATGAAGGTGTGGTGTGTGGACCGCTCTCGTAGACCGCTTTCGTAGACCACGTTTACCATAAAGGTGTGGTGGGTGGACCGCTCTCGTAGACCGCTTTCGTAGACCGCGCTTTACCATGAAGGTGTGGTGTGTGGACCGCTTTCGTAGACCGCGCTTTTCCATGAAGGTGTGGTGTGTGGACCGCTTTCGTACACCGCGCTTTTCCATGAAAGTGTGGTGTGTGGAGCGCTTTCGTAGACCGCGCTTTACCATGAAGGTGTGGTGTGTGGACCGCTTTCGTACACCGCGCTTTACCATGAAGGTGTGGTGTGTGGACCGCTCTCGTAGACCGCTTTCGTAGACCGCGCTTTACCATGAAGGTGTGGTGTGTGGACCGCTTTCGTAGACCGCGCTTTTTCATGAAGGTGTAGTGTGTGGACCGCTTTCGTAGACCGCGCTTTTCCATGAAGGTGTGGTGGGTGGACCGCTTTCGTAGACCGCGCTTTACCATGAAGGTGTGGTGTGTGGACCGCTCTCGTAGACCGCTTTCGTACACCGCGCTTTACCATGAAGGTGTGGTGTGTGGACCGCTTTCGTAGACGGCGCTTTTCCATGAAGGTGTGGTGTGTAGACCGCTTTCGTAGACCGCGCTTTACCATGCACGTGTTGTGTGTGGACCGCTCTAGTAGACCGCGCTTTACCATGAAGGTGTGGTGTGTGGACCGCTTTCGTAGACCGCGCTTTTCCATGAAGGTGTGGTGTGTAGACCGCTTTCGTAGACCGCACTTTACCATGAAGGTGTGGTGTTTGGACCGCTCTCGTAGACCGCTTTCGTAGACCGCGCTTTACCATGAAAGTGTGGTGTGTGGACCGCTTTTGTAGACCGCGCTTTTCCATGAAGGTGTGGTGTGTAGACCGCTTTCGTACACCGCGCTTTACCATGAAGGTGTGGTGTGTGGACCGCTCTCGTAGACCGCTTTCGTAGACCGCGCTTTACCATGAAGGTGTGGTGTGTGGACCGCTTTCGTAGATCGCGCTTTTCCATGAAGGTGTGGTGTGTGGACCACTTTCGTAGACCGCGCTTTACCATGAAGGTGTGGTGTGTGGACCACTTTCGTAGACCGCGCTTTTCCGTGAAGGTGTGGTGTGTAGACCGCTTTCGTAGACCGCGCTTTTCCATGAAGGTGTGGTGTGTGGAGCGCTTTCGTAGACCGCGCTTTTCCATGAAGGTGTGGTGTGTGGGTCGCTTTCGTAGACCGCGCTTTTTCATGAAGGTGTGGTGTGTGGACCGCTTTCGTACACCGCCCTTTACCATGAAGGTGTGGTGTGAGGACCGCTTTCGTACACCGCGCTTTACCATGAAGGTGTGGTGTGTGGACCGCTTTCGTAGACCGCGCTTTTCCATGAAGATGTGGTGTGTAGACCGCTTTCGTACACCGCGCTTTTCCGTGAAGGTGTGGTGTGTGGACCGCTTTCGTAGACCGCGCTTTACCATGAAGGTGTGGTGTGTGGATCGCTTTCGTAGACCGCGCTTTTCCATGAAGGTGTGGTGTGTGGACCGCTTTCGTACACCGCGCTTTACCATGAAGGTGTGGTGTGTGAACCGCTTTCGTACACCGCGCTTTACCATGAAGGTGTGGTGTGTGGACCGCTTTCGTAAACCGCGCTTTACCATGAAGGTGTGGTTTGTGGACCGCTCTCGTAGACCGCTTTCGTAGACCACGTTTACCATAAAGGTGTGGTGGGTGGACCGCTCTCGTAGACCGCTTTCGTAGACCGCGCTTTACCATGAAGGTGTGGTGTGTGGACCGCTTTCGTAGACCGCGCTTTTCCATGAAGGTGTGGTGTGTGGACCGCTTTCGTACACCGCGCTTTTCCATGAAAGTGTGGTGTGTGGAGCGCTTTCGTAGACCGCGCTTTACCATGAAGGTGTGGTGTGTGGACCGCTTTCGTACACCGCGCTTTACCATGAAGGTGTGGTGTGTGGACCGCTCTCGTAGACCGCTTTCGTAGACCGCGCTTTACCATGAAGGTGTGGTGTGTGGACCGCTTTCGTAGACCGCGCTTTTTCATGAAGGTGTAGTGTGTGGACCGCTTTCGTAGACCGCGCTTTTCCATGAAGGTGTGGTGGGTGGACCGCTTTCGTAGACCGCGCTTTACCATGAAGGTGTGGTGTGTGGACCGCTCTCGTAGACCGCTTTCGTAGACCGCGCTTTACCATGAAGGTGTGGTGTGTGGATCGCTTTCGTAGATCGCGCTTTTCCATGAAGGTGTGGTGTGTGGACCACTTTCCTAGACCGCGCTTTACCATGAAGGTGTGGTGTGTGGACCACTTTCGTAGACCGCGCTTTTCTGTGAAGGTGTGGTGTGTAGACCGCTTTCGTAGACCGCGCTTTTCCATGAAGGTGTGGTGTGTGGAGCGCTTTCGTAGACCGCGCTTTACCATGAAGGTGTGGTGTGTGGGTCGCTTTCGTAGACCGCGCTTTTCCATGAAGGTGTGGTGTGTGGACCGCTTTCGTACACCGCGCTTTACCATGAAGGTGTGGTGTGTGGACCGCTTTCGTAGACCGCGCTTTACCATGAAGGTGTGGTGTGTGGACCGCTTTCGTAGACCGCGCTTTTCCATGAAGATGTGGTGTGTAGACCGCTTTCGTACACCGCGCTTTTCCGTGAAGGTGTGGTGTGTGGACCGCTTTCGTAGACCGCGCTTTACCATGAAGGTGTGGTGTGTGGATCGCTTTCGTAGACCGCGCTTTTCCATGAAGATGTGGTGTGTAGACCGCTTTCGTACACCGCGCTTTTCCGTGAAGGTGTGGTGTGTGGACCGTTTTCGTAGACCGCGCTTTACCATGAAGGTGTGGTGTGTGGATCGCTTTCGTAGACCGCGCTTTTCCATGAAGGTGTGGTGTGTGGACCGCTTTCGTACACCGCGCTTTACCATGAAGGTGTGGTGTGTGAACCGCTTTCGTACACCGCGCTTTACCATGAAGGTGTGGTGTGTGGACCGCTTTCGTAAACCGCGCTTTACCATGAAGGTGTGGTGTGTGGACCGCTCTCGTAGACCGCTTTCGTAGACCACGTTTACCATAAAGGTGTGGTGGGTGGACCGCTCTCGTAGACCGCTTTCGTAGACCGCGCTTTACCATGAAGGTGTGGTGTGTGGACCGCTTTCGTAGACCGCGCTTTTCCATGAAGGTGTGGTGTGTGGACCGCTTTCGTACACCGCGCTTTTCCATGAAAGTGTGGTGTGTGGAGCGCTTTCGTAGACCGCGCTTTACCATGAAGGTGTGGTGTGTGGACCGCTTTCGTACACCGCGCTTTACCATGAAGGTGTGGTGTGTGGACCGCTCTCGTAGACCGCTTTCGTAGACCGCGCTTTACCATGAAGGTGTGGTGTGTGGACCGCTTTCGTAGACCGCGCTTTTTCATGAAGGTGTAGTGTGTGGACCGCTTTCGTAGACCGCGCTTTTCCATGAAGGTGTGGTGGGTGGACCGCTTTCGTAGACCGCGCTTTACCATGAAGGTGTGGTGTGTGGACCGCTCTCGTAGACCGCTTTCGTACACCGCGCTTTACCATGAAGGTGTGGTGTGTGGACCGCTTTCGTAGACGGCGCTTTTCCATGAAGGTGTGGTGTGTAGACCGCTTTCGTAGACCGCGCTTTACCATGCACGTGTTGTGTGTGGACCGCTCTAGTAGACCGCGCTTTACCATGAAGGTGTGGTGTGTGGACCGCTTTCGTAGACCGCGCTTTTCCATGAAGGTGTGGTGTGTAGACCGCTTTCGTAGACCGCGCTTTACCATGAAGGTGTGGTGTTTGGACCGCTCTCGTAGACCGCTTTCGTAGACCGCGCTTTACCATGAAAGTGTGGTGTGTGGACCGCTTTTGTAGACCGCGCTTTTCCATGAAGGTGTGGTGTGTAGACTGCTTTCGTACACCGCGCTTTACCATGAAGGTGTGGTGTGTGGACCGCTCTCGTAGACCGCTTTCGTAGACCGCGCTTTACCATGAAGGTGTGGTGTGTGGACCGCTTTCGTAGATCGCGCTTTTCCATGAAGGTGTGGTGTGTGGACCACTTTCGTAGACCGCGCTTTACCATGAAGGTGTGGTGTGTGGACCACTTTCGTAGACCGCGCTTTTCCGTGAAGGTGTGGTGTGTAGACCGCTTTCGTAGACCGCGCTTTTCCATGAAGGTGTGGTGTGTGGAGCGCTTTCGTAGACCGCGCTTAACCATGAAGGTGTGGTGTGTGGGTCGCTTTCGTAGACCGCGCTTTTTCATGAAGGTGTGGTGTGTGGACCGCTTTCGTACACCGCCCTTTACCATGAAGGTGTGGTGTGAGGACCGCTTTCGTACACCGCGCTTTACCATGAAGGTGTGGTGTGTGGACCGCTTTCGTAGACCGCGCTTTTCCATGAAGATGTGGTGTGTAGACCGCTTTCGTACACCGCGCTTTTCCGTGAAGGTGTGGTGTGTGGACCGCTTTCGTAGACCGCGCTTTACCATGAAGGTGTGGTGTGTGGATCGCTTTCGTAGACCGCGCTTTTCCATGAAGGTGTGGTGTGTGGACCGCTTTCGTACACCGCGCTTTACCATGAAGGTGTGGTGTGTGAACCGCTTTCGTACACCGCGCTTTACCATGAAGGTGTGGTGTGTGGACCGCTTTCGTAAACCGCGCTTTACCATGAAGGTGTGGTGTGTGGACCGCTCTCGTAGACCGCTTTCGTAGACCACGTTTACCATAAAGGTGTGGTGGGTGGACCGCTCTCGTAGACCGCTTTCGTAGACCGCGCTTTACCATGAAGGTGTGGTGTGTGGACCGCTTTCGTAGACCGCGCTTTACCATGAAGGTGTGGTGTGTGGACCGCTTTCGTACACCGCGCTTTTCCATGAAGGTGTGGTGTGTGGAGCGCTTTCGTAGACCGCGCTTTACCATGAAGGTGTGGTGTGTGGACCGCTTTCGTACACCGCGCTTTACCATGAAGGTGTGGTGTGTGGACCGCTCTCGTAGACCGCTTTCGTAGACCGCGCTTTACCATGAAGGTGTGGTGTGTGGACCGCTTTCGTAGACCGCGCTTTTTCATGAAGGTGTAGTGTGTGGACCGCTTTCGTAGACCGCGCTTTTCCATGAAGGTGTGGTGGGTGGACCGCTTTCGTAGACCGCGCTTTACCATGAAGGTGTGGTGTGTGGACCGCTCTCGTAGACCGCTTTCGTACACCGCGCTTTACCATGAAGGTGTGGTGTGTGGACCGCTTTCGTAGACGGCGCTTTTCCATGAAGGTGTGGTGTGTAGACCGCTTTCGTAGACCGCGCTTTACCATGCACGTGTGGTGTGTGGACCGCTCTAGTAGACCGCGCTTTACCATGAAGGTGTGGTGTGTGGACCGCTTTCGTAGACCGCGCTTTACCATGAAGGTGTGGTGTGTGGACCACTTTCGTAGACCGCGCTTTTCCATGAACGTGTGGTGTGTGGACCGCTTTCGTAGACCGCTTTCGTAGACCGCGCTTTACCATGAAGGTGTGGTGTGTGGACTGCTTTCGTAGACCGCTTTCGTACACCGCGCTTTACCATGAAGGTGTGGTGTGTGGACTGCTCTCGTAGACTGCGCTTTACCATGAAGGTGTGGTGTTTGGACCGCTTTCGTAGACCGCGCTTTACCATGAAGGTGTGGTGTGTGGACCACTCTCGTATACCGCTTTCGTAGACCGCGCTTTACCATGAAGGTGTGGTGTGTGGACCGCTTTCGTAGACCGCGCTTTACCATGAAGGTGTGGTGTGTGTCCTAAGGGGACTCTGTAGGCATGTTTCCCCTTGATTTGTTATCTTTTAGGCTGCGCGTACAGCTTTTCGGGTACATTGCATACTAAGAAGACCACGTTTAAGTAGCTAGGGAATGTTTATTGACATACTTTAGAGGTTAGCGCCCAACCACCAATGCCCTTAGCACCGGCATAAGCGGTATGTTTTTCAAGAACTACCATGTTAAAATCAATTATCAAAACGACTTGAAAATAAGAAACAATACTTTGGACTGCTTAACGCCTTGACACAGTATTACGAGCAATGTCAGTTTTTCCGAAATAATTCGAGAGATTAAAGAAATAGTGTAAGTGCGATCCTTTGGAAGCACGATTTACTACACCTTACACATGAAAATAGCCGACTTGGTGATCCAATTTCAAAACTAATTGACTTGAATCGTTTTAAAACATATATAACAAGTTATTGGAAATAATGCGTTCATTATAAACGGGCACATCGGCGGATACCTCCGATTCAATACTACGCTATCATTATGAAGTGTAATGGAAAATGTACCGTGGTTGCCGGCGATGAAACGGGCACAGTAAACTAGGTTAATGCATATCAAATATTTGTTTTATGATTTTATATAATTGTTCCCCTTTAAGCTAGTTTTTATTCTCATGAAAAAAACTGCCATAAGGTCTAGTTTGTTTAATGTAATGTAACTGATAAATGTTCAAGTGTTTGCCGATCTATTTTTAACTACTCTTACGTCTATTTATCATATAAATGATGCTATTGTTGGAGTAATTGCTTTTAGTACAGGAAGAACAATCGAAATCATATTTGAATATTGCACATTAAGAACAAAGGAGTTCAGAGCTGTCCGCGCGAAAGTTCTGTCAATGAAATAAATTGAGACTTTGTTCAACATTTCTGAAGAAAGTGTTCTATTTTGGGGAACTACTTTAAAGCGATTAACATGTTATTTCATCAATACCGCTGTTTAATTTCAAAACGTCATCAATTCATTTATGTAATCTACCTACGCATTGCCGCGGCGTATCTATTCAACATGTGCGCATACTCTTAATTGCCAGCTTTTCAAACTACTCAAAACAAACATTAGTTGAATAAGACACGAGTTTAAGGGTTAAGAAAAGGAAAAATCTCACGTTTCTTTTGATGATTAGGTCGAAACACTGCCTTAAAGGTTTCCGTCATTTCATAGCTTAAAATTTCATATTTATTTTTGATAAAGGCGTTTTTACGGTGGCACAGAGATGACATCCACCACACTTTACTTAAAGTGTGGCAACAACTTAGTAACTTGTGGCCACAACTTAAAAAAATGTGGCCACAACTTAATAGATTGAGGCCACAACTTAGTAACATGTGGCCACAACTTAATTAATTGTGGCCAGACCTTAGTAAATTGAGGCCACAACTATGAAACCTGTGGCCACAACTTAGTGAATTGTGGCCACAACTTATAAACTTGCGGCCACAACTTAGTAAATTGCGGCCACAACTTAGTAAATTGTGGCCACAAATTAGTTTAGCCAATCAAAACAGCCGTTTAATCTTTGCCGCTTTATGGTAATAACACAGTAAGCACCCCTGATACTAAAAAGCCATCGGTACCCAGCAAAAGTGATTAATATGGACGAAGACAGGGAAAATCTTATATCAGAGTACTGTCTGAAGGTTTTCTATTTGTGTCTTTGTTGATAACGTGATCGAGCATTCTGGACATAATCATGGTTTCAGAATTATGCGAAAACGGTGCTTGGTGAATGAATTGACAGTTAGGTTTGAATTTATCATCCATGTCCAAAACCATGACTCGCCACAATTTACTAAGTTGTGACCACAATTTACAAAATTTTGGCCTCAAGTTACTAAGTTGTGGCCACAATTTACTAAGTTGTGACCACAATATAAATTAAGTGTTTCGGATGTCACATCTGTGCCATCGTACTACGCGTTTGCAATGAAATACTCAACATGTGCCACAACGATTGCCTCATCTGTCTTAAAACATTTAATCAGTAGGAAAAAACTCGCGCGTTTGGACTTGTTTTCAATGCTCTAATCCATCTTACTTTTTGTAATTGTATGCATGGATATAATAAAGAATAGCTTTTGTAAATACTTGTTCCAATATTTAAACCTATCTTCCACTACATGTATATGCTTTTATTTCCAGGTCACATGCTCTTTGTCATGTTTTGATATGTTATGTGTGTTTGTTATTCATGTCGGAAAATAGCTCATCGAGCAAATGTTTCTTGTTAACATGTACCCGACTTAAAATAAACTCGGATTCTTGTGTTTTGTATCATGTAAAGAGTGTTATCAATATGTTACCAATTATTCGTCAACCCCGTAAAATCGTTGTTAAACAATTTCAGTATGATTGTTCTTCATACAAATGATAAGTTGTGTTCAATGAAGCTTCGAACTATGATTGACAGTTGCCATTTTCTTGAAGCTTACGCCATGAACCCGAATTTGAAAATAGGTGTTCAATCAGCTATCAAATCGTATTGACAACTATTCAGTGCACAATGGAAATATTTATGTGACAGTATTCAAATACAAATCTTCATCGGCAATCAATTTAAACTTAGTAATTACAAAATACACGTTTAAACACTTCAATTAATTAAAACTACCATTTAAATGTGTACGAACTACTTCTACTGGTGTACCGGCATACATCCGAGGTTGTTTTCGATGGAAAGTGTACGAGGTTTTCCGAATGATATAACTAGTCGTTGAAAATATATGCATTCATTTTAAAAATGGGCACAAAATATATTGATGCAAAACGAATATTGATTTGATGGTTTTTTATATATAATTGTGCTCCAATACGCTATTATTCTCATGAAAAAGCTGCCATTAGGTCTAGTTTGAATGATGTACTGATCAATGTCGTTCAAGTGTATGAAGATCTATTTTCAACTTCTCTTACGTCATTCTAAATTACTTTAAACGCTTCGCCTATTATTTCATTAATACCGCTGTTTAATATAAAAAAGGACATCAATTTATTTATGTATTCTACTACCACAGTGCCGCGGCGAATCTATACAATATGTGTACTTACTCTGAATCGCAAACTTTCCAAACTCCTCAAATAAATTTTTGATGAATAAGACACGAGTTGTAGCGTAAAGAACAGGGAAAACCCCACGTTTCTTTTGATGACTACTTCAAAACACTTCCTCAAAGGTTACCGTCATTTCATAGCTTAAAATTATATTTTAACATATTTCAAATAAAGGCGTTTTCAATAAAATACTCAACATGTGCCACGAAGATTGTTATCAATACGTTATACTCGTAATGAAATGCTGTACTGACCTATTATCCGTCAACTCCTGTACGGAGTGCTCCGTAATGGCGGACACAAATAAATTTTATTTCGATTAATTTCTACTATCATTTAAATGTGTACGAACTACTTCTACTGGTGTACCGGCATACGTCCGAGGTTATTTTCGATGGAAAATGTACGAGGTTTTCCGAATAATATAACAAGTTGTTTGAAATATATGCATTCATTTTAAAAATGGACATAGAATAGACCGAATATTTATTTTATTATTTCATATAAGTGTGCTCCTTTGAAGCTGAACTCTCACAGATTGAACGTTTTGACAACATTTTTGTCTTGGAACGAGACATTTTATGCGAGAATGCAAGGAAACCAGTTATATAAGACTGCTGACACAAAATCAGATTGCAGATTTTCAAATATAAGTTCAAAAATAGAAGTTTTATGCATTTTTTCTTAACCGTTAGTAACGCTTTTAGTCATAAAACATTAATTTACGAACGGAAATGTGAAAATCTGCGATCTGATCTTTTGTCAACAATCTTTAATTATTGGTTTACAGATATTTACGCAAAAAATTGCCTTTTTCAAGATAAAAATAAAAAGTTGTAAAAACGGTATATCTGTGAGAGTATAACTTTAAGCCAGTTCTTTTTTATTCTCATGAACAAAGCTGTAATTAGGTCTAGTTTGAATAATGTAATGTACTGAACTGATAAATGTCGTTCAAGTGTTTGCAGATCTATTTTCATATTCTCTTACGTCATTTTCTTCTAAAAATGATGCTATTGATAGAGTGTTTGCCTTTAGTTCAACATACATCGACCAGGAAGAACAGACAAAATCATATTTAAAATGTTGTACATTAAGAACAGGGAAGTTCAGAGCTGTCCGCGCGAAGTATCCGTCAATGAAATAAATTGGGACATTGTTCATCATTTCTGAAGAGTCTTCTACTTTTGTGAATTACTTTTTAAACGCTTTGCCTATTATTTCATCAATACCGCTGTTTCATATCAAAAAGGTCATCAATTTATTTATGTATTCTACCACTGCAGAGCCGCGGCGAATCTATACAACTTAATTGCAAGCTTTTCAAACACTGCAAACAAATATATGTTAAAGAAGTAATGAGATGTTAAGAAGGGTACAGAACAGGGAAAATCCCACGTTTCTTTTGATGATTAGGTCGAAAAAATCCCTCAAAGGTTACCGTCATTTCATAGCTTAAAATTACATTTTAACACATTTTAATAAAGGCGTTTGCAATGAAATACTCAACGTGTGCCACATCTGTCTGATAACATTTAATCTGTAGGATAAACCTCGCGCGTTTGTACTGTCCAGACAGCTGGTTGTTTCTAACACAAACCATTCAAGGCAAATCTGTATATAGTTAAAGTTACAAATATTCTTGTTATCTTTAGGAACTCGGCCATTTTGATCGAAAACAACCTCGGATGTATGCCGGTACATCAGTTAAAGTAGTTCGTATTTTCTTTAATTATATCATTAATTAAATGTGGTGTTTTAGATCTCAGTTTAAATTGATTGCCAGTGCAGTGTATTATTCCAAACATAATTAAGATTCCTAAGAGTTAAGTCCTTAAGATTAACTGCTTAATTAGATTACTTCGCGATCTACTTGCAGCGGACTTTAACATACCGATTTTTTAGTATGTAAACCGTCCATATTCATCCGAAGTTGTTTTCGATAAAAAATGGCCGAGGAGTTTCGCATGTATTGATATATAATAAATTAATCATCTGTACAACTTGTTGTAGCTGTTTTCTATAAGTTGGTGATGTTATCACTGTTTTCAATGCTCTAATCCATCTTACTTTGTGTGACTTTCCTAGACAGCGCTTTTCTATCAGCGCATGATGCGTGGACCTCTCTCGCAGGCGGCTCTTATAGACCGCGCTTTTCCATGAATGCGTAATGCGTGGACCGCTCACGTAGACCGCTTCTGTAGAGCGCGCTTTTCCATGAAGGTGTGGTGCGTGGACCGCTCTCGTAGGCCGCTATACTAGACTGCGCTTGTCCACGAACAAGGGTCGTCGTCTTAAGGGGACTCTGGAGGCATGTTTCCCCTGCATTTGTTATCTTTGAGGCTGCGCGTACAGCTTTTCGGGTATATTGCATACTAAGAAGACCACGTTTAAGTAACTAGGTAATGTTTATTGACATAATTTAGTGGTTAGCGCCCAACCACCTACGCCCTTAGCACCGGCATAAGCGGTATGTTTTTTCAAGAACTACCACGTTAAAATCAACTATTCAAAACGACTTGAAAAAAAGAAACAATACTTTGGATTGCTTAACGCATTGATACAGTATTACGAGCAATGTCAGTTTTTCCACAATAATTTGAGTGATAAAATGAATTGTGTAAGTGCGATCCATTGGAAGTAAGATTTACTACAACTTACACATGAAAATAGCCGACTTGGTGATCCAATTTCAAAATTAATTGACTTCAATTGTTTCAAAACATACATAACGAGATATTGGAAATAATGCGTTCATTATAAACGGGCACATCGGCGGATACCCCCGAATCAAAATGTACCGTGATTGCCGACGATGAAACGGGCACAGTGAACTAGGTTTATGCATATCAAATATTTGTTTTATGATTTTTTATAATTATTCCACTTTAAGCTAATTTTTATTCTCATGAAAAAGCTGCCATTAGGTCTTGTTTGTTTAATGTTATGTAACTGATATATGTCGTTCAAATGTTTGCAGATCTATTTTTAACTACTCTTACGTCATTTTATTCTGTAAATGATGCTATTGCTGGAGTTATTGTGTTTAGTACAGCATGCATCGACAAGGAAGAACCGACAAAATAATACTTGAAATATTGTACATTGAAAACAACGAAGTTATGTCTGCGCAAAGGATCTGTAAATGAAATAAATTGAGACTTTGTTCAACATTTCTGAAGAAAATGTCCCACTTTTGGGAACTGCTTTTAAGCGATTAACATATTATTTCATCAGTAATACCGCTGTTTAATTTAAAAAAGCCATCAATTCATTTATGTATTCTGCCTACGCATTGCCGCGGCGAATCTATACAACATGTGTGCATACTCTTAATTGCCAGCTTTTCAAACTACTCAAACAAATATTAGTTGAATAAGACTACTATTTGTGGCCACAAATTAGTTTAGCCAATCAAAACAGCCGTTTAATCTTTGCCGCTTTATGGTAATAACACAGTAAGCACCCCTGATACTAAAAAGCCATCTGTACCCAGCAAAAGTTAATAATATGGACGAAGACAGGGAAAGTCTTATATCAGATTACTTTCGGGAAGGTTTTCTGTTTGTGTTTTTGTTGATAACGTGATCGAGCATTCTGGACATAATCATGGTTACAGAATCATGCAAAAACGGTGCTTGGCGAATGAATTGACAGTTAGGTTTGAGTTTATCATCCATGTCCAAAACCATGACTCGCCACAATTTACAAAGTTGTGGCCTCAAGTTACTGAGATGTGGCCACAATTTACTAAGTTGTGACCACAATATAAATTAAGTGTTGGGGTGTCACCTCTGTTCCATCGTACTACGCGTTTGCAATGAAATACTCAACATGTGCCACAAAAATCGTTGTTAAGCAATTCCAATATGATTGTTGTTCATACAAATGATAAGTTGTGTTCAATGAAGCTTCGAACTATGATTGACAGTTGCCATTTTCTTGAAGCTTACGCCATGAACCCGAATTTGAAAATAGGTGTTTAATCAACTATCAAATCGTATTGACATCTATTCAGTGCACAATGAAAATATTTATGTGACAGTATTCAAATACAAATCTTCATCGGCAATCAATTTAAACTTAGAAATTACAAAATACACGTTTAAACACTTCAATTAATTAAAACCATTATTTAAATGTGTACGAACTACTTCTACTGGTGTACCGGCATACATCCGAGGTTGTTTCGATGGAAAATGTACGAGGTTTTCCGAATGATATAACTAGTCGTTGAAAATATATGCATTCATTTTAAAAATGGGCACAGAATATATGCAAAATGAATATCAATTTGATTTTTTTTTATATATAATTGTGCCCCAATACGCTTTATTATTCTCATGAATCTCATGTAATCGGTCAATAGCTATTCATAGCTAATGTTTTCTCTGTTATGTCATACCGACTGAAAATAAAATTTGATTTGATTTGATGAAAAAGCTGCCATTAGGTCTAGTTTGCATGATGTAATTTACCGAACTGATCAATGTCGTTCAAGTGTATGCAGATCTATTTTCAATTTCTCTTACGTCATTCTGAATTACTTTTAAACGCTTCGGCTATTATTTCATTAATACCGCTGTTTAATATAAAAAAGGGCATCAATTTATTTATGTATTCTACTACCACAGTGGCACGGCGAATCTATACAATATGTGTACTTGCTCTGAATTGCAAACTTTCCAAACTCCTCAAATAAATTTTTGATGAATAAGACACGAGTTGTAGCGTAAAGAACAGGGAAAACCCCACGTTTCTTTTGATGACTGCTTCAAAACACTTCCTCAAAGGTTACCGTCATTTCATATCTTAAAATTATATTTTAACATATTTCAAATAAAGGCGTTTTCAATAAAATACTCAACATGTGCCACGAAGATTGTTATCAATACGTTATACTCGTAATGAAATGCTGTACTGACCTATTATCCGACAACTCCTGTACGGAGTGCTCCGTAATGGCGGACACAAATAAATTTTGTTTCGATTAATTTCGACTAGTTATAACATAAGAACGACATTTATGTCTGAACAGACAGTTTTTTCTGGCGCTGCAAACAACAAGTTATATTATAGTTGCACTTAAGTCGTTAAAACTGTGCAATATTGGGAAAATTGGTCAACGTGGTAAGCAAAATGAACTTTCATCAGAGGAGATTGAGGCGATCGCCAAGTGTGTGGCCAGATAAAGGACGCTAAATTAGACTTAATTAAAAGCAAGCTGGACATGATTAGTGATTACCTCAAAGATTTTGTAAAATTACCAGAATTTGAAAAACTCTAAAAGTAATATTCGTGTTGCTAGGTACCGTGATGCTGCTTTTGAGCAATACTCTCAGAGGGAAAACATCAGATTGCATAATGTTAAAGAAAATGAGGGAGAAAATTTACTTGAGGTTGTACTGAGTATCGTTAATGCGGTAAAGGACAAAGAAGATACCCCAGATGTCAGTCCTGATGATCTTTTCACTAAGAAAGACAAAAGTGTTTGCCATCGTGTAGGCAGTAAAGCCCATGAAAGAAATGATGCTATGAAACCAAGGCAGATTCTTGTTCGTTTCATTAGTCAGCAAAGTGTCCAGACATTTTAATTACAGATGATGTCACTGCACTACGAATGAAAGCAATCATTAAAGACACTCCTGGTTTGGTCATGGTTCACATCCGTGACGGCAATATTGTGTTCACCAAAGATGGGCAAGTGAACATAGTTTCTTCTCCTGATGACCTACACAAGACAGGCATTGACGTTGATCTAAAAGCACTTGGCTTGGAAGACCTAGGCTAGGAAGAGGAGGGTGATGTTGGGAACGATGATGTTGTGAGCAGTATAAACTCTGTCCCGTGTGTCATTTCACAAAACATAATTGGCGATGTCAATAATGAACCTTTAGACGATAGTCATGTTATTTCATCTCACATTGATGTAAAATCTAGTCATGATTTAAATGATCATGCATATTGAAAAAGTTTTGAATGTAAAACTTTGAAATTTGTTTGTTTGAATGTATGTGGTTTTATCTCAAAACTACGTTTCCCTGATTTTGAGAATTTTATGTAAAAAATGATATTATTTGTTTAACTGAGACAAAGATGATTTCGATAACGTGAATGTTGGTGATTTTAAATTCCAAGGTGTTCACAGAATTGGAGGTTTAAAGTAGTCCGGTGGAATAGGTGTTTTTGTCAAAGATTACTTATGGAAATATGTTTAAGTTAGAAAGTGATATTATTGATTTTAAAGCTGAGGGTTACAGCATATGTCTTCTTGGTGATTTAAATGCTTGTACAGGACAATTCTCTGACTTTGTCTCAGTGGACGATGTTATAACTGATAATTATTTTGACTATCAAACACAATGTGAATTGAATTGGAATAATCCTGAAGTATTAGGCTTTGTGAAAGATCGTTTCCCTTGACCTTGAATCTAGGGACCCCAAACGCAATCCCATGAAAGGTATCCATAAACTCTTCCTTTATACCTGGTTTGGTCAAGATATGTAGACCCTGACTAAAGATATTCAGTTTCAACCATTTTTTTATTTTAGTAACAGTGACCTTGACCCTAGGGACCCCAAATGCTATCCCATGAAAGGTATCCATAAACTCTTCCTATTGACCAAGTTTGGTCAAGATATCTCATCCCTAACTAAAGTTATTCAGTTTCAACTGTTTTTCTATTTTTAGTAACAGTGACCTTGACCTTGAATCTAGGGACCCCAAAACGCAATCCCATGAAAGGTATCTATAAACTCTTCATGTACACCAAGTTTGGTCAAGATATGTCATCCCTAACTAAAGTTATTCAGTTTCAACCGTTTTTTTATTTTAAGTAACAGTGACCTTGACCTTGAACCTAGGGACCCCAATCGCAATCCCATGAAAAGTATCCATAAACTCTTCCTATTGACCAAGTTTGGTCAAGATATGTCAATCCTAACTAAAGTTATTCAGTTTCAACCGTTTTTTTCTATTTATAGTAACAGTGACCTTGACCTTAGAGACCCTAAACGCAATCCCATGAAAGGTCTCCATAAACTCTTGCTATTGACCAAGTTTAGTCAAGATATGTCATCCCTAACTAAAGTTATTCAGTTTCAACCGTTTTTCTATGTTTAGTAACAGTCACCTTGACCTTGACCCTAGGGACCCCAAACACAATCCCATGAAAGGTCTCCATAACCTTTTCCTATAGACCAAGTTTAGTCAAGATATGTCATCCCGAACTAAAGTTATTCATATTCAACCGTTTTTCTATTTTTAGTAACAGTGACCTTGACCCTAGGGACCCCAAACGCAATCCCATGAAAGGTACCCATAAACTCTTTCTATATACCAAGTTTGGTCAAGATATGTCAACCCTTACTAAAGTTATTCAGTTTCATAGGTGAGTTTGACGCCGCCCGGCCGACGTTCGCCATTCTAATAACCAGGTTTCACTATGTGGAAACCTGGTTAATAAATATATATATATAATATTGACACTATAGTAAAGATAATAGCTAGGGCATTCATAGCAAACTATTAGCATTGAAAGTAGTCATAACACATACACAATAAGAATTAAACATTGATTCTTGTAAATGCCCCATTATGGCTCATTCAAGGCACATTAAAATGGTCTTTCTGACCTAGCACCCTGCCCTTTTCAAAACCTGGCTGGGGCACTGATAAGATCACACATATATTGACTCAAACTGGAGTTATTGTTTTGGTTTATTCGTAAACATTGCGCCACAAGCATCATAAAACAAAGAACAAGGTAATACAACAGTAACTGTTATATAACATGCTGCATACTCCAGTAGCCAAGTTATATAAAATGCTGCATACTCCAGTAGCCAAGTTATATAACATGCTGCATACTCCAGTAGCCAAGTTATATAACATGCTGCATACTCCAGTAGCCAAGTTATATAACATGCTGCATACTCCAGTAGCCAAGTTATATAACACGCTGCATACTCCAGTAGCCAAGTTATATAACATGCTGCATACTCCAGTAGCCAAGTTATATAACACGCTGCATACTCCAGTAGCCAAGTTATATAACACGCTGCATACTCCAGTAGCCAAGTTATATAACACGCTGCATACTCCAGTAGCCAAGTTATATAACATGCTGCATACTCCAGTAGCCAAGTTATATAACATGCTGCATACTCCAGTAGCCAAGTTATATAACATGCTGCATACTCCAGTAGCCAAGTTATATGTTGTCAGATAGTCAGACTTTTTTCAAACAATGGTGACAAAATATGCAGGTATAGAAATGGAATTTTATATTCATAAATGCATCCAATAAAATATCTAACAACACAGTAATTAGTATCATATACAGGGAAAAAGGGACTTTGATAATGATAAATGCATTTACGGTAGTACACTATCAAACAACAGGATTATGACTTAGCAAATCAAAAAAACATACCTGATACTTTTAATAATTGTAGCAGAAAAAAACAACACAAAATGTAAACAACAGCAAATAAAAAATAAACTAAGACAAGCAAACTAATATAACAAACTGAAAAATATGAAGTGGCTTAACATAACAAGAGCTGTCATAGGACAGGTCGCTTGACTATATGCTGCTTTGTCTTAGAAATGAATGCATTAATGATGTTATATATGTCTGTAAAAACAATCAAGAAAAAAGTACATAAAAGTCAATCAAGGGCCATAATTTGTATAAAGGATGACATGGAGTTATGGAACCTTAGTGTGTGATGGTCCTGAACAGTTGTGTGAAGTATAAAAAGAATTGAACGAAATGCTTTTAAAAGTAGAACACGCAGAACAAAAATTTAATGAGAATTGATGACAAACCCCTAGTTACAAAATGAAACCTTCCTGAAAAATGACATGTATGTTGATTTGACAATGAAGAGATCCTGAGGCAGTATTCATAAAGCATCTTAAGCCAATTTAATAAAATGTTAATAGTCAAATTAAAAGAAATGTATAAGTGAGAACTGAGAGTCTTTATTTCATACGACTATAGAGATACAAAAGTTAAGAAAGTGACTTAAGTTAGGAAATGACTTAAGTTAGGAAAGTGACTTAAGTTAGGAAATGACTTAAGTTAGGAAATGACTTAAGTTAGGAAATGACTTAAGTTAGAAAATGACTTAAGTTAGGAAATGACTTAAGTTAGGAAATGACTTAAGTTAGGAAATGACTTAAGAAGTTTTATGAATACCGCCCCTGATTCATGAAATACTTCTTATACATTTAAAACAACAAAATAATACCTATTAAACACAGGAATAGTCATGGATGGAGGAAAAATATATTTATCATTTATGATGTAGTCTATTACATAAATTAACAATAAATATGTAACCGAATGAAATATTCAATTAAATGAGATTACAGAAATAAAATATCTTTTATTCAAGAGATTCAAGAGACTCAAAAAGATCCCATATCTATAAGAACTGAGACAGTTGACCCAGAGTGTGAAATCACAAACATACTCAATTTCAACTCATTTACCCCATAACTGGATGGTTATGATTAAATATTTGTGGTTTTTTACTCTTTTTATAAGTATATTTTCTCAAAATTAAATTCAAATCAATTTTCCAATCAATGCATAGATCTAAAAACACTAATTTTATCATTTATTTTACTCTATGATATATTGCAATTGCAGAAAAAAGGTGCAATTATTGTATAAACAGGAGATGTTTGTCAAACATTATGCATAAAGTTTGGCATAAAGGTCACTGTGACATTCGTTCTTTGACCTCTTAAATAAAAAGGGGTCATCTACTGGTCAAGCCCAACCTCCAAGTCAAGTTTTGAGGGCCATGGGTGCAGGCATTGTCTGAGTTGGCCATGGGTGCAGGTATTGTCTGAGTTATCACTTGGACAAACCTTTGATCATTCAAGGTCAATGTGACCTTGACCTTCTGCCTGATGACCCCAAAATCAATAGGGGTCATCTACTGGTAAGGCCCAACCTCCAAGTCAACTTTTATCATTCAAGGTTAATGTGTCTTGACTTTTGGGCCAATGACCCCCAAAATCAATATGGGTCATCTACTTATCAGGACCAACCTCCAAGTCAACTTTGAGGGCCATGGGTGCAGGCATTGTCCAGTCATCACTCGGACAACCTTTTACCATGCAAGGTCACTGTAATCTTGACTTTTGACCCCTAAAATCAATAGGGATCATCTACTGGTCAGACCAAGCCTCCATGTCAAGTTTAACATCATGTGATAATTTCAATCAACCAGTCACACAACCACAAAACTGTAATTGAGTGACCATTAGCCTTATTAAGGCTAATGAAAATTTTGGTTTCAAAGATGATACTTGAGCAAATATCAACATTGCTGAAGGATTCCAGCTATTGGTATATTAGTTCTAACAATCCTAATGATTTGCCAAACTATATTTCGTCATGCGAAAAAGTGCATTTTACAAAAACATGAGTGTGTCCCTTCAAGTATAAACATTATATTGAATTTGTCACAACTAAATGAAAATGAAATTAATAAAAAAAAGTCACATGTCTTGAATTATTAATCTATCACGTATTGATCAAAAGAGATTTCATTCCAGAAATGGCATACTAAAAGGGAAAAGATGCCTACAAGTTGGACATGCTTACATTACAGAAGTGCCTTTAAGAAAGTTAGGATTGTAAGGTGCATTATAAACAATTTGATATTTGCAATACTTGAAACAGTAGATAAAAGCAGAGGTTTATACAATCCTATTCAAAATGTAAAATGTTTAAATGATATGTAGATATGGTAAGCAATCAAACAATGAAGGGTCTGGGTTGATCTGACTGGTAATTTCACTCATTAGAGATATAATATGATTACATACCATGTCCAAGTTTAATAAAGATTGGAAAAGAAGTTCTAAGTTAGTAAATATGGCATGAAAAAATATGGTAGTAAATTCAAGGGCCTTAATGGTTGAAGATGTGATTGGGCACGTGAATTGAACACATCAAATATAAAATGAACACAACCAATGAAACAAGTTAAGTGGTCATAGGATGAAGATTGCTAAACTGGTAAGATAGCAGACAAAGTCAATTTGGTTGAATTAAAACAATTGAAGGGTGACTTCCCCTATCTTGCAAGTTATAAAACTACTTACAGACAATATACAGAAGTTTGTACCAGTTAGTGAGCCAAAAAAGTCAATTTTGACATTTCAAGGTAAGCCAAAACACACACTGTTAAGGAAAACTTAATTTTTATATAATCAGTTTTTCGATAAATTGACCAAACCAGGGAGATAACCAAAAGTTTACCACTCGTTAGGACTTATCCACGTTCATATAATTGGCTGCAGAAGTTGGGAGCGACTGGACCAGCCTTGCTGGATATCAATTTAGTTAGGGTATTACACCACAAACATGTGACCAAGTCTGGTCGAGATAAGATAAGTACTGCTCAAATGAGATGCCGCGGGTTCAAAAAATGACTAATACTTTACAGTATATAAAAAAGGTACAAAATACTGCTCTTAATATTAGAATATCGAGAATTTCATGTCAATCAAAGGTATAAAGATTTATGAAACTATGAAAACATACGGGTACGAACACAGATGACACATGATTGTATTATACAAAATAAATATAGCATGTTTAATTAACAATCAAATAGTATTTGAGCCACATCTCAGGATATTTTGTCTCGTCTATAGAATGTTTCTTATATCTATTTATATAGATATGCAATGTTTATCTTAATTACTAGACTAGCAAAGCTTCTCCAAAAATTTAGATATTATATAAGCCAATTAATGTAATTAAGGCCAACACATAGAGTAAAACCTCTATTTTGATGGCACATGTATGCATTTTGTTAACCTTTATTGATGTCATTAGTTGCATACATGTATCTTAAAATAAATGTGCATGATCTTTAACATTAAATTATTTAGTGTAATTCCAGAGTGATTTCGAACTCTGGTTTCTGTTCCGCCCGCTTCTCCTCCCTGCGACGAACGATGGGGTACATGTACAGGAGCAGGGAACCAGTAATTGCACACAATGAACAGATAATATTCACCGGAAGGTACGAACCATGGGCATCTCTTATGGCACCTAGAATAGAGGAATGTACTGATGGTTGTCATCAATCTAATATCTTTAATAATAGTCACTTGTATAAAACTTTGACAATTGTATAACTTTGTTGAGTTGTCCACTGCAAATTTTACAAAACAGGATTTGGTTTAAGCTGCACTCTCACAGATAAACTTTTTTTTTCTTTTTTTTATAGAATGAGCCAAATTTTGCGTACATATCTGAAAGCTAGTGATATAAGACTACTGATAAAAGATCAAATCACAGCTAACACTTTAAGAAAAATGCATAAAATATAAATGTTCGAACATAAATATGTAAACCTGTGGTTTGTTTTTTTGTCAGCAGTCTTGTATCATTGGTTTCCATGCATTTTCCCAAAAGTTGGTTCATTCCAAGCCAAAAAAAATAAAAAGTTGTCAAAACGTTCAATCTGTAAGAGTGCAGCTTTAAAGTTGGCCAAACAAATTACTGATTGGTCAAAATTTATCCAAAAATTTAAATTTACCAATCAAATTATATAAATTTGAAAACTAGCCTAAAGATAACCTAGCTGTTGATAACTTATCAAAGTTTTATATAATTGGTCGCAGTAAACTTTAGGCATTTGTACATTTTGTTGTAATATGATATCGGCTACCTGCAATTGGCCAGGCTTATTAGCAGTCTGTAGTTAGCTAGTGTCAAATAAACATCATAAACTACATAGCAGTCTTTATCTATCATCCCTATAATTAATAAATAATACAACACATTTATATACGGTAATTTGATTGGGAAATACCTAATATTGGATAAATATTGGCCAATCAATAAATAGTTTGATAAACTTTGACATTGAACCAAAATATTTAACCAGCGATCAAAAACTATAATATTGGCTGCAGATGGATAAAAGTGTATCAAAGGAAACATTTCATTATTACAGTAAAACAATAATTATTACACTGTAGGCCACACCAAATTTATGATTATTTGGCTGATCAACTACACAGTAACACCATATTTTTTAGAAATAGAATATACGGAAAAAAATATTTTATTTACTTTTTTCAAGTGATTGCTCCTATATTACACCCCAAAGTATGGCCAAAGATAAAACAAAATGACAAAAGATTTTGAATTTGACAAAAGAATATTTATTGTCAAGCCATGTTGCAATAAGAGCGTCATGTTGTCAAGAATATTTTGACAATAGAATGAAACATGCATGGACTGAAATGACAGCTGATTTGTCATTGACATTGGACGCCTTTGGGGCAGTCTTATTATTATGACGATTCGAAGATGTTCAGATGATGACTGATATTTGCAGACAAACATTTATCCTCTTAGTAGCAGGGAATAGGTAAATATGGTGGAACATTTAATGACCAAAATGAGTTGTGACCTTGATCTTTGACTCTATGACCTCATAATCCATAGATTTCATCAACAGCCCACCCCAAACCTAAGAGTCAAGTGTGCAGGCATTATCGAGTTATCACACAGACAAGCTTTTTGTATTCAAGGTCACTGTGACCTTCATTTTTAACCAGATGACCCCTAAAATCATTAGGGGTCATATACTGGTCAGGCCCATCCCCAAAGTCAAGTTTGAGGGCCATGGGTGCACCCATTGTTGAATTATCTCTTAAACAATTTATTTGCATTCAAGATTACTGTGACCTTGACCTTTGACCAGATGACGCCTAAAATCATTAGGGGTCATCTACTGGTCAGGCCAACCTTCATGTCAAGTTTGATGACCATATGTCCAGGCATTGTTGAGTTATCACAAGGATAAGCTTTGACAACCTTTTACAGTTAAAGATCACTGTGACCTTGACCTTTGACCTGATGACCCCTAAAATCAAGAGGGTCATCTACTGATCAGGCCTAATCTTCATGTCAACTTTGATGACCACAGGTCCAGGTATTGTCAAATTGCCGTTCAAGGTTTTAGGTCACTGTGACAATGACCTATGACCCAAGTACTCCTAAGAATAAATAGTCAATACTGATCAGACCCAACCTTCATGTCAAGTTTAACAACCATAGGCCTAGGAATTGTCCAGTTATCACTTGAACAAGCTTTGGTCTACTATCAGACCGACCTACAGACCAACCGACATGTGCAAAGCAATAGACCTCTCTTCTTTGAAGGGGGTCATAAACAATTAATGTCCTTTAGACAGAAAGGAAAGATAAAACAAATAAGTATATATATATCAAAAACTTCAGAAAAGCAATGTTTATTTAATTATTTACCTAAGACAGGTTGTCCAATGGCTGCTCCGAGCCCCTGGATAAAGAGAAGCACGCCAAGGACCTTTGGCATTGACTGTAAACCAACGAGGTCAATTACCACTGGAGCGTTGATTGACACATAGCAGCCCCCTAGGAACCCATAGAAACCAACAAATAGCGCCATAACCTCATACTGTGAGGCAAACCCAAACCCAAGGATTGCAAATCCGTTGAGTAACGACGCTGTGGCTAGAATTTTGTATCTTGCAACAAGCTCAAAGTCACCTGCAACGCCGACTAAAACACGTCCAATTAGATCACATACTCCAGAGATTGACACAAGTATTGCTTTGTCATATTTGGAGTAGCCTTTGTTGGCTGCTGACGCTGGCATGAAAATAATGAAATTGAACACTCCGAAAAATATGAGAAAACTAACAATCACTAATAAAATCACTACATCACTTTTTAAAACACTGAAGTCAATCAGGCCACATAAAAAACTGATACATTTATTTTCCTTGTTTTTCTTTTCATGCTCATTGTTAGTATCATTAGATTCTGTCTTCATATCTGTCTCAACAGCTACTGTATGAAGACTATCAACACTTCCAAAAACTATGCTTTCTTGTTTTGAATCGAAATAGCGAGATCTTAATTCTCCATTTGCACCGTCATCTACCTTACCATCTTCAATATTCCCTTTTGTTTCAGATATATCATCACCATTTGCCTTATGTTTTGTCAGGGTTATTTTGATATCTTCGCCAGTTTTGCTGTCCAGAAGTTTATCAGTTTCTGGACCTTGCAGTTTCTTTGGTTGCTTCTTGTAGTATGATACCGGGCGGAACAAAGCGCCGGACATAATCACGTTGAGATACATGCCTCCTATAATTAACAATGTGCCCTGTAAGAAAACAGGGAATAGATAATTATCTTAGACCTATGATTTTATTTGAGTTAAATCTGCACTCTCAGAGATTGATTGTTCAGACGACTTTTTTATTTTTTGTACTGGAATGAGCCAATTTTTACGTAAATGTCTGGAAACCAGTGATATAAGACTGCTGACCAAAGAGCAGACCGCAGACCTGGACAAGCTAAAACACAATGACCCTAGAGTTTGACCTGCAGACATGGGTCAAGCATGCAACAAGCTGTCTTTTTATGGTGTTTATTTGTGCTGTTATTCTAAAATCCCCCAATGCATTGCCCAGACAAAAAGGAGATAAAAGGAGTTTCGTCATTTCGTAGAAGAACAAGTTATGGGCCAGATGGATGGACTTTAGATAAAGTTAAGCCTTAACAGGCATTCCCAAACTGCAACGTGACAAACTTTTTTAAGCTGAAATTGGGAAAACATCACCAAAAACAAAAGAACATAAAAGCACACACGAGTACCTACCTTGAGCGTGTATGTATCTAGTAGGAACTGCAAAAGTGGCGGGAGAGCAAACTGCCCAATACTAGCCCCCGACAGCGCCAATCCATTGGCCAAGCCCCGCCTTTTTTTGAAATATTGCCCAAGCATTACCAGGCCGTTACCAAACAGGCATGCATTCCCAAAACCTGGAAAATATGTGAGGGTGGAAACAGTATTATTGGTGGTTAACAAACAGGCATGCATTCCCAAAACCTGGAAAATATTTGAGGGTGGAAACAGTATTATTGGTGGTTAAGTGTTGCTTATCATTCACAATAAATATACAGCAGTTTTTCTGTGCCTACAAAAACTACCAACACATTTAAAATGGCAAGTAATGTACATGTGCCCATCTGTTCCTTCTGATCCTACAAACTTATGAAATGAAATTACAAGGATGTGAATGACCTGGCAGCTGAAGGGCTGACACTATTTCAGTGAGGGCTTTGGGGGCCAGTTTAGGCCTCCAATGGGATGGAGCACCCTGTCAAGAAGCAAAACTGGCATTTAATAAACTGTTTCTTAAGTGTGCTCTCCTGGCTTCAAATTTGAAGCAAACTGAAGTAACAAACCTGAAGCCATCCGATCCACAGATCCATTCGACTTAGTGAGAGTTTTGAAATTTTTGACAACGATTATTTCAAATACCAACTACTTTTCATCCGATTTATTCATATGCATATTTTGTTTAGACTATTTTACCATTTATTTTCATATTTTTGGTGTACAAACATTGTTCGTTTTCTTTAAATTAAAATTAGAACAGAGCTGTCACAGAGACAGCGCGCTCGACTATTCTGCCGCTTTTCGGTGTACGGATTGAAAACTTTTGGTGAAACATGCATGGATCGCTGTTAGATTAGATTTCAATGCACATGATGTGCTGAGATATTTACATAAATTGAAGTGGACAATATTTGAGGTAGTACTCAAACTTTAATGTAATTTCTAAGTCCAAAAAGGGGCATACACCGTCAAAATGCTCGATACAGTGACCTCCTCCTGTGTACAGGATGTGGGCATGATGGTAAACAAGCGTGCGAAGTTTCAAAGGCAGATGTCAATGGACTTTGAAAATATTTGAGGTGGTATGCAAACTTTAACGTAAATTCTAAGTAAAAAAAGGGCATAATTTTGTCAAAATGCTTGATAGAGTTACCTCCTCCTGTGTACAGGTTGGGGGCATGATGGTGAACAAGCGTGCAAAGTTTCAAAGCCAGATGTCAATGGACTTCGAAAATATTTGAGGTGGTATGCAAACTTTATCATAAATTCTAAGTAAAAAAAGGGGCATAATTTTGTCAAAATGCTTGATAGAGTTACCTCCTCCTGTGTACAGGTTGGGGGCATGATGGTGAACAAGCGTGCAAAGTTTCAAAGCCAGATGTCAATGGACTTCGAAAATATTTGAGGTGGTATGCAAACTTTATCATAAATTCTAAGTAAAAAAAGGGGCATAATTTTGTCAAAATGCTTGATAGAGTTACCTCCTCCTGTGTACAGGCTGGGGGCATGATGGTGAACAAGCGTGCAAAGTTTCAAAGCCAGATGTCAATGGACTTTGAAAATATTTGAGGTTGTACGCAAACTTGTAACGTAAATTCTAAGTAGAAAAAGGGGCATAATTTTGTCAAAATGCTTGATAGAGTTACCTTCTCCTGTGTATAGGTCGGGGGCATGATGGTCAACAAGTGTGCAAAATTTCAAAGTCATATGTCAATGGACTTTGAAAATATCTGAGATGGTACGCAAACTTTAACATATTAAGTGGTTACGCCGACACTCGGGTGACTAGGATAGCTCTCCTTATTCTTAAAATAGTCGAGCTAAAAAGGCAATTGTAAACTAAATTGAAAATTGTTACTAAGATGCTTATTGAATACGGCTCCTGAACTATTAAATGTAAACTTTTGCATATATAATACTAAAACATAATAATGCTATGAATAAATCATGGAGATAAATAACAATTTCCACAATGCTAAATTTTCCACAATGCTATTTGAGGCTGCTCAGTGTACAAATGTATGACTATACACTTACAAATTATTGAGACAAATCCAAACATACCATAGAGACAACCGAACATGAGGATGACCCACTCAATGCTGAACAGTAGGCCACAGAGAGCGAGACCAATGCCTCCTATAAGCCCTCCAAGCATCACAACCTTGCGCTGTGTAAAATGCTGGCCTGCTGCTATACACATTGGGGCTGAAAAATAGAACAAGGTTTGGATTACTGTATCTGACAGTTTGATAATAATAACAATTAATAAACATGTAATATAAAAGTGGTCCCTTAAGGATATTCATAATCAAACAGGGTTATTTTATTCGTTCAGATATTTCAAAAGTATAATTTTTTCTACAATCTTGTATAAAAATTGCTCTTAGGCAACAATTGGAAACAATAAAGTTGTATATTTTTTTCTGCAATTTGCTTTATCAAAGTGAAACCAGATTGTGGATAAAAAAAGAAAAAAAAAACATGGCATACATGTAGGTGGAGTTGGACATATTTAATGGTTTAGATATAATGAATTGCTTAAATTGTCTTCTTCTTGAAGAAAATAATTTGTAAACCAACAGTTGTAGGGAAGAGGTTTTTCAGCTGTCGGCAGACATGAAAGAGGATCTAAAAATGTTTTATCTCATGCCTTTAAGTACAATACACATGCCACAGCCCTGTACCTGCGATTGTGTACATGCCCCCAGCAACACCCATCGCCGAGGCTGCCACGGCAACCGGAACGTTGAAGTAGTCAACAAATTCTTCCATCAGGATTCCAAAGCACTTGGCTATCCCAACCATGCAAAATACACTCACGAAGTACCCTGTAATCAGAAGCAGTAACTAAAAATTAATATTATATATCATGTAATGATCTATATTTAAACCGTCCATGATTGGAAAAGCAATTTACGTACCAGAAAAAATAAACAGTTACAAATGACTGGTGCATTATATAGACATTTTTTTCAAATCCAATAAGGGTGCTTGGCTTTATTTGAAATAATCTTTGTTAAAATCACAATTTTAGGCATTTTGATGCTATTTTCACAATTCTAAGGGCCATTGCCCCATTCATAAAAAGGGGAGGGAGTAATAAAACACTTATTTCCACATCATTTAGTATATAAATTTATATAAATGTTAATGAAATTCTATAACAGTGCCTTACCAAGACAAACCACCCACGCCCATCCTCGATCTACAGGAAGCGTCCGTGCTCTGTGCACCATATTCTATAAATGTAACTAGAACAAGAATGTGGTCACTTTAATCATATTTCTCATGATAAATAGTGGTGTGTAACCTTTGGTTTGGGCATCATCAACAACATAAAGCGATCTTTATTTAAATAGAATATTTAACTCTTTCAAAGTATTAGTTTTGTAAGATTAATATCTCTGAAAATAACATCTTTAAGATGTTTTATTTGTTTAGTATAAAATACCTAGATAAAGAAGGAACTTCTTCAATGGTGAGTTGTTTTCTGAAGGTTTTCTTGTCTTCTGAAATGTCAACATGTGATTGCGATTTCAACAAACCTAAATATTCTTGGTGCTTACAGTAACAGGATTTATTTTTTAGAAAGGAAATAAAGGAAGGGTTGATACTTTGAGTTTGCTGAATTTGGCTGCATTCTTCTTTGAGGATTGAGGTCCCAGGTTGTTGTTATCATTTTTATATTCCACAAGAAGCTAAACCAGCTGTAAAAGTGTACAGTATATGTTGTTGCTGTTATAATTATTATAAACTTTAACAACCAGACATAAAAAATTATATTGTGGTTATATTGTACTGTATTGTGATTTGATTTTTTTATTTGTATAAATTTCTTATAGCTGTAAGAAGTTTAGAAGTATAGTGGCTATATGTATTTGATTTACTTGATATTTGTATAATAACAACAGCGTTCTGGTAAACCTCATTCAGAATTTCAATCAGTTTCAGATCATTATATACAAAGCTAGTTATATAGTATGTCACACAGCACTAACTAGTTAATATTTATATTTTTACTATACAGTATAGGTGCGTGGGATTATGCCTCAAACCTAGGAGTATATTTGTAATTGGTCCCAGCTCAAACATATGTAAATATACGTGTTTATTGTTTTTATAAATGTATCATATCTGTCAATACATATCAGGAAAAGAACATAAGTGCTTTTGTTACACTTGGTCATTTTTTGTTGAAAATATATTGATTATGGTATGATGAAAGAAGAACAAACATAATTTTGTAACAAAATGTACAGCGATGACGTTTGGACTCATAATTCGGTCTTGTAACTTTTCGTTGGGACGACTCGAGCAAGTTAGGGGCGTTTACTATAGGACAGTTAGACATGCCCTGGTGCCACTGGTGCAATCGTAACAACTCGGCCATCTTCGGCAAGTTTCGAGACAATTCTGTTGGAGACTTGACCAGGTGTTCCGACAACTAACTACTTGTTTAAACTCCCCCAAATTCTGACACATAACTAGTATTCCTATTATTTATCAAAGCAGGTGATATATGCAATCGTTTGGTTGTTCTCTATTCAAACATAATTAATGATGTGGATGTGATAAAGATAGGTGACAAATACAATTTATATTATATGTCATTTTGGACACGCTTATGGCAGCCAATGCACGTAAGTAATCTCCAATAACTGGGATTTAACTGGACTTCTATAAGTGACCGTATATTTTGATATCATACTAGGGATATTTTGTTCCATTTTGTAAATAATATTTAATTTATTTTAATTATTATTATTATTATTATTATTATTATTATTATTATTATTATTATTATTATTATTATTATTTGTAGTGCAACTGTGATCGTGTCAGAAGGGTTACCCTGTGCCCAGAACCTGTTCGAAAGTAATCAGCATGCGATCACGTTCCTTGATGACTGGAACTGTGAACCTTGCTAGGTGAATCACCATCTGCGCGGGATCGCCCAGCAAGCGCCTCGGATGCAGACCATTAAAAAAATTAGTTTTTCATGTAATACTTAAGTAAAAAGTTATTCCGTAGTACACGAATCAATGTACAGTTATTCAGTGTAGCCACTTTGTATTCCGCATGTTTCTATGTTGTAATGCATATTTTTTATATTTATCATATTTAAGCAGCTGTGTTGTTCATTTCGAATACAATTTATAACTGTATTTACAATAATTCTTGAAAATACATGTATGTCTATTATTTTGTACATAGTGCTTTACTTATTATGACAAATTATTTATCTATTTACAATACATATATCTGATATGTATGATCATCACTGTGACATTGCATATTTCTGTTTCATAAATGTAGTTTTTATGCCATGCATATGCACTTTGTGGGTATATGTCAAATACAATGTTCAGCGTTCTATATTATTGTTCTTTTGTTTCCATATCTTTTCTTTACCTATTTTTTTCAAAGTGTTCATAAAAGAAATGATATCTTGTTTCCTTCATACTTCATTCCTTACATACTTTCATTAAACCAATTTTAATGATTTAAAAAAGTTTTTATTCCCCATTCAAACAAACAAAATAGTTTAAAAACAATTAATTATGTTTTATCTTTAAAAGCAAAAATAAAAAACAAAGTGAACCTGGGAGTAGGATAACAGGTTAAATAGTGAACACACTATATATGTTTACGCTTGACTTAACTCATAAAAAAAAAATCAATGTCAATTTATTTGTTCTTATTATATAGTGTATGCGTTTTAAACAACCTTTTTGTGTATGTTGTATGCAAAGTTGAAAATCCTTCTTCGCCTTTGCTGTACTGTATGCGTTACTCTATTTCTATATGTTGTGTGCGTTTCATACCGACCCCTAGACTGGTACTCTCATTCTCTTTTCTCCAAAAAGAGACCGGTATCAGCTAAACCCAGGTGTCTGTCATGTATTCGAAATGAATACGTGCCGATCCGGATTTACATACCTGTTGTTAGATTTTTGTAGGCTATCTATCTATCTCTGTTTAATGTCAACTCCTCTTCCGAGTGTTACTGACATGAACGGTGCGCGCCGGCTTGTTAGAGAAAAAATAAAACACTGATGAGGCAAATCACATCAGAAAAGTGAGAACTAGGGTATAAAAGAGAACACAATTTAGGTAACATGATAAAAAGTGATTGGTGAACTTGTAAAAGGATAAAAACACTGCTCGCTTATCTAATGCTTAATGGTTGCCACAGCCAACTTGAATGTGTCAGGGGTGGGGATAGTGACAATATGATTTGGCAAACTGTTCCAAAGTACAACCGAGTGAGGATAGAATGAAAATTTGTGATAGTCAGTTTTTACTTGAATTTGTCTGAAACATAGTGGGTGCATTAGTCTGGTAAATCTTATTGGTGTTTGAATATAAGATGGCAGCGTAATAGCAACATGATGATGGTATATGTTGTAAAACATTACAAGTCGGGAATCTAGTCTACGTTGTTCAAGTGAGCGCCAACCAAGACTTTCCTGCATGTTTGTAACACTGGAGAGAGGAGAGAAGTCATGTTTAACCCAACGGATAGCCCGACGTTGAACCATTTCAATTTTATTGGTGTTTGATTTTGTGTGTGGGTGCCAAATTGTGCTTGCATATTCTAACTGTGGACGGACAAGGGTTTTGTAAGCTAAAGTCCTGACACTTTCTGTTTTTGTTTTTATATTTCTTTTAATGAAGTTGAGAGTATTATTTCCATTGGTGGTAATTCTCGAGATATGAGTGTTCCAGGTGAGGTCTGCTGATATGTCAACACCAAGATATTTAGCACTTCTGACTGGCTCTAAGATCTGGCCATGGAGAATGTATTGATTTCTGATGATATGCTTATTCTTTGTTATGTGCAAAACTTGACACTTGGAGGGATTAAACTCCATATCCCAATCATTTTCCCATAATTCCAGTTGTTTGAGATCATTTTGAAGGATAGCACAGTCAGAGGGATAATTGATGGTAAGGTAAACAGCAGTATCATCTGCAAAAAGTCGAACTTGTGATTTGATACTAGAAGGGAGGTTATTTATGTAAATCAAGAAAAACAAGGGACCCAGTACAGAGCCCTGAGGCACACCAGATGTTACGGGTACTTCTTCAGAATGATCGCCATCCAAGACTACTGTCTGACTTCTATGAAGGAGAAATGCCTCAGACCACTTGAGAACCTGTGGACAAACACCATAATCCTGTAGTTTGAATAGAAGTTTGAGATGATTTACCTTATCAAAAGCTTTGCTGAAGTCCAAAAGAATTAAGTCAGTTTGATTACCTGATGAAATGATTCTTACAAGATCGTCGGTCAGCTCAATAAGTTTCGCATGAGCGCTTTTCTCGAAAGCCATGTTGTAGGTCATAGAGAATATTGTGTTCGGTCAGATGTGCAGAGAGATTTGAGGCAATAATGTGTTCTAATGATTTACATAAAATACATGTAAGTGAGATAGGTCGATAGTTTGCTGGGTTGCTGGAATCACCCTTTTTAAATAGTGGGCATACAAAAGCCTTCGTCCAGGCAACAGGGATGGAGTTTGTGGTTAATGACTTTTGAAAGAGGACTGTTATAATATCAGCAATCTCGTTTTTTAACTCTTTAAGGACAAGAGGGCTTATACGGTCTGGCCCTGCAGCTTTGTTGGGTTTTAAATTGGCAAGAAGTTTCAGTATGCCATCTCTGTGAATGGTTATATCACTCATCGTGGGGTAACTGCAATAATTTTGTGGTACAAGGGATCTCAATTTCTGCAAACAAGCTTGTTTTAAAGATAGAGGGGATGTTTTTGAAAATACCGATTGAAATTGGTTATTCAGAATGTTTGCTTTTTCCGTGTTATCAGATTTCAGGCTATCTGTAACGGGATCTTTGAGCGATGACACACTCTGAGAGTCTGTCATCGCTCAAAGATAGGTAGGAAGGGTAACGGTAGGGTACCAGTCTAGTTTAACCCTACCGTCCTATACATTCCGTTAATTTTAATTATCCTGTGTATGTCGGAGTAGTGTCGTGTCGAGTTGCCATAAAACAATACTTGTTTACATTTACAGAATCGCCTTTTTATATAAGTATGGGCTATTGTCATCGCTTATGCAAGATTTTGTATATCGCAGGTTTATTTATATACTTTTCTGAAACATCTGTTTTCTTGAAATTTATGGAAATTTATTGGTACATGTATCTCGTAAATGGTACATTCTCTATTTTGAAGGCTACATACAACTATGTATTTTCACAATAAACAATCCTCAGGGTTCTCAAAAAGTTTTGGTTGAACGTGGGACCAATAACTCAATAAGATAACCAGCTTCTTATTATTCTACTTATAATATTTATTTTATTCTTAAGATCTGATCTGGCCCAAAAGCCAACAGCCGCAGGTTCTTATGGTGAACACTCACTGGTTCTTAATGTTAAAGTAAACCTTAAGTTAAAGTGTGCTCGGTGTGGGGCTCGAACCCACGACCGCCGTAACACTAGCACGGAGCTCTAACCAACTGAGATAACCGGGCGACTGGTTTTAGCCCACACACACTACACTCCTCCTCTAGTCCAAATAATTGTACGTTGACGGATTTTTTTTAGATTTTTGATATGGCAAATCCTTCACGTACAAATTGTTTAGTATCAAAAGTCGGTAGTTGTTCCGATCAGGATTCCGGGTTAAAGCATATAGCGTCTATAAAATATCATATAAACAAGAAATATTACCAGATAATGTTATTTTATATTAGTTCCGTACACAAAAAATAAATATCCAACTTCTAATTATGAGTTTGACGGCTTTTCTTCATTTCATTCTGTCAAAACATAACGATATATACATGAAGAGCACCTGCAAGGCTTCAGGGCACAGTTTTAAATTGCTCGGAACATTTTGGCCATGGCCGAGTTGTTACGATTGTATAAAGAGGTCTATCTCGAAGCTTTGTCGGAGGAGGCCGAGTTATTACGATTGTATGGAGTTGTTCCCCTTCGCATAATTGTTGTTTGTGTCAGTCAACTTTCGTTTTATTGGTAAGGTAAACAACTTGTTTTTATGCATTAAATGCTTGTTTAGTGCAAAATAACATTTCACTTACATGGTAAAATATGAATATTACTCTTTATGATCAATTTCAACAATAAAATACTTCACTTAAAACAATTTCAATATTTTTAAAACACCCCCGTTTTTTGCACATTCCCGTTTAGACGTTAGGGATTGGAAGAATCCCGTATAACACGTCTATTATTTTAGACTAACTCCTCCTCCAATTAACCTTTAAGGCCGCTGGAAGCACTCCTGCCGTTTACCATTGCCACCAGTAAAATAAACCTTGGAGGAAAAGTGCGCCCGGTGTGGGGCTCAAACCCACGAATGGGAAACACTAGAACCAAGCTCTTACCAACTGAGATAACTGGGTGGCTGGTTCTAGCCCACACACACTACAATGTGTGAAGAAATGCTAGATTAAATGATAATGCACCAGTCATTTGTAACCACAGCCCCCTAGGTCTGGGGAATAGCCAGGATTTTGACTTTTGGTGCAGCAAAACCGGGAAAAATCCCCATCCTGCGGGGACAAACTGCTGCCCCCGCACACCAGGGACCCTAGGTAAGGCCCATTCCCTGCTATTTTTGATGCAAAGACAAAACCACTGCATTCACCCGGCACTGAGAGGCCACCTGGCAGGTAAAAACACGGCCCATTTCCTCGGCTATGCCCGGTATAACCCCGGACCTTGGTGGTTACAATTGACTGGTGCATAAAACATTAGCTAAAATTTAAAAAAGAGATCTATTGTTAATATTTATTTAAAATGTGAAAGCAAATGCTCTATTTTTTGAAAAGCCTTTGTAACACTATTTAAAGCTAATATTATGATTCGATAATTGATTTTCAGTGTCAGTGTCAAGGCAGTGATGCTTTTATATTTTCAGATGAAATCTTCGATTGATTTATGTGGGGCTTGACCTGGACACGTGTCCAGATGACATATAGGTACCTCTGGAAAAATCGCTGGGAAGTTGCCCTCTTGGTAGTGACAGTAATTTTCCTCTATATTTGGATAGATGGTTTCGGAGCAAACAGATACCCGTACGATGATGCATATTTTAAACCATGTTCTTACCCCTGTTATGGGCAGTCTTGTATCGGGTGTCGGGACGTGCAACGACTAGTGACTGTTAAAGATGTCAATATTATTGACCACTTGAAGTTGAGGAAGGCATTGAGAAGTTCTCTTTCAAAAGCAGGCAATGTGTCCGATAGTGCTCAAATCTGTAAAAGGCCAAACTTTGATTTGAATCATGACAGTGTTAAATATGCTTTCTTTAAAATGGAGAAACTAAATTGCTCCAAAGAGGAATTGTTTTATTTGGAAAATGATGTTTTCAAATTTAAAAAGTTTAAAATAGAGGAGTCTAGTTTGAAAAAGTGTGTATATTATGGCATAGAAAGAGCTAATGATAATTTTGCAAGTTACTCTGAACCATTGACGAAAAAAATCGCCCCATATGATACAATCTTGGACTATGACTTCGTCAGAATTAAATGCTACCTTGTTAAACAAGAGGAAAAAGAGATAAAAGAAATTGAAAATGTTGTAGAGGATCAGGAAATAAGAAATGATGCTAATAATGATTTAAATGTTGATAAAAGAACAAACTCTAGTCATCTTGAATACATACATGTAGATGATGCTGCAGGTAATAATTTCAAGTTAGAAGACGAAGGTGTTGATGATAACGACGTAATTGAAGAGAGTAACTATAGTTATGATGTACCACCATTCTATCATTATGAGGGCTTCGGTGAATTTGAAGAAGCGGATTTCGATCATTTGTTTGCTCGTGTTGTGCCAAAGGCAGAAGTTTTTTCGAGGATAAAAAAACTGTCTCCAAAAACAGACTTCCAAACTCGGCCTAATGTTCTTATGTTTGGTTTGGATTCAATGTCCCATCTCTCATGGCAAAGAAAGCTTCCCAAAACATACAGGTATTCAACTACTTTATGCTACTGAGATTTATTACTTTAAATACCAGTACATATAAAATTGCCCCAAGGTAGTAAATCTCTTTTCAAACAGAAACCTTATGATAAAAATGTATTTCTAAGATCAAAGCATTATAGCTTAAAAAAAGAGCAATGGGAATGTCCATAATCCTTTTTCACATCATTGAAATAATTAAATTTATCCTCAGATTATCTTTAGGCTAGTGAGAGCATTTAAATTATTTGATCGGTTAATAGTAATTCTTTGATAAAAATTGACTATCAATTGTCATTTCTGCTAGAAGCTTTAAAGCTGCACTCCCACAGATTGAACATTTTGACAACTTTTTTTTCTTGTCTTGGAACGAGCCAATTTTTGCAAAAATCCATGGAAACCAGTGATATAAGACTGCTGACAAAAAATTAGAGCGCAGATTTTTATATTTAAGTTAAAAAATGCATGTTTTATGCAATTTTCTTAAACCGTTAGTATCGATTTAAGCCATAAAACATTAATTTAGAAAAGAAATATGCAAATCTGCACTCTGATATATTGTCACCAATCTTTTATCATTGGGTTGCAGATATTGACACAAAAATTTGCTCTTTCCAAGACAAGAAATAAAAAAAGTTGTGAAAACGGTAAATCTGTGAGAGTGCAGCTTTAACAAAATCAAAAAATTGACCAGTTTTGTCAAGCCCACTTGTCCAGCCTGATGACCACCATCAAACCTCACATGCCCCTAGACTGAGAATCAAACCAAGATCATCTCGATGAAAAGCCAGTGCGCTAACCAGACAACCTTTGGAAGGACTAAATCTTTTTCTCTTTTTTTGAGATTTCTCACTTTGACAAAATGCATCAGTATGTGTTTCTTGTTGTTTGATCAATAGATTTATGAATTATTTTTATTTTATTTTATTTCAGGTATCTGAAGGATGTTCTAGGCTCGGTTGTTCTCGATGGTTACAATATCGTTGGCGATGCCACTACAGCTGCTCTTATCCCCATGTTAACTGGTACGTGTAGTAAATAATTATTATATACACTCAGTTTTAGGAGACATTGTAAGTAAAATTATGCAAAGGACCAGGGACAAGATCAGTGTGATGTTGTAAGAATTATTTATCACATTATGTAAAATTCAAAATCATAGGGTTAGTTTATTAATTTTGAAGAATAATACAATGAAAATTACAGGGGCATTAGCCCACTCGAAAAAAAATAATCCCCTGTTTCGAGGCACAAAGCAAAGCCCAAACGACAATGCAAACCCAAACCCTGCCAATATTTTACTAGTGATGAGCTTGCATGCTTACAATGTCACTGAAATAGAAGAGCCTCTAACATTTATTATCATTTAATTTCAAGAAATTTAATTTTAATTTTCTGATATTTTTCTCCAATTTCTCAGGAAAGTCGGAAGATGAGCTACCTGAAGTTAGGAAGAACACGTTTGACAGCTTGTTCGTTGATGCGTACCCATTGGCCTGGAAGGACTTCAGAGAGCGGGGTTATGTGACACTGTTTGCAGAGGATGAGCCAACGATTGGAGTGTTTAACCTGCGCCTAAATGGGTTTCAGGTATGTGCATTTTTTGGATGTGGTTTGCTTGCACAATTATCTGATTTTATTCATATTTGGCTATTGTTGTTGACACTGACACAGTCTTTGAATCGCCACTCCCAAAATATTTTTGCTGCACTACAGTTTCGTTAAAGAAATTGTAGCAAGCCTTGTTTATATTGTAAACTTAAAATTCTTTAGATAATAAAACATATGTAAATGTTTTTTATTCATAAAATAAATAGCTTGGAAAATTGCATGTGTATACCTAAATGGTTAAAGGTATTTAACAATATGAAGTATGTTACTTAAGACCCGGACCAACTCACAGACCACTAGTTTTGTTCTGAAACATTGTGAGAAATAAGCTTTTCATTGAAATTTATATTCTTCAATTTACAGGATCAGCCTACCGACCATTACATGCGTTGTTTCTGGCAAGCCTTGTGGGATACACAGATGCGTAAAGACAGTCCGAGATACTGTACTGGGAATGTACCAAACCATATATACCTACTCAACTATACAAAGGACTACTTTCGCAAATATGAGAATGTTTCAAAGTTTGCCTTTGTGTTCGGGAGCGAGCTTACCCACTGGGATAATAACCCCGGAGAATATATGGACTCAGATATTGTTGACATGCTGGAATTCTTCAGAAGAAAGGGATATTTGGATAACACTATTGTGTTAGCTTTTGCAGACCATGGGGCCAGGTACAGCAGGGTTCGAAAAACTGTGCAGGGTAAAATGGAAGAAAGACTTCCCTTCATGTCAATAGCTGTGCCGAAATGGTTCCGTGAAAAATACAAGACATTGTATAACAATCTACTCAGAAACGCTGACAAGCTTGCTACTCCATTTGATATTCACGAAACGTTAATGCATATTCTTCAGTTAGAATCATATAAATCCTCAAAAACGAGTTTAAAAAACATTCCACGTGCAATAAGTTTATTTGACAAAATCCCAGCAACAAGGACGTGTGAAGCAGCTCATATACAGATGCATTGGTGCACGTGTTTGAAGCAACTAGACTTGGATGTTTCAGATAAACATGTTCAGAAGTCAGTAAATGCTCTAGTTAGATTTCTCAACAATCAAACCAAACATGTACGCACCATATGTGAGCCACTGCAGTTTCAGGCCCTCCATCATGCCTTCCTTCTCATACCAAATGAAAAGGTTAAGTATAATGGTTAATTTCAGTGCCACTTACTTGGTTTAAAATGCATGTAAGTGTTTGCTAGGAAAGCCCAGTATTATTAATCCGTCAATCAGGCTGTTTACATCAAACTCAATCCGTCTAATGCCGCCAACTTAAAAAGTGCACGCTTGTTTTAGCTAAAAGTATTATTACTTGTCCAGAAGAGAACTGTTTCCGGTACTAGCGTTTAAGCATTGACAATTACTTGTTTTAACATTTCTTGAATAAAAAATATTTTTTTCCACATATTGAGATTAATAGTAACAAATTTTTTGAAATTGATATGGGCAGACCCTCTTCCATATTGTATGTATTGGAGTCCCCAATAACATTAAAATACATATCTGTCTATCTAGCATCAATTACAATGAAACCATGAAAGCCATTGTGTGTTTCCAGGTGTTGATGTTCCAGAAGTCATTGGATGAGGACAACCGGGTTGCCAACTTCTCTTCCCAGGTTAACATTGACCACGCTCATTTCCAGGTTACCATAGAAACAAGTCCCAATAGAGGCCTATTTGAGACAACAGTGCAGGTAAGTGGTCTTGTGATTATGAAGATTATATTATTAGTAGAGATTTTGCCAGGTTTTAAAAAAGGCTGTGTACACAGCTGCAGAAAAGGTGCAGGGTGTTTTAATTGGGCACATTGTATTGGGCAATTGTAAACTTTAAAGATGAAAGATTATGAAAGTGATAGAAAATGTTTTATTGAAATTGTGTTTATTTGGAGCTGGGAGTAGAATTTGTTATTGTCCCAGCTTGGTGTAATATTAGGTTCCAACTGTTAAATGTTATATTTGTACGCATTTATTATCTTATATGAATTTACAACCAAAACCATATAAATATTTGACATTTTTAATCTTTAATTCTATGAAGGCAGAAGGGTGCCCATGCTGATCTCCATGATGGTAGAAGGAGTGCTAACAAAAAAGGAAGGGGTGCAGCACATTCCATAACTCTAGAGCTTTAACCCTATTATTACATGTAGCTTAATGGTTCCATGACCATAACATTAATTTGTGTCTGTGTTGCTGGTTGTTGATTCATGTGGGTTCAGATTATTTGTTTTGTCAAATGATATTATGTCTGTTTAACAGAGTAATGCTTTTAGCCGAGTCAGTACATTAATCAGTCATCAAATCCATCATTAAGATGTTTGATTAACAAATCTATGCAATGATTTAAGCTATAAACTACTTATAAAGCATCAATACCATAAATCACTTTGTGTATTCTCCCACAATCAATCCAATCCCCCCAAACAAAATAATACCTGCATCTTACTTATAGAATTACGCTTTTGACAATTTTTTAGAAGTCCATTTCTGGCCAAAATTGCTTAAATAGAGAAATAAATTATTGCTGATTGAAAATGTAATCTGCAGTGACATATTTGTTTTCCAGGTAAACATGACAGCTGGAACTTACACTGTGATTGAGTCTGAGATTAGTCGTTTGGACAGATACGGCTCCCAACCAGCTTGTGTTCAGGAGAAATACCCTGACTTGCGAAAGTACTGCTACTGCAAAAACTATAAAAATGCAACAGTAGATCGAGCTTAACTCTGGTTCCCAGTACTACCAGAATGCAACAGTGATTGGACCTTTAACTGGTTCCCAAACCGACCACAGTGCAACAGTGGGCAGTAGTTAAAATAAACTGATTCCGGAAAGTACCGAAATGCTGCATTGGGAGTGGCTTACGCTGGTTCCCTGTTTAGGTCAAGGTCGATCATAAAGAAAACCATAATAAAACAGTGCAATAACTTTATGCTGGCTCCCTGATAATACCTCACTTAACAATTCATGTGTTTTTCAATTAGAATAAAAATAGATTAAGTAATGAAATGTTGATTTTATTATTTTAATTAATACTGTGAGGAATTGATTATTCATGTACATGTTTGTAGGGTATCTTTATGTACAGCATTATACATGCTTTAGCAGGAAGTTTACATGTATTAGAGGTGGCATTTAAAGAATCTCAATTTGTACTCTTCACATAATTTCCAAGTGCCCCAAATATTGTATAACTGCTGTATGTACATATTTTTATGTAGATGTTTAAATTAACATACTTGAGTATTAATTTTAATTTTCTGGTTTCTTTATAATTGACAAAATATTGAGTTTCAATATAAAAGATTGTTGTTAAATATTTGTACGGTGATTTTTTTTTTTTTGGTAAACTATTAATCTAAAATCCCAACAGGTTAAGAACATGTTCATCTTTTTTAAGGGATTCATTTATTTATTTATTTTATTGTATTATTAAACTAGTTAACATCTTACCCTAAATAAACAAGATCAGCATCATTTTTCTTTAAAAAAAAAATTGTATTGAATTCTCAATTTATTTAGATTTAACATTTTTGTACCAACTTATTTAAATTTAAATACTGGTAATACCTTTTGGGGTAATATGTATGATACCAGGCTACTAGCAGAATATAATTATGTTGTGTTTATTTTGTTCATCTTTTTTGCAGATGAAACCTTTTTCATTGGGGCCAATATGTTGTAGATGATTATAGAAGTATTATATTTATACATACATTCCATGTATTTTATTTATGTGTACATTTTGTACATTATTTTATATAGTGTTGGTCATAATGCATGTTTCGGGTATTTTTCCTACGTAGATTATGAATATTTTATAAATGTACATTTGTGACTATGCAAATGCATTGTTGTTATTGGCGTTATGTACATGTACATGTCCTTTTTAAGGAAGTGGGTATATGTACACATGTTAATAGGAGGGTTCAAACTATTTTATGAGCTTTACTTCAACTAATAGTGTATAAACTATTCTGTTACATTGACTTCAACTTGAAGGGGTTTAAACTATTGTATTACAATACATGACTTCAACTAGAAGCATACATGTTTATACTATTTTATTACATTGATTTCAACTTGAATTTGTTTTAACTGTTTTATTACATTGACTTCAATTAGAAGAGTATAAACTATTTTGATACTTTGACCTCAACTAGAAGGATATAAACTGCTTTAATCTCCCATCCGCGAAAGGGATATAGTTATGGTAGGTGTGCATGTGTGTGGGCAGTGGAAGGAGGTTGGGGGCTATCCGGTCCGGAGCATAATTTGAAAAGTCTCTTAAATTTTTTACTTCAAACTTCATATACAGATAGATCTCATTGAGTAGAAATGCAGTGCACAGAAACCATAACTCTGGCAGCAGTATGATTTTAGTTATTGCCTGTTGTTCATTTTTAATCCCCCTCCATGGAGTCTGTCTGTCTGTCGGTCTGTCCGTAACATTTTGTGTCCAGGCTATAACTTACCTTTGAATTGATGGATTACCATATTACTTAGTACAAATGTTGTTCTCATTAAGACGATGCGCAGTGACATTGACCCGGGGCCATACCTCAAAGGTCAACGTCACACGAGACATTTAAAGGTCAGAGTACACATGCTTGTGTCCACTCTATAACTTACTTATGCATTGATGGATTACCATACTAGTATTACATGGTACAACTGTTGTCCTCATTGAGACAATGTGCAGTGACCTTGACCCGGGTCATACCTCAAAGGTCAAGGTCATACGAGACATTTAAAGGTCAGAGTACATATGCTCGTGCCAGCGCTAAAACTTACTTATGCATTGATGGATTACCATATTACTTAGTATACATGTTGTCCTCATTGAGATGATGTGCAGTGACCTTGACACGGGTCCACACCGCAATGGTCAAGGTCACATGACATTTAAAGGTCATAGTACACATGCTGGTGTCTGCGCTCTAACTTACTTATGCATTGGTGGATTACCATATTACTTTGTACACATGTTGACCTCATTGAGATGATGTGCAGAGACCTTGACACGGGTCTATACCGCAATGGTCAAGGTCACATCTGACATTTAAAGGTCATAGTACACATGCTAGTGTCTGCGCTCTAACTTACTTAATGCATTGATGGATTACCATATTACATGGTACAAATGTTGTCTTCATTGAGACAATGTGCAGTGACCTTGACACGGGTCCATACCTCAAAGGTCAAGGTCATACGAGACATTTAAAGGTCAGAGTACATATGCTCGTGCCAGCGCTAAAACTTACTTATGCATTGATGGATTACCATATTACTTAGTACCAATGTTGTCCTCATTGAGATGATGTGCAGTGACCTTGACACGGGTCCACACCGCAATGGTCAAGGTCACATCTGACATTTAAAGGTCATAGTACACATGCTGGTGTCTGCGCTCTAACTTACTTATGCATTGGTGGATTTCCACATTACTTGGTACAAATGTTGACCTCATATAAGACGATGTGCAGTGACCTTGACACGGGTCCATACCGCAATGGTCAAGGTCACATCTGACATTTAAAGGTCATAGTACACATGCTGGTGTCTGCGCTCTAACTTACTTAATGCATTGATGGATTACCATATTACATGGTACAAATGTTGTCTTCATTGAGACAATGTGCAGTGACCTTGACACGGGTCCATACCTCAAAGGTCAAGGTCATACGAGACATTTAAAGGTCAGAGTACATATGCTCGTGCCAGCGCTAAAACTTACTTATGTATTGATGGATTACCATATTACTTAGTACAAATGTTGTCCTCATTGAGATGATGTGCAGTGACCTTGACACGGGTCCACACCTCAATGGTCAAGGTCACATCTGACATTTAAAGGTCATAGTACACATGCTGGTGTCTGCGCTCTAACTTACTTATGCATTGGTGGATTTCCACATTACTTGGTACAAATGTTGACCTCATATAAGACGATGTGCAGTGACCTTGACACGGGTCCACACCGCAATGGTCAAGGTCACATCTGACATTTAAAGGTCATAGTACACATGCTGGTGTCTGCGCTCTAACTTACTTATGCATTGATGGATTACCATATTACTTAATACAAATGTTGTCCTCATTGAGATGATGTGCAGTGACCTTGACACGGGTCCACACCGCAATGGTCAAGGTCACATCTGACATTTAAAGGTCATAGTACACATGCTGGTGTCTGCGCTCTAACTTACTTATGCATTGATGGATTACCATATTACTTAATACAAATGTTGTCCTCATTGAGATGATGTGCAGTGACCTTGACACGGGTCCATACCGCAATGGTCAAGGTCACATATGACATTTAAAGGTTCTACATTACACACAATATGAATAACTTTAACAAATATATTTTTATAATATGTTCATATATCCAAGAATATTTAGGTAGCCGTTCAAACACCTTGTATTTTGCCAATCTCCCCACTCTTGACCAGTGGTTGTGTACAATTTTGGTCAGTTTCAACGTACCAGTCAGGTTGCGAGAAAAACAAAACATACTAAAAAGCAACGGTGGGGGATAAAGCCATCCTTTGGACTGCCTTGTCATACTTATTTTATTGTCCTGAGCATAACTTGAAGTTTTTGAGGTAATGGTTTCAAACTTCATACACAGATAAATGTCGTTGAGTAGAAGGTAGTGCAAAGATACCATAACTATGAGAAACCATAACTATGGCTTCAGTATATTTTAAGTTAATGCCCTTTTTTAAATTAAATTGTTATCTTTTATCGTAAGTCAAAGTTGACACTGTTCTTAATTCAGCTGGGAAAATGGCAGTCTGTGACTGCATTGTATACTTGACTTTAACTTATTTCGTTCTTAGTTTTATTCTTGTCCATCTTTCACCATACACATTATTCTGCTATTCAAACATTTTGTAGCACAGTCACTCTGCCTATAGCTGATATCAAATTCATGTTAACAACAATATTGAGCTTATTTTTATGAGATACTTCTTTTTAAGCATAATATGCTATACTAGTATTTGTGTTGAAAGTTTTATTTTTATCATGATTGTTCATCAGTTAATGAAACATTCCAGAAGATTTTATGTTGACTATGTTAATGTTGATATTCATGTATCCTTACGTTTTGTTTATTTCACCATTGGTAAAGTTATGACATGATGCTTATAGACGCCCTTAAACCTTTGATTTGTCGCTTCAAGTAAAATAAGGTTTGCAGTAAAATAATGTAAAAAGGGTGGCGTTGGTTGTTTTCACTTGCACGCTCCCTCCTTCAGAAAACATGCGATAAATTTTATGGCTCTTGTCATAAAACCTTCATTCACTCCCTTCTGCTTTTTCTCAATTTCTTAATTTATTTAGTATGAGCAAGGTCAAGCGGCTCCCTAATTTTCTTTATTGGCTCTGGAATTGTCTTAACTGTATTTTTTAGAAACAAAACTGCCGGCGATTATTTGGTAATTATATGGTGTTTTACGTTAATGCAGTAAAAATTTCTAGTCTGTATTCCAATGGAATTTTATCCCCCTCCCCCTTCATTCCTTGTCTAAAAGTTGTTTCCTTATTGCTTTAAAGTTTTTGTACCGCCCGTTCGGCTGCCCTATTTAAACTGGGCTGGTAGGCAGGAGTCAGAGTATGTTTAATACCATTGCTAACTATGAAGTCTTCTACATATATTTAACTTGGTATATAGTCACCGACTAGTTCCTCTTGTAAACACTATTGCTGAATAGTGCAAGCAATTTCTCAATGTTTTCTTTTCAATAGTGGTTTCATTCGGCATGACACTGTCACCGATCCATTTGGATTAGAAATATATAACCACCATGATGTTGTATTGCCTGAATTAAGCAAAGTCGATGTGCACTCTCTGTCATTGCCTTGTAGCCCACGTCCATGGATGAATCGTTGTTTTGTGTGATGAAATGTGAACTGACATATCTAGCACACACCCGGACCATTTATTCCATGACTCTATGATTTCCCACCAAACATAGCTTCGAGCCACAGCCTTTATTTCACATGTATACAATGTAACCATACCCTGATGTTGACCATGCAACTTTTCTAAAATTTTTGCCTGACGTATCTCATATAACACGTAATCGTCATATAAAGGCTCCATTGCCCGTTGAAATTTATTTTTCCCTTTGAAATACAGTTTTATGTTCATTTTCAGCCACATTATTTGCCCAACCATGCATTGTTTACTCGTACACTTTGCTCAAAAATGGGATTTTGCTCAATATAAGACACTGTTCCCTTTTCTTCAATGTAACACTTGTCCGTATTAGGTACCGGTGGACGCGACAGAAAGTCGCAATTTCCATGATCGCCAGATTTCCAGTACACAGTGTTATACTCGTACGCGGGAAGCTAACTGCCTAACGATGCAATCACGCTGCTGCCATAGTTGGAATACCTTTCCTCGAACCCAAAACAGTTGGAAAATATTGTGACCGGCGATCAACATAAATTCAGTACAGGTTATGGTGTTTTTTACACCATATTCTAGAGATAGTGATTCTCTTTAAATCTTACTTTAAATCGTGTTGTCTTACTGTCCGTTGGTGTCCTAGATGCAAAACCATTGGCACCTCTTGCCCATCGTCCTTAATAACATTGCCTTACGATGAAGAATCGCAGGCGGCACCGACAATTGCATGTCAGTGAACCAATAAGCCACTGTTCACTACAAGGTCCTTGCGTACATTGAGCTTCCGAACGCGCACATTGTCTCCCTCCTTTAAGCGAATATGAGGTATGTGCAAGAGTGATGCAAGCTTTTGCAATGACCGGTAGCATCCAATTAAGCCCAAGTATGATTTTATTTGATCGACATTTTCTAGTTTAAAGCAGTTTTTGATGATATCGATTTTGTCTTGTGAGTCTGTAAACCAAATTTTTGCAATGTTCACAACCTCGTCCCTAGGTTCAGCTTGATGCTATGCTCATACTATGTTTTGAAATTCTCTTAAACTGGTCAAATAACATTGATCATTCGGCCCTATAATCAACATTTCAACACTATTACACACCACATTGGAATTTCCAATATTTCAAAATCTGTGGGCTGTTACTTTCTTCGTAAAACAATCTGCGTTAGCGATTATGTCCCTTTGATGTGTTTGCAGTACTAATTATTGTTTACCTCAAACTGTGAATATGCCGGTGATAGATCCAATTTTGTGAAAATTCGCCTTCTAGCTAGTGTCGCAAATAAATCCTCTGTAATAGGGATTGGATAGTTTCCCTCGCTTATTTTGCGACTTACTGCAACTGTGTTGTCTCTTTTAATACCTTGAACCAGCACTTGTGACGTTGCCCAAACGCTGTGTTTTACCTTGTTATCAATCTCATTTTTGTATGCGCTCTAGTTCTCGTTCAACCGTTTCTTGAATCGTCTTACTTATTATTCTGTTATACGCCATGAAACCTTTAACTGGTAGATTTCGTGAGCTTAAATTATTCCAGAGGTGTTGAAATTCCATTGTGCTCTATTGAAATTGAAAAATGTCTCTCCATTTGAGCGGGGTTTTCTCCAGCCAGTTTCTCCCGCAAATGCTTGTAGCTTTCCTTAGACCACTGATAGCGACACGTTATATTTCTGGCTTTCAAATTCGACCGGGACTTCCCATTGCCCGAGCAGCTCGATCCTATTCTCAAAATATGACTTCAATTTTACATGTGTAGTCCTCAATGAATACTTGCCCAGAACTGGTTTGTATATATCCTGAGGAACTATTGACTCAGATCTTCCTGTATCGAGTTCCATATCGACTTGGGTACCTCCCACAATCAGCGTCTCAATGATTTTCCTTGTCGACGGACCCGAAGACGACGACTAATATATACCATTTAAGTCACTTTAATTTAATGAGTTCCCTCCCCGAGGTAACGTTTTTGTCGAACTCTTATCGACGCCCACTGTTTTGCTATGTGTGTCGTTCGATTATTCTAAATATACTTTGACCCCTTGAACCGGCATCTTTTCAGGACCATAGTCATGGCCACAACTGAAGCAACATGTCTACTGTTGATCCAGTTTGCTGCCTTGTTGTTTTGTTGATTTACCTCTGTATAAACATTTGCAAGGACTTAAGTATGGTTATCATTTAATATATTTTTCCACTAAATTTGGCCTAAGTCTTGGGGTAAAGAAAAATTGCATCCGTGGCTATTTCATGTCATATTAACGCAACAATTTGGAACAATGGATTTGCCCTTCGGGATATTTCGTTTTTGGCAGGGTTTTACAGTCAATCGATGAAAAAAAATGAAATAAAGGAAGGATATTTTTTATGAAAATAGCTCTAACATATCAAACTTTTTCTAAAACTTCTCGATAAAGTTCCTACAAAGGACTGAAATATTTGAAATTAATAGGTTTATGTATGCCTTCCGGGTGTTCCCCTCAAAGCCATCTCTATTGCAGTGGCAATTTGGCAACCTAGTCAATTGTCAATTTGTCCTCTGACAACACGTTTTTTTCTAAATCAGCTCTGAGTGTTATCAAAAGACAATTTTATTATGCAATGCACCATTTAAAAAGTCATTAAAACCCACAATCCTTGCCAATTTCTTCAGCCCAGCACCACTAGATCACTTTGATTACGCTTATTGAACCGGTCCGAAATAACCAACGGTTTGGACATGTAGTGATCCGTGGGCACCTTTAATAACTGATTGATCAAACGACTCGTCCTTTCGTGACGACCCGTTTAAGACCCGATATGGTAATATTTTATCCGTGTAATTCATCTACTAGTCTAGATTTGTTTTGTTTTCTAGCAATATTTCAAATATAATTAAATAAAAGTGTTCGCCAAAATCAGACTCAGTATGCATTGAGGCTCGAAAACATCTGATGATTCATTGGACCAAATGATAAGTGTGTCACGTCAGAATCTTCTGATATTACATTCACTTTTGGCTGTCTTAACAAATATCGTCCCTTTCAGAATCACTGATACTGTACAAGTGCAAACTGAAACCAAAATCAGTCTTGCTCAAACACTTCTACTACTACGAAAACACAGACATACGCGCGCTATATCCCCAAATTTTGATATTTGAAACATATCATTTACAATGAATACTTTATTTTTAGCTCACCTGAGCACAAGATTCTCAAGGTGAGCTATTGTGATCGTTCTATGTCCGGCGTCTGTCGTCCGTCGTTCGGCGTCAATAATTGGTTAAAATTATCTTCTCCTTTTCATAGGAATAATCCTTGGTTGATGCGTTTTCAAAATAGTTCAAAGAAATGAATTCCATGCAGAACTCTGGTTGCCATGGCAACCTAAAGGAAAATTTCAACAATTGGTTTTAATTATCATCTTTTCCTAAACCGCTTGGACAATTTTAATGAAACTTCATAGGAATAATCCTTGGTTTGTGTTTTTCAAAATTATTCAAAGAAATGAATTCCATGCAAAACTCTGGTTGCCATGGCAACCTAAAGGAAAAGTGTCAACAATTGGTTATAATCATCATCTTCTCCTAAACCGCTAGCCTAAGGACAATTTTAATGAAACTTCATTCGAGTGCTCCTTGCCAGGACGAAATAAAAATGGGATGTGTGACGTTGGAGGGTAACGATGATGTAGCGAATTATCGAGGTATAACTTTGTTGAGTAACTTTGCCAAAGTATTAACTGGCGTCCTAAATCAGAGGATAACTGCCTGGTGTGAGGAACATAATACCATATCTGATGCGCAGTTTGGGTTAGGAAAGGAAGACCCACTGTTGAGGTTGTTATTATACTACTATTCAAATTCGTGTTGTTGTTTTATTGATTTGAAACGCTGTTTTGGCCCGATAAAAGAAATTTGTTATCGCATAAGGCAAATGAAAATCAATTATCCGTAAATGTTTTCATTGTATGTCGAGATCCAAGGCCTATATTTACAAAATTGGATAAACTCTGTCTTAGACACTAATGATTTAAGTCTCGGATTGTCATTGTTCGAAGATGATATGTGTATACTAGGCACGTCACCACAAGATCTACTTTGTTAGATAGACGTTAAGACTATTGTACAAACTAAGGCTTGGAAGTAAACGTTGCTAAAACAAAATAATAGTATTTAGAAAACTATTTAGTTCAATAAGAAATGAGTCATGGTAAGACGTATAGAAACACATTAAAAGAATTAAGTTGTATCGACAACCTAATTTGAAAGGCTATGACTGTTGAAAACCAAACTGGTTTGATAACGTTAAGCAACTGCTAGCTATGTATGGAATTTCAAGATTATATGAAAATGTTGCCCATGTAGATGCTGATGTTTTATTACTTTGTTTAAACATAGAGTTACTGATGATATTTGCAAAAATGGCATAAATAAATAAATGACAATGGTGTATTGACTTTAGATGTACAAGTCAAAAGTTCACATGATATTAAACAGTATTTAGAAATTTAGAAAAAAAATACTTCAAGACGCCTTAGAGTTGCCCTTACAAAACTTAGAGTGTGCTCATAGTCTATGAGTCCTAGAAGGAAGGTATAACCAAAATAGAATAGAAATACATTTGCGTGTATGCCAGATTTGTAATGCAGATGTTATTTAATGTTATTTATATTATTTTTTAATTGTCCTTTTTACTAACAAATTGGAGAGAAGTAAATAAAGCGTTACTATAAACTACGATCTAGTATGTTTAAATTTGTACAGTCACTGTCATCAGATAATTCATCTGAGCTGTTTATGCTGAGTAAATATATATATTTATATATATATATAGATATATATATATATATATATATATATATATATATATATATATATATATATATATATATATACGAAGTTTCAAAGGCACATTTATTACATTTAATGCAGTGTTATATCTTATCTAAGTTTCTTACTACTATTTACATTATGCTACTATTGAGTAAAACGCAGAATAAAAGCTAAAATCTTACAATGATATGGGATCACAATTGTTTATTTTCCTATACCAATAGTTTGTTTTAATATATACATCAACACATATAATATATATATATATATATATATATATATATATATATATATATATATATATATATATATATATATATATATATATATATATATATATATTATGTTCATACGTCCTCCTTTCAACACTCGCTACAACCATAACCACAAAGAAAATTGGCCCCATTGTTCGCAAATACTGGACATAAGGTTGAAGGACATTTTCGTGTATAGATCGAAACGAATGTTCCACTATGGTAACACATGACGTATTTCCGACACGAGCCAGGATAGGAGTATGGATATGGCAAATACAGTGTTGTGTTTGTCACTTCGTCACATATTGACTCTGGAAAAACGAATGTAAAAATGCATAAGAAAAAGGCACGTCACGATACAATACAACAAATATAACACAACTATCAAAATATCGTCATTGGTAATTGTTAGGACAACGACTTCAGCACGGTCGGTGGAAAATGATAGACCTCATTGGGAGTTTATAAACCAGTCTGATGTTATGGTAATTTAAAGACATTATTGCACAATATTAGTATGCAACGTAATAATAGGACGGTATGCATTATTAATCAAAGTGTACCACCTGGCAGGAGTGTAACATCGTACACTTGGGAGAATACAATAGGATCGGTAGATGATGAATTCTGGTAGACGCTGCATCGTGCTTTGGAATTATTGTAGGAATTGTCGAATTTAATTCCTTTGTATGTTATGGTGACATTTATTTCACAGTTTTCTGACGTAGTTCCTGTTGTTTCAGCGGTCTTAAGGTTAAGGGCATTAAATTTGGAATCACTGCTCTTTTGGATTTCAATTTGAACGACGCGATTTATATCAGACCCGATGTTTGCAAGACACCACAAATAGTCTACTGTTGTATAAGGAGTTGGGATATTTTCCACAGTCGTCAATGGCATGCTGATGATAAGTTCTTTCGGGTCCGCTGCAGTACAAGAAAAGAAAACTTTTTTTTTTAATTTAATAAGAAAAGTGTACCGGTCCGATAACTTTTTCCGTGTTGCAATGCAATGACGTTCATATGATAGAACAGAACTGGAGCACAGATAGCCCTGAGCTCAATATATGATGTAAAAACTGGATAAACCTGGAGTTAACTCCAAACATTTTAAGATATGCAAAGTTTATTCAATAAAATGAATATAATATATATCATTCTATCATTTAATATTACATTTTGGTCTTACGTCTTGGCGATACAAACCTTGTGCCTCCAAACGTAAGGACGCATACGTTAATGGATCCTTTACAGCTGTGCAGTGGTATTCACTCTCGTCGATGCAACCCATTGACTCAATGGTAAGGATTACAACTTGGTGATCACCTGACATCTCACTTGACACTGCATAACCCACATCACAATGTATCTGGTCCATGCTGCCATCGACCACACAGTTTAAGTTGTCAGAAGATCTAGTGATCTTTACTCCCTGATCTCCTTTTCCATTTAGAAGTTTGCAAATTAGTTCCACTCGAGTACCTATTGTCGCAGACTTGTTTACGTCCGTAAAATACATTTCTAGAGAAAAAAAAAATCAGTCAATGCAACGAACGAATTCGTTCAAGTATACACAGTATGATTCAGTCGTTCATACATTAAGTAACCAATTAAAACAGTTGAACTATTTGCCACGGCGGAAATAAAATATGAACCAAAATTAAACCTATTTCTAGAATATCAAATTGAATAATATCATCAATAAATAACTAAACACGACATTTGTTGTTCGACTCGTAAATCTATATTAAAATGCAATCGTAATTTATATTGTACTTATTTCTGTATTCACTTCCAGAACAAGTTCACACCTAAAGAAGCTATTATGTGTATTGAAGTATATATATGGAATCCAAACCACAAGTTCGCCAGTTCTCTGATAGCTCAATTTTCCTTAAAGGGACTAGAGACAAGATGATAAAATTGCAAAAAAAAGAAATTGTCAAAATGTACATAAAGTTACATTGTTGTGTACAACGCATTGCATTTCTCTATAAGATGAATCACTTTGCTTACAACAAATGCATCTTTCTCAGTTTCTCCGCATTTTTCCAATCCGAATTTTACTGGGGTTGTCATCAACGTAAATCCCAGAAAGTTTGAAATTAGGGTTAGTATGTTTATCAGTGCTCATAAACAGATATGATTTAAACTGGGAAACCATTATGTGCTATTTTATATGGGGAACACAGATGAGACAGCAACATGATTGCTGCGTTTATTAATTTAATCATGTAAAATTATGCATTATCGGCCTCTTATCAGCTCTAATTTACATGTTTAGACTTGTTTTGATGAAATTCTTTATTTGTCGATTTTTGGACCATCTGGTGTCTAGTCCCTTTAATGTAAACTTTGGATTCCTAGTGAACCCATATGATTGTGGTTTCATTTAAAAGGTATTTGCTTATTGATTACCTATATGTGAATTAAATGACCAAAAACACAGTATGCATTAAATTATTACAGATTGGATATTAATTATTTTGCTCTTTCTACAACTGAATCCAAAGGTAAAATTACAGTTATTTGTTAAATTATTCTCGATGCTTATTTTGTTCTTTTTTTGCCCGTACAAAACCCTTCCAAATGATACCAAAACATATGGGATCTCTAGGCATCAATAATTACATATATGTTGTTAGGATTCTTTGCATCTTTCAGAAAACCTTTCCGTACACGTTTGTTTTATACCTGTGTCGCCTAAAATGAGTGTCGATATCGATGACGTAAGATCTTCCTCGATCAAGTTTGTGCTGGTATTTTTCAACGCACATCTCACATCTGTTTCATTCCAAGAATCGGTGAGAAGTACTGAATATTCAGCCTCCACGAAACACACGCACGGGGAAGTTGTACAGTCAGACATATGAGTGGCTTCATATTCTTCGAAAGCTTCACCGTTCTACAGAAATGATTTATGCTTACAATATGTCAACAGAAATGTTTGAAGACAATGCTACGCATGCAAAAAAAAAGATGCCTTGATTTGCATACATGCATGCTTTGAGATGTAGCTGCTTGCCTTGTCTATCCATCTATCTGTATGTCTCTCTCTCTCTCTCTCTCCGTGTGTGTGTGTGTGTGTGTGTGTGTGTGTGTGTGTGTCTCTCTCTCTCTCTCTCTCTCTCTCTCTCTCTCTCGGTCTCTCTGTCTGTTTGTCTGTCCGTCTTTCTGTCTGTTTGTCTGCCTGCGTGCTTGCCTGCCTGCCTGCCTGCCTGCCTGCCTGCCTGCCTGCCTACCTACCTACCTACCTACCTACCTACCTACCTATCAGTCATTCATTCATCCATCCACCCATCCATCGATCCATTTCTCACTTACTCACTCCATCCCCCAACATTGAATTTGTCTATCTTGTACGAAGTCAAAAAACGATTATTTTGTGATTTGAACTTTGCAAATAATGTACATAGTCAATGATTATCAATAAAGCAAAGCATTTTAGTACCTTTCGCCTCTGAAGCACAACCTGCGTTCTCTCTGTTCTACCAAGGCCTCGTCCAAGCATTGCTGTGCACGTCATCTTTAGATTCTGATTTAGCTTTGGCGGTGAGATGACATTCAGTATCGGCATCTCAGCATTAGCTACGATTTAAAGACACATTGTGTACTAACCAAAATGATCATTAAGCATATCAGAGTTCATATATCAGAAGCGACTGACACGATTGTGAACTAGGACCTAGTTTCACAAATTATTTTAAAAATGGCGTAACGGAATACGACTTTGCTTTAAATTGGATGTTATGTATAGTGGCTGGCACTAAGGGAGTCATTAAAATTGCTACCTGCAAAGCAAGCTGACTGCTTACTTGTCTTGGGTGGTAAATTTTGAGAGTTATTTTAATTTTTGGTATTTTAATTTGTGTCAATTATTTTCATTGGCTTAATTATTTTCTTAACCCTGTTTCAAAACAGAAACAGCTCTCCAATGTAAACAAATATCGTCTGCAACAAAAAATGTCTGTCAAAAGGAAAGAAATGACACCTGAGCAGAAGGAAATTATAAACTATTTGGCAATTGATGGACTTTCTCAATGAAAATTTGTTGGTATATACAAGTCGATCTGGTGTGAACTTACTTCTGAAATGATAAAGTGGAAGGAAAAATGTAGAAAATGCACCACGAAGTGAAAGACCTTTGGCAGGGGGAATACAGGGCGACCGTCAGATTGTGTTATAATAACTCTCTTAGCGGAATTGACGGGACTAGTGAATGCAACTTTGCCTAAACAAATATCATCTAGAACTGTTAAACGGCGATTGAGGTTTTATGGATCTACAAGAAGATAGGTTATGAAGGCAGTAACTATCGTTAAGATCAAGCAGAAAAGGCGTGTTTCATGGATGTTAATATAAATCATTGGATCCTGAACAAACAGTGGAAAACGGTGATATTTAGCAATGAAAAACATGTTACACTTGATAGTTAAGAAGGACTCAGTGTTTTGAGAAAAGCAAATGAGTATAGCGCTCAGAGTGCCTAGTTTAACGTGGAGGCAGCTGTGTATCAGCTTTGTTTTGGAGTTGTCTGATTTAGTATTATTTGGGAACTTTGGAAGCTGATGAAGGAAACATATACTCAGAGAAGTGTTTAGACTGCCTAGACAAAAACCTTTGGACTCCTATTGCCAAGAACTTTCTAGAAGGTGAGTATATGTTTTCAAGCGATTAATGCCCCAGTGCACACATTAAGAAGGACGACACATTGCAAAAAATGAGAACAACATTTCCTGTATGTGCCTTCTCAGAACACTGACATCAATATCATCGAAATGTGTATGGTGTGCAATCAAAATCAAACATGAAAAGAAGAAACACATGAGAAAAAACAATACCTCATTGAAGAAATTTCGATAATTAGGTATGATCTCACAGTGCACTATATACACAGCCTGTATGCTTCCGTTCCACGAAGAATTTAACATTTGAAAGTCAGATGAGGCAATATTAATTAGTTGGTCTAGTTTGGGAAAAATAATTGTTCATACAGTTGATTAAAAATTTATTGTTACAAAACAGGGGCTTGGTTTGGCAGTTATTTTCAAGACTTACTTGTGGCCAGCTACGGTATATGTGGTAATTGTCTATTTGGATTCAATGTTTTAAACGCTTCGATTTGTAAGCAAGCAAAGACAAAAAGCTACATTATGTACTTACAAACGACCCACACAAAGAATTCGGTCCTAGTTTCATTGCTCAACTCTATCGAGTATTCGCCCTCGTCTTCACAAGAAGCAGTTCCAAACGTTACGTTAATAGCGTCAGTATTAACACTTAGCCTTATAAACTGACCGAAGTTATGTATTCCTAAAGGTGATGGTATGCTCCTCAGAAGATTCCCGTTCTTAGATATATTCAAAATGTGTATTTGTTCCACATTCACAAGGCTACAATAAACGTCGCCCGGGCGCGTACCGTTGTAGACTGGGACTTGTTCCGGGAAACAGTTTATTTCTGAAAAAACTCACACCATATAACTAAGATATTTTAATCCAATGTACAGGTAACAAGCTTAGTCATAATTTGATTTTTATGTGAATGTAAAATATCACAAATATTGTTTAATCTGAAAATACACTCTGAAAGTGGGTCTAGTGTTTTCGTTGTAACTGGAACATAATAAGAAAGACTTTTGCCATTTGACATTATTAAGTTAACATTATGATTACACATTATCGAATTATCAATTAACTCTATGATCGGTCAAGAGCAAAGGCAATTGTCAAAGTTGAATTGCTTAAATGCTATCGACCAATGTATGTACGTAAACAATGAAACCTACTAATAGAAACATTGAAATTGCTTTTTGAATAATTAAATCATCAATCAAATATCTTAATTAAGTTGACTTGTGTATGCTCACTCTTACCTTCTACCTGGCATACAACAGCGAGCTGGTCACATTGCTTGCATTGTTTATCAGATGCATCCCAACAGTTATTGTCTTGACATGAATGCATTCCGCTAATGCCGTTAGAGTCGCATTGTATATAAAGGTTGCAATGAAATGGGTGGCTGTGGTATCCATCTTCTTTTCCCAAACAAAAAGAACCTGCAATAAATAATCAAAGCGCTTAAAGCGGTGAAAGGCTTTCGGACTGCTACGTTTCGTGAGTAAAGTCATGTTATTGTAAAACAAATTAACATACACATCTAAAGATAGTGTATGCAAGCTCGTGAATTCCTTCGCAAAAAAATTCAGAATTTTATGCTGATACTTAATAGACTCAAAACCATGGAGTATCAGTCTTTTGAAGTACTCATTTAATATTAGGAATACCCAAATAATTGCAAAAGTATGGTGTTATATGCAATTGCATACGAAACCTAATCTGGACCTTTTTTTTCATGAACAATGCTATGTCTTGGATAAAACACTTAGGCATTGTTTAGTAAAATCTTCTCAACACTCAAACACCGAGTCGTTTTAATATATAACCAGGGTATGCCAATTAAATCAAATGTATCCCTCAAAATCCATTGGACATGTTAAAAAAGTTTATGTTTACGGTTTCTTTTTACAATGAGGATCCTTGTGAAAATTCAACTGGATCGAATCACCCACATATTATTTATTCTTTGTATGTATTGACGTATCTTAATATTGCCCTCAGCCTATTTCTCTCGTGGACAAAATGAGTTTTATTTATGATTTATATAAGTGTTTTAGCAAAATGCATATGCAACATGCTCAAGACTCTGGACTGAAGCTTCTGAGAAAAACTGTAAAATCTTTATACACTGTCCGCTACATTCGGCATTACATGACTATCTCACAAATCTTAAAAGGCCAAAAGCCTGTCAATGCTCTAAGCACTTCGTTTCTAACTGTAATAGTGTATAATATGCATTTAGTAATGGTAAAAGGTCGTTAATAAATACTTCCACAAATAAATGGTTTGATGTAACATTCGCATTAACATTTATTTTGTGTAAGTATATACTAACGATCTTAATAAAATTTGCAAGTAATAGCCAAGTCAAGGCTATTTTATACATATAAAACTATATTAAAATATAGATAACAGTCAACAACAAAACTAATTATGGGATAAAAAAGAATATTAGAAATTCATTTTAAACATTTTGGTTTGATTTCTTACGCCAAATGATCTTCAATACGATCCATGTTTTTTCTGGGTTTTACACAGTTTTTCGTGTTTTTTTTCTGGGAAAAAGACTGATTGTGAATCTATTTTTAATCGAAAGTATCCAGACCTTTTGCCGTTGTCAAAATGTAAACACATATATATGCATGTTTTTATTGTGATTCAGTCCCATCACATTTTGAAACTTTTATCATGCTTTCCAATTACGTTTTGTAGCCCGTCGATGTTAAAATAATTACGTTCTCTTTGATTTTAATTGGGTTATTACGCACAAACGCAGCCTTTTCACTCTATATTAACCGCACAACATATTATGAATACTCATAACAGCGCTACTTTTAGCAAGCTACTTATGCAAAACGCAGCTCCATAGCTATTAGAGCAGATTGGTCATGTTAATTTGGTCGTTAACCAGTGTAGTTTTAACAGCTGTCCGGATGATATGTTCGTATGCGCATTAATTCGCCAAATATTATTATATCGAGCTGCCGATGGTAAATTCCGATTTACGGTAAAAAGGTCCGCATGCCTACAGCCTAAAATCATACTAAATCATACATCATTGACACATTTTCATGTTGTGTAATTCACACTCGACACATGTACATACGACAACACAAAACTGACGCATCCACTTAGTTTCAATTGTTTTATCATAAACGAAAAGTAATAGAAATACATTTCATCATTTTCACTGTAAACAGACAAGGTAACTTACTGTTAACGACTTTTATTTCTTCTTCGTTAGAGTACAGCACGTCTAATCCTAGACCGGCCAACGGGGATGTTTTACAACGTAAACGTTTGCCATGAAGCTTACTATTAACGTGAGCAGCTTTAAATGCAAAGGGAATTGTAACCTCATTGTTGCATGTGCTTGTTTGTTGAACAATATTATCTTTTCGTATAAAAGCGACATCGTTGTCTGTGTCGTTGACAGTAAGAAGTGGTAAAAACGTTCCATTTTTTGTCAATTCTATTGTTAAAGCTCCTTCCGGGCCCAGTTCGCCAGAACAATAAAATAATCTGTCTCCCCATGTCCCTTGACCGTCAATAATTTGTCGTGATAACTTCAGTGTTGGTGCAGTTGGTAATTCTAGAATGATCAATATTTTTAATGATTTTTTTTATAAAATGAGTATTATCACAATGACAGTTGTCTCAAGCAGAAAGTCGTATGAACTGGTGGATTCTTTGGTTTGGATTTTATATCCAAATTGTGTATTGATCTTTATCATTTATCCAATCATTACAATTTACCAAACAAATCAATTAAATTTGCAAACTGGCAGAAAGACAACTTAGCCAAGTTGTATACAATAAGCTGCTGTATCATCCATTTTTGTAGCATCCTTGTCTTACTTATTGGCTGCAAAATTTATATTAAATGTCTTATTTTTAGAAATGAAAAACAGATAGATTTAAATAATAACTAGTTAATTTTAATAGAATAATAATGTTTAATGCAAAATAAACGGTAATTGTTAACATAATTAAGAAAACGACTGTTTAAAGTCTCGCCTTTTAATCACTAGGTTATCAAAATGTTGTAGTTGCTACAAAACACAATCGTGTATATAAATCTACATAATACAAAAAAAGGCTAACCAAATGCGCCCAGATTAATCGATGCCGCACTAGTCGCAGTGACTATCGATTTGCAAATGTATCTACCAACATCGGAGCAGGTAATATTTTCAATTATGATATTAACTTTCACACTGGAATCTATATTATCTGCATAAGCCCAAATTTTATCCACGGTACAATTTCCAACACCCGATTGCGATACGACGCATAGTTCAGTATATACGACACTGTTGTTATGATTAAAATAAACGATTGCGCCATTTGCACCTTGTCCGTTTAAAAGAACACATTCCAAATTGATACTGCTTCCAATGGCTGCTGTCACATCTTCCCCGGTGAAGTAAATATCTGTAAAAACAGCTTTTGTAATGATCAAAATGTATAAAAAAAGTTCATTAAGCAGGGAAAATTACGTATTTTGTTTTAACTATGCAAAGTAAAATTTGACAAGTTCTTAAGCATCTAAAACTCCTACCTCTTGGGACTAGGCTCAGGGCTTTTGCTTCAGAGGAAACCATCAATGATCCATCGCTAGCTAGTGAAGCACATCTAAGAACAGTTTTGTTCATTGGCAACGTCGGAAAGATTAAAAACAACAGTGTTTCGTAGCATTCACAGGTTGTTTCAGAACACTCCTTCGACTGGTTTGTAGGTACTACTCCGTAAACAATGAATTCATTCTCGTCCTAGAAATAATGCTAGTTTCAACATTGAAAACCGGGGAAAAAGTCACGAATGCAAAACCATGCATGTATAACGTGTACTTCATAAGACTGTATGTCACGTAAAACAATCATCATTTACATTTACAAATATGTTTATAATATTATTAATATTAGAAAGGAATGTTTATCGAAGTGAAAGCATACCTTCTGTAAAGAAACACATGAACGGGGCTTGTATATTTCTTTGAACTATGAGAGACGCAACTTCAAACAAAAATTAACTTTATACAAATAAGGACCAAATTGCGTATGTATCTAAAATCAGTTCGAATGTATTGCCCCAAGACTTTAAAACAGTGAGTGATTCCCGACAGTGGGATTTTGACGGGCATGACGAGACCACCACCCGTCACTTGGCCGGATTTATTACAACGGATTTTCTTTTCAAGGGACAGACCCGTCGTTCGGGAGGATTTTCACATATTATTCTGCATCACGTTGTTAAAAGGACAACAAAATATGTCTTCTTTTCTAAATCCCAATTGTGCTCGCCGACCCTCCCATCGACGCCCCCTCCCCCCCCCCCCCTAGCTCTCCCAATCAAATTCCCCCGATAAAATATATTGCAATTTATATAAATCCCATATGTGTGCTCCTACCCCTCACTCCACTACTGGTATGACGTACCATTGGTAAGTGCATAGAAAATCAATAACTTTTTTACCGCAGCATGTGATTGCAACTGAAGTCTGGTGGCTGCTCCATGTGGCGTTCGTCCTACATAACCCATGCACTGGACAATCATCTCCTGATTTACGTAAGATGAAACAGGGACAGATATTTCTGGCTGCTTAGGTTGAGCTACAACAAAATATGTATCTGTTTTGTTGGCTTTCTATTGTCTTCAGTGATAATTGAAATTGTACACTCCTCGCGACATTTTTAAATGACAAATTAGTATCTGTTTTGTTGTCTTTCTATTTTGTCTTTAGATATAATTGAAATTGTACACTCCTCGTGACATTTTATATGAGGCATTGGAGTGCTAATGTCTGATACACATGTGTTGTTTTAACGACTTTTATGAAAAAAGAAGGTGGAAAAGCAAACTTGCCCTTAATTAAATATGACCGTACATTCATCCATAGTTTTAACGTATACATTTTTAAATTGATTGTATTCGCATTCTTTTGTATTCTTATTTCTTAACTAAAATTAAAGAATTGCAGATATCTAACCTATTAGCATTTTTTCCTAAAAACACCTAAATCGATAATAAACAAATGCATCAAATTCGGTATACCAGACTTTTTACTTTTACTTGTCACATTTCATAAATTAAGTTTATTAAAACGCCCGCTATGCTTTGAACACCAAACAGTCAGAAAGAAAGGAAGAGGCAAAGAATATTTGCTCGTTTGTATGTCCGTTGATAAATAAGGCTAAAATTTATTTTTTCTTTGACTAGATGGTAGCCATACGATCCAAAAGTAATGCTTCGAACGGGCAATGAAACATAAACTATTGACGTCTCAAACAAGCCCAGCTATTCGATTACAGAGAACGCATTTTGATATTTTCAGTATGTAAAACTGATGAAAAAAGGCAGTTTTAAAAACCATAAGTTATATTATCCTTGTAAAATTTATTTGAGTTTTACACAATTTATTTTCTTTTTTTCTATGAACTCTAAAAGAAATATGCAATTACATATTTGTATGAACCCGATTCGGCACAACTTGAGAAGACTGAATCGAGACGTTCTGTGAGAATGGGTGACGTTTATTACCACGATGTGAGTGCATTTACATATGTCGCTGCAGGACGTTCATCGAAGAAAGGTAAGAAATAGAGGTCAAACCCTATATTTACGCATCAATTTATTGGAAAATTCGTAACAGCATGTGAGCACGCTGATTTCTTTTGATAACTTTATATTATGTATATATATAAAAAAATAAAAAAATATATTATGTTTTCTTTCTTCTTTTTATATATGTTCGTATTGTGTACTTTAGGAAACAAATAAATTAACTTGCAACCCATCAATAAATAAAAACCAGGGTGATGAGTTGGAATTTACGTCTTTATTGTAATTATAATATGTGTATTGTATACCTTTTATTTTTCGTAAATGATTTAAATCAAAACAATGAAACGGTTGCTTTTGCAACGTTTAAATCTTGTGAAATAACAGATATATGCCGTTTGACTTACATAAAACTTTTACAATAATTTCTTCCGACAAACTGTCTATTTTCACAAGATACGAGCCTTCATTTTCACATGAAACGTTTGCAATACCAAATGAAGCCGTCTTTGCCGTTGCATCGACTTGGACGTTTATTTGACCAAGAATTCCGGTAAATGTTGAGTGCCCAACAAGTGTTGAGTTATACAACTTGCCATCCTTTGATATGTTTATCTCGTTAATTGTACCAATGCCTTCAAGTGAACAATCAATATTGATTATATTGTCAAGACTAACTTCAATGGTATTTTCTTCACATGAAAATTCTGAAAAAAATATAGGTGTGTTTATAATTCTTGAATAAGAAAAGGAGGAGCTGTCTCTCGTAAGAGACAAATGCCTCCTTTGGAGGCATCAAACAGTGTGAACCAAATAAGTAAGCGTGAAATCATAAATCCTTGTACAAATCAATGTTACGAAAGTCTATATCATCGTCTACTTGTGATTAAATATGTTGTTCTTGTAAATACTTGTTTCTGAGAGTTCACATATTCGAATTCCTCCAATTAGCAAGATACTCAAAACATATGGTGGTTGATGTGTACCACCTTCTTGTTTTCGTTTATAGCCCTGTCATATAGTTTATTTTCGTATCGTTGTGTTATCTTATTTTTATAACAAAACTAAAAACAGGCAGAAATCTGCCACCATAAGGATGTTTCTATATAACAAGGAACAAGATTCCGAATACATACCGTCAATTGTTTTGCCTGAAAATACAGTTTAACGTATTGGGTTCAATATAATTGTATTTACAAATCACCCTGAAGGTCATGGCCTGTGTTTACAAATTCATTTACAATATAGCGTTTTCAAGTGCTTACAATTAGCATAATTTGCTCGAGTAATTAATGTCATTGAAGACATGCCTCAAAAATATAATTATATGCAATAAAGATTGAATACAATACATTTGTTACCTGATTAATTCAAATGTTTCTAACCTATTAGACATGAGTCGTCAATAGAATTGTGGTATTTTGTTTCTTTGCATGCACACTTCCCGTCCAAACACCGGGCAAAATATGTTTCACACTCATCTCCCGACTTGCAGTTGCTGCCATAAGAAACCACTGAAAGTGTAACAGATTACGTACCATAACATAACGTCTCATTTATATTAGAAGTCATTCAACAAATCACAAAACACTATTAAAATGGTGGTCCTATGTATACACTACTTGTCTATAAAGCGAAACAATACTGTATGCTTGTAATATTCAATAAAAATGAATTCAATAGAATGTACCGCGAACATTTTTTTATTTTCTATAGCATTTCGAATCGAATAGATGTTTAAGTGCCAATTGTGTGTTGTTTATCGATACCGCATCACTCAACTTGCTCTATGTAAGGCATTTAATGGTTCTTTTTACCACACCCTCAAACACTTTTCGAGCGTATTTAAACAAAACATGTTTAAGAAATGTATTTTACATGTTGGAAGTGGGCTGTTGTTGACAGTAACCACAAGAACAGCCTGAACGTGAAATGTTTCTACGTCAATAGTGTATATTCCGAGTTCGACGGTCCCAGTGTTCCCTCCATCAACGCCGACCAGTATCTTTATTTCAGCCGAGGTTGGGGACCCTTTGTTCCCTTCGTGACTAATCACCACAGTGAATTTCACAACAACGCTTCCAGGACTAAATTAATGATCATTCAGTAGTAGAAAATAAAGAAAACATTTTATTAATATATATAATGCATTCAGTTCCGGCGTCAGTTTTGTATTAGGTGCGCCGGGGACGTTTCGATAGAGTAATGTATTAAGAGTTCTGGGGCCGTTTCAAAACATACTAATATTTGTTGAGCTTAGGAGTAAATTGAATTGATCTTAGTTGCATACTAGTATTTTCGTAAACATATTCGTGTAAATCTGGCTTTGGGAGAAATAAAAATGTACACAAATTTGAGAAACAAAACAAGGGATATTTATGACGCAGTTCTAGACTCAAACTGTTTAAGGCTACGAGAATGATCCAATAATGAAACGTGGCCCAGTGGGAGGGGATTGGTCGTTTCAATATAGATTACAGTCGTAAATTAAAATAAATCAGTGCCATAAACTCGTTATTTTGCTACATAATAGTGTATATGGAACATTGAAACGAGCCCCAGGACTTTAAAAATACATGATGAGGCTACAAGATTATGCTACTATTGAATAGTACACTTGGAATTCAATAATTGAAAATACCATACCTGAGAGACCAAACTGTACAACCAATTAAATCTTTGACGAAGTTTTTGTCCTCGTTATTCTCTGTCATTTTGGCAATTATCTGTATCAATTGAAATACTTCTGGCTTTTAATTTATACTACCGTTTTGGTTATAATTCAAAATATCGATGTTGAGGATGTTTTAAAAAAAAGTCCAATACTCCTTCAAATCCACTAGGTTATTTCTTTGTTTCTATATGAATAGTTTATTAGGGGTTTTATAGTATAGAGTATACCGCGAAATATTCAGACAAATAACGACGAACAAACGTCTAATTCCAAAATATTATTTCATAGAAATAGTTATTTCCCTTTATAATTTTTAATTCTTGATTACGTTTTGAGTACATCAACAGTCAGTACCATAACTAACTGTAACAATAAGAGCACATCTTGTCACGATATGACTAGACTAGAAGCTGAAGTATGCATCTGAGATGTTGTCAGGTAGCCCTGATGAAAAGTTGAAAAAGTGAACAACATATCCACTAAGTGGAAACTTACCGTGTACCTTTCTTTAACTCATATTGTTACAAAACTAAAATTACATACCGTGAAGCATGGTCGTTAAACTGAAATTGGTGACAAATATCCCCGCCGTGTGAACATAAATCGAAATCAGCATGCATTACGTTTCGTTTACGTTTATTGTTTAAAAAAACAACTAACATAACTGATTACCTGATCACAGAAGGAATGTGTGAAGTTGTAGTATTCATCTGAGGTGTTGTCATTCAGCCCGAGCGTGAAGTTGAAATTGGTGATTTTCGTTTGCATGTCTACCCTTGCCAGCACGTCCGGAGAGTCGTCAGAGTCTGATTTGTACAAATCCAAACATTAATTGGCACGGGAAAACAAACTCAACCCTACTTTGGCCTTAACGCTTCTGCCAGGATGTTGAAACGGGTGTGCCCCAGTAATTTTCATTTTTTTATTGAGACTGTACGCGGATTTAATATCCCGTTATAACAGATAAACTGTTACTGTTCATTTTAATTGTTTCGAAATATTGTTTCCATGTGAGTATTTGAGTAACTACACTGTATTGATAAATGTTTGGACATACGTGGTATCCAGTCCCAAACACTTAAATTATACCCCACGATAGCTCCAAGACGGTAAAACAAGATTTATTAACTATGAATTTTAGATGTATGTGTTGACTGTCTGCGTTGTTTTGTGACGCTGTGTTCTTCTTTTTGATTATTTTTTTAAAGCCTTAATTGGGTGATCATAAAAAGGTAGTCACTAAGTCTTGGCCACTTGGCCTCTTTCTGTAGTTCAATTGCCAGTAAATACAAATGAGAAAACTACTTTGTTTAAATGTGCACCATAACTAAAGGTCAAAAGGAATAAGTTGCATTAAATTAAACTTTAGCACATGTATATTGATAAATGTACGTAATTCAATAAGTAGTTGTGGAATTAAGTGCAGTTAAAAAATAAAAGGCTCAGTCAATTTAAAAAAGACATTTTTATTGACAGAAACATCGTAAAAGACAACCACTACAGGAATGCACAATTTATACTATATCAGTATATACGTTTTATAAATCTTGAGAGTTAAACACATTCCCTGGACATATACTAAACAATAATTTATCTTATAACATGTGCTATACATCTTTTCACCTGATTGATGTATATGTATATTTCACTATATCCAGGATTAAACATTTAAGCCTCATACTAAATCCGATTACCCAAACTTGCCACGTCAGACAGTTCGAAGATAAGTCTGAACGTTACCTTTTTTCTTCGTTAGGAGAACGGCAGGTACTATAGCAGCAGCTAACAGAGCAAAGATAAACATAATGATGAGGAAGATTAGGCATCGCTTCTTGAAACTCTTGTGGTGATACTCGTCACTGAAAGATGTATGGTATATTATCTTCTACTACAAGTTACAGTATAGTTTACACTAAACGAAATTTCTAAACGTCAACTTAATGGAATTCATTTATATGAAAACTACTCAATGTATCGACTTGAAAATTAAAACGACATCGTTATGCCTAGTATTATATCGATTTTTATAAAGAAAATCACACCTTACGGTCGAGATTAGCCATGCAAGACGGTAGGTGCGATTTCCGATGTTTTGAGAATCACGAGGATAATGAAGTAATCGTTAATTTTCATGTTAACATGCAGGTACCCGATTCGGCAGGACTAACAAGTTTGTAAATTAATCGATAAATTTTGATATAATGTGCGACGTCAACGGCAAAGGGGACCGTTGGCCCGCACAACCGGCCAATTTGTCCACAGATCGTTCGCAACCGGCTCTGTGCCGTCGGTATTCGCGACCGTCGACCACGGGATCTTCATGTCCTTACTGCGGAGCACAGAGCAGCACAGCTAGCATGGGCGAGACGGAATCTACGGTTGACTAGAGCTGACCACGGTAATGTCATTTTTGTGGATAAATCAAGATTGAGGGTCAGACGGGCGCGTCCGCATTTACCGACGGAGGGGAGAGCGAAACAGGGCATGTTGTTTGATTGACGCAGGCCAGTTCAGCGGTGGTTCCGTGATGGTCTGGGAGGAATTTCCATGCACAAAAAGACTCTAATTGTCCCTTTCCATGGTAATTTAAACGCACTGAGGTATCAAAACGACATTATTCAACTTTTATTGATACCGCACATTTAAGCTTATTGAGGTATGACGTTTTTGCGCCTTGTCATGTTGCACGGGGAACACAGAATATGCTGGCAACAAACAACATTCGTGTTATAGATTTTCCGGCTTTTAACATTCAGGTTATAGATTTTCCGGCAAAAAGCCCGGATCTGAATCCAAAAGAAAATGTGTGGGACTTGTTAAAGAGGAAAGTTAGGACTTTGCCCCAGCAACACAATGCCGACGAACTCAGGCGTGTTATTCGTCGGATGTGGGATAATATCCCACAGAACAACATGCACAGATATGTGGTTTCAATGAGGTCAAAGTGCCATGCAGTTATTGCTGCAAATGGTGGACACACACGCTACTGAGTTTAACACGTTCTCAAGGACAGTACTTTGTGACTTTCGATTAAATTGGTGACTTACTTATACATTGTAATTTCCAATGAATTTATAATTCTAATGAAGTGCAGTTTTATTAAAATGTTTGCATTAAAGGCGTAAAACTTGAGTACTTCACAAGTTTTGTGATTTTGTTATTTTGTTCACATATTTAAAAAAAGATATAGTGAACGTTTATAATTTTTGTTAAGTGTATACACAGCAGCGTCTGTATGTATTTCTTTACATGGAAAACCCGTGAAAGTGCAAGCACTTATTTCCAACAGGGTCCTTCGTTTTTACTGAAGGGACAGCACATAGATGCGACAGTGGTGGGATACAAGGAAGTCCGTGTGCGATACCCTAGGTTTTTTTAAATGACCCCTTCACTTGCTCGGCGTAAAGCACCGATAAACGGTAAACAACTTTACTGGGTTAAATTAGTACCGAGTACACCACTTTTCCAAACACTACCCTATGAATGCCGACTTTAAATGTCTTTTGGTATGACGCGGCCAGGGATCGAACCCACGACCTCTCGCTCCTCTATTATTATTTTTTATTTTACAACGATTGTGCAACAAATTAACATACCATTATATTTTAAGTCATGTCGGCACGATGTTGCGCGATAGCGTGCTCTTTGGCTATCGGTGGAATCTGAGTACCCGGAGGTAACCAACTTATCCGGTGGTTAGAATAAATTATTTTCGGCATCTCGGCATTGACTTTTTAATAATTATTATGTACGCTTAGATGAACACTGGCAAACATTTAAGGTGTGTACCTGTCCGCGAAGAAATCAGAGCGATTTTCCAAAATAGAGAATGTTGTCATGCGCTGTTAGTTCCATTTCCTATCAGAGCCGGTCTCACTGAGGCCTGAACTGGGGGTCCATTTTTTCTTGATCTGGGAACAGCACGTTTATAAATACTATGAGTTACTGATAAATATGTGTCTATCGACATGTTCTTTGTACAATGAACAGTCAAGCCTTCGAAGTATGTTTTATTGGTGCGAATTGTGGTCGTATATAATGGACAACAGAGTAGAACAGACGTGAAACTTCCACCAGTTGACTCTTCAATTAGGATATGTACAATATTGCAGAATTTTGGCCGTTTTTTTGTTTATGCGTTAATTCATATACCATAACTGTAATATACGTAGTCAAAGCTCTTATAAAGTAATAAGGAGCGTGTGGAAAATTTACAACGATATTTAAATATACACACACGCCACGGTCACACATGCTGAATATACATATACTTGATGTCATAGGTTCATTTTTATATGTAAGTTTAATTTTGTACAATGAAGGGCGACGCCAGTTTGAGAATCGAAGAGGTAACAATACAAAGCATTTAGATTGCAGCTTTTGAGTGATATCTTCCCGAAGTAATAGCATATACATACCAAAACCAATTAAGTAATATTTCTTTTACACAAAAGCCATAACGTTCGAAACCGAAGGTCGAGTACCATGCATCTTAACGCAAGCAACGAGAAGTCATCACATCCCACCAATAAAGTGAAAAACGACGAGTAACTTTTCATACCACATTGTGTAATACGGAAATTATTGCCGGTATCAAAATTAAACATAAAGTATTGTAACCCTACATTTTATTCCTTTTGGGATTTTATAGGTTACAGTCGCCTTATTCACATGCATCTTCTTCCGCAATACTACACGGAAGGGATAGAATGTGTGACCCCTAGAGTCAAGGTCGCTGTAACTAAAAAAATGAAATGAAGGATACTGGATAATTTTCTTTGGATTGACATATTGCGACCAAACTTGTATAGGAAGAAATTATGGAAACCATTCATGGAACTGCATCTGGTCCCATAAGACCAAGGTCACTCTTACTTAAAATAGATAAACGTTTGGTACTGACAAAAATTAGGGTTAACATAATGTGACAAAACTTGGTATGTAGGAACAGTTTACGGAGGACTTCCAAGAGTCAAAGTCGATGTAACTTTTATTAAAATTAGAAATAAAAAACAGTTTAAACGGAATCTCACAACAAGAATGATGATAATGATGTTCTTTTGTCACTCATTTGAAACTTGGTTTCAAGCCCCCCCCCCCCAACACACACACACTATCACACACACGCACACACGCACGCACGCACGCACGCACGCACGCACCACGCACGCACGCACGCACACACACACACACACACACACACACACGGACGAATTGGTAAGCAGCAAAAACGGAACTGTTAACGAAAACTTTGAAAGATCCCCCTTGCACACACACACACACGGACGAATTGGTACGGAACATAAATGGAAATGCATCAGGCATGCTTTGAAAACCCAGCCACCACCCCAACCACCAACACGGACGAAAGGGTTCTCAGCATTAACGAAAACGGAGCACACATGACGTATATAAATAATGAATTGTGAACATATAGTCTGAATTAAAGAGATATTGCAAAAGTTAAACTTTGATATTTTGTGCTTTTGAATGATTTTCTTCCAGATTTTATAATCATGGGAATATACCTTTACTGACCTGATAAAACTGACGGTTCATTTTATCGGTAATGTTCCTATTTGTCAGCATCGTTTTTCCTTCTTCTTTTCTGCCGTAGTATCTGGTGACTATTCCGTTGATATCATATGTGTACGTTCGGTCTTAATCACCAGGATTTTGCTTTGGGTTGATCCTTAAACTATTGCGAACAATAAACTATAACGTGAGTTGACTTCTACACTTCTTTATTATTCCGGTCAATTAAAATATGTTTTAATATTCACTTTTCATTCATTAATGTATATTATTTTAAAATATGGAACATAATCCCGCACTTAGTTATAAAATATGTGCATTTGAGGTAATCAGGAATTTTAAACAATTTGACTGTAAATGTTCTCAAATTTAACATCCTGGTCGAATCTAAAGGCTTTTTAAAACAAAAACCATTGAATTTGAAAACTGCTATTGTTTCGTTTTACTCTTTAAGTCTGTTTTATTTCGAAGCGTCAAATTGCATAACTGTACATGGTAAAATACTGTATATCTTCATTCCTAAGTTAAATTTTAAAAAAAAGTTAATGTCCTACTTGAAGTAAAAATAAAGTATATGATAAGTATTATTCATAACGCGTGAAACCCCACAAAACAACACTTGGGTCCAAATATCACGACAGTTTCATCAAGCTTTAATAACTTACTCCATTTAGCCAAATGTCTTACTTATTATTGACTTCACTGAATGAAAAATATCATAAGAATTATTTCCTTTTTAAGTCAACAAACGCTCTAGAATGTAACAGTAGTTTATCGGAATCGTATTATCCTTGAATGTAAGAATGTTTCCAGAAACAGTGGCCTGCCCCCCCAATTTCTGAAAAATACTTAAGTCAAATCTCAATCTCAGACTCAACTCATTTTACCACATAGTAGCATAGTTTTATCAATATTTTGCATGCTTTCATCCTTTTTGAAATCATTTTTTTAATTGAATGTCTTGATTAAATATTGTCAATTTTTCAGAAAATAAAATAATTCTAGAGCAAAAAATATACTAGAGTAATTGTTAAAAATAATGGATAATACTCAAACACGGTTTTGATTGTAGAATATTATTTCATTGGAATCCTGACCAAAGGTTTTTATCAATATATTCTTTGATAAAATGCGCTCTTAAAAGATGTTAAACATATACGAGTTTACATAACTTTTGATGAAATATGGTAAAATGCGTTGAGATTAAGATTGAGATTTGACTGAATTATTTTTGTGATATTGGGGCCTGGTGTCTTATCACGATCTTAACTCATTTAAACAAATTAAATGAAAATAATCGATAGTTTCAAAAACCAGTGTCGGTTTTTGTAAAACAAATATTTATTTTTATATATTTCATTTGAAACTGTCAAAATAAATACTCAGTTCGTGAAACCAATTTAAAACTAATATATTACCAACAAAACCGCCTTTAATGGTTCCCTGTTGCATCGTAGCGCATAGACTTCAAGCGAGAAACCGCATTCTATCATACAATATGTTAATTTTGAACTATGCTCAAAGTTCCAAGGAAAATAATCTACAGCAAAAACACTATAATGAAATAAAATTCATTTTTTCTATTTTTATTTCCACACAAATATAATTTATGCTATATAATTAGTTGACAAATAAATATTGACAAACCTTTTTAAGTGCACATTGCTATTATAAATTAAAACATACAGGAGTTCTTATCATACTATGCTTTATGTGAAATAACTGGATGAGACTCTTTAAGTAATTTTATGATGTTTGGGCCTATATAATCAATTGCTGCTACATTAGTT